>NC_041389.1:122445224-122551602 GCF_002162155.2 Triticum dicoccoides
GATGTGGGGCGCGGGGCGCCACGTGGCGCGCCCGGAGTGGTTGTGGCGCGGCGGCGGATGCGTCCGGCTCGCCCGGACGTGTCCGGCGGCGGAGGAGGAGCGGGCTAGGATTTGGGGATCCGGAAATGGAGGAGGGGTGCACGTATTTATAGGTAAAGGGAGCTAGGAGACTCCAAATGAGGTGCGATTTTCGCCCATCCGATCGTGATCCGACAACGGAGAGCATGGAAGTGACTTAGATGGGTTATTGGGCTGTTTTGGAGGGGTGTTGGGCTGCAACCCAAAAGAGGCCTTTGCGAGAGTGCGGTTAACCGTTGGAGTACCAAACGAGCTCCAAATGATCCGAAACTTGACAGGTGGTCTACCGGTGCTATACCAGGGCCACTTGGCAAGGCTCGGTCCATTCCGAGAATGTTCAACACCCGCACACGGAAAGAGACAAGAGGGGTGCGCCGGTGCATGTGGGAGTGTCGAATGCAAAACGGACAACGGGGAAAAAGCTCGGATGCATGAGACGAACACGTATGCAAATGAGATGCACATGATGACATGATATGAGATGCATGACATGAACAAAATGCAAAACAAAAGACAAAACCCAACCACGGAGGGAATATCATAGCACATAGCCGAAAATGGCAAGAGTTGGAGTTACAAATATGGAAAGTTACATCCGGGGTGTTACATATGTGGCTTAGGTCATCGGCGTCTGGCGGTCGCACATAAATGTCCTGGAAATTGTTGAGGAATGCGGCTTCCAGGTCTTCCCAACAACCGATTGACTCTGCTGGCAAGCTATTAAACCAATGCCGAGCTGGTCCTTTAAGCTTGAGTGGGAGGTATTTGATGGCGTGTAGATCATCACGGCGGGCCATGGATGTGAAGGAGATAGTCCTTGATCCAGACCGCAGGATCTATTGTGCCATCGTATGATTCAATGTTCACGGGTTTGAAACCCTCAGGGATTTGATGATCCATCACTTCGTCTGTGAAGCATAGTGGGTGTGCGGCGCCTCTGTATTGGGCTATATCACGACGCAGCTCAAATGAGCTTTGTCTATTGTGTTCGGCCCGGCCGGAATTGCCATATCCGGCGTGACAGTTATCATCATGTATCGTGGGGTGCCCACGCGATCTGTAGATCGATCTTGTTTGCCTTGCCTTGTCCTTCAATATATCCCGCAGGTCTGGCGCATTTTCCCGTGCCTTGGTATTTTTTGAGCGGCGTCGGGGTGCGGCTTGAGTGGAGGGCCGAGAGGCCTCTCTGTCGCGGCCACGAGGTTGCCGGTCAGCCGTATTATGCGCTGGTGATGTAGGCTTAGGTGCTTCCTCCTGTAATTGGGGTAGCAGCCTGCGTTTTGGGTAGCTCTTGGAGGGGCGTTCGAGTTCGTACTCTTTGGCCGCTAGGACTTCAGTCCATCTGTCGGCTAGCAAATCTTGGTTGGCTCTAAGCTGCTGCTGCTTTTTCTTGAGGCTGCTTGCCGTGGCCATAAGCCTGCGTTTGAAACCCTCTTGCTCGACGGGATCCTCAGGCACGACAAATTCGTCGTCGTCGAGGCTTGCGTTGTCTTCGGAGGGAGGCATGTAATTGTCGTCCTCTACCTATGCCTGCCGCTCTCTCATGAGGGCTAGCTTCTCCATCCTCCTGCACTGAATCCTGCTGGAGGGGGTTGTCTTCGGCACTGTCCGGGGTGTTATTGTCTCCCGTGCCGGAATCACCGTTTTTGCTGTGGCGGGATTAGAGCGGCGCCGCTGACGCCGGCGCTTAGGATTTTTCTTGGAGGGGTCATCCTCCATTGTTCCATCGTCATTCCCATCTTTTGGGGTATCCACCATGTAAATGTCGTATGACGAGGTGGCCTTCCAGTGCCCTGTAGGGGCTGGTTCTTGGTCGTCTCCTGCATGTCGTATCCACCATACCATCGATGTCTTCGGAGTCGAAGTCGAGCATGTCGGTTAGATCATCGACAGTGGCTACGAAGTGGGTGGTGGGTGGGCTTTGAATTTCTTCGTCGTCCGCATCCCAACCTTGCTAACCATAGTCCGGCCAGGGCTCTCCTGATAAAGAGAGAGATTTTAGTGAATTCAGGATGTCGCCAAAGGGCGAGTGCTGAAAGATGTCCGTGGCGGTGAACTCCATGATTGGCGCCCAATCGGCGTTTGGCAGGGGCGCGGAAGGTTCGGAGTCCGGAGAGGAGTCCGGCGCCTTGGAGTCACGAGCTTTGCAAAGGACAGGGTTGGTGTTTGGCTCAATCGCCGTTGAGATAGCAGCCCCCGAGGCGGTGTCCAGCCACCTGTCCTCGATCGGCGCAGTCGGCTCCGAGCTAAGGGTCAGAGTGGACACTTGTGCGGCCTCCTGGGTACTGTCCCGCGACAGAGCTAGATCATGCCCATCGTGACAGTGCGGCGTGCTTGGCTGCGGCTTGAACCCGTCGAAGATCAAGTCTCCGCGGACGTCAGCCGTATATTTCAAACTTCCAAATCTGACTTGATGACCAGGACGTAGCTTTCAATCTGCTCCAGATGGCCAAGTGAATTGGCCCGCAGTGCAAAGCCGCCGAATACGAAGATCTGTCCGGGGAGAAAAGTCTCACCCTGGACGGCATCATTGTTGATGATCGGAGGAGCCATCAGGCCTAAAGATGATGACACAGAGGAACTCTCAATGAAAGCACCAATGTCGGTGTCAAAACCGGCGAATCTCGGGTAGGGGGTTCCGAACTGTGCGTCTAGGCGGATGGTAACAGGAGACAAGGGACACAATGTTTTTACCCAGGTTCGGCCCCTCTCGATGGAGGTAAAACCCTACTCCTGCTTGATTGATATTGATGATATGGGTAGTACAAGAGTAGATCTACCATGAGATCAGAGAGGCTAAACCCTAGAAGCTAGCCTATGGTATGATTGTTGTTCGTCCTAGGGACTAAAACCCTTCGGTTTATAGAGGCACCGAAGAGGGTTAGGGTTACACAGAGTCGGTTACAATGGTAGGAGATCTACATATCCGTATCGCCAAGCTTGCCTTCCACACCAAGGAAAGTCCCATCCGAACACGGGACGAAGTCTTCAATCTTGTATCTTCATAGTCTAGGAGTCCGGCCAAAGGCTATAGTCCGGCCATCCGGACACCCCCTAACCCAGGACTCCCTCAGGCACCTTCTTGGTCTCTGGTGGTGCAGCTCTGGACTTCTTGCCCTTGCCAGTGGAGCTCTCTGGCACATCCTCAATGGGAGCGCAACACCCCGAAGAGGTGCGCTTGCCGGAGTGGGTGCGAGGGGTCTCGCCGGTCTTTTTCCCTCCCGGGACTCCGTCGGCAGGAGCAGGTGCCTTGGCGGCAGGTGCTGCAACTGCTTCCCAGTAGAGTTGGCCGACGCAAATCAATGCCTCTTTCTTGTCGGAGGGGACGGTGATGATGTTCATCGGCCCGGGCATCTTCAGCGTGTTGTAGGCGTAATGTGAAGCCGCCATGAACTTGGCTAGTGCCAGGCGGCCGAGGATCCCGTCAAAGACAATCCTCTCCGTCCTGTGGTTCAGCTCGCCTCCGAACGTCACGGGCAGCGTGACCTTTCCCTTCGACTGGCTCCTCACCGGGTTGACCCCTTGGAACGTGCCCATCTCCTCGAGGTCTCCATCAGGGATCTGCAGCCTCTTGATCACAACGGGTGAGATCAAGTTCAGACCGGCCCCGCCGTCATCCAGCATCTTCGTCACCTTGAGGTTGCGGATTGTTGGTGAAACCAACAACGGCAAGCGCCTGACCGCCGTAGTGCGGTCAGGATGGTCCTTGGTGTCGAAGATGATAGGCGTGCCAGACCACTTTAGCGGCTTCCGTGCGTCGAACGACGGCTCCACCGCTGTGATCTCACGCGCCCACTACTTGAGCTGGCGGTGGGATGTATGGAGCAAGGCGCCACCATTGATGCACATGGCTTTTGTGGCTTTCTAAAACTCGTGGTCGCTGGACTCATCATCCTCGTCGTGATCATTGTCTTCCTGCTTCTTGTCGTGGCCCCGGGCGGGCCTCTCCTGCTGATTATCTTTGCCACGGTGGCCTCCTTGGCCGCCACGCTTCTTGCCGGATCCCTCAGCACCCTTGTGGCCCTTCTCCTTGTCCCGCTGCTCATACTCGGCTTTCTGCTTCTCAGCGAGCAGCTCCACTTGCCGGCAGTTCTGGAGATCATGGCCCTTGGTGCGGTGGATCTTGCAATACTGCTTGTCAGAGCCCCCTGGCTTATCGGCAGTCGCCAAGGCCCGGCAAGCGACACACCCGGCAACCTCCTTGCCGGGGTCACTCGCCTTGGGTTTCTTGGTGGCGCCGGTATCATCGAACCCCTCGAAGGAAAGCATGGTCTTGCCCTTGCGCTTCCTATAATGGCGCCGGCCTTTCTTCGCCGGGGTGGCGGTGTCATCCGTGGAGTCGGTTTCCGCGCTGGCGTCTTCGCTGGGGTACTTCCTTCCCTCTTCAGCCAGAGCGCACCGATCGGCCAGAACATAAAGTTCGGCCACATCCTTGACCTTGTTCATCGCCATCTCCTCACACATCTTACGATTGCGCACATTCTGATGGAATGCACTAATCACGGCGGCAGGATGAACATTGGGGATGTTGTACTGCACTCGGCTGAACCTTTGGATGTACTTGCGCAAGTTTTCTCCTTCCTTTTGGGGTATGATATGCAAATCACCCGCCTGGCCATGAGCTTGGTGGCTTCCGGTAAAGGAGCCAACAAACTCATGACACAGATTCGCCCAAGAAGAAATGGAGTCCACCGGCAAGTGCATCAACCATGACATAACATTGGGCTTGAGTGCCAACGGAAAATAGTTGGCGAGCACCTTATCGTCGCGAGCCTCGGCAGGTTGCATCGCGATGGTGTAGATGCTGAGGAACTCCGACGGGTGAGTCTTGCCTTTATACTTCTCGCCAACGTCGGGCTTGAACATGCGGTGGGAAGGCCACTGGGACTGCCGCAGCTCATGGGTGAAGGCCGGACAACCCACCTCGTAGGGTAGGACACCGTAGCCTCCCGGTGCTGGGTGGTCCGTAGTGGGCCCTACCCGCCTGTCCGACTGGTGGCGCGCGTCATGCCGGCGCTCGATGGTGGTTCGAGCGTCTTCATGAGCGTGCTCCCGAAGAACTTGACGTTGGTCGCGGTGGGTTCGCGGGTCGGACGATGCTATGGAGATATCATCACGAGCATCGTCGCGACGGACCGACACCCGCGGTGGCCGGTATGGAGGAGGGGAGTGCACCGTGGCCTCATCGCCTCCGGCCTGTCCTCCACTTGCATGCGATGGCTCGACGGAGTGACAACCTACGGGTCCCACCGGCCGCAACTCGTCGTTGTTAGCGATGCCGACGAGGCTCCGTACGGTGGCCCTCCATTCGTCAAGCTTCTCCACAGCGGGAGGAAAGTCGAGGAGCAGCTGCGCGCGTGCTAGGGCTTCTGCTGGCATGGGCGGCGGCAAAAGCTGTGTGGACCGCGATGCGCTTCGACTTCTAACCGCGTTAGAAGGAGCCCCATCATGGCCCGTCAGCCGTCCGCCACCTCCGCCAGTACCTCGGCGCGCATGCTGGCCCTCCTCGTCATCTGAAGGGCGCATGTGACTCTTCCTAGGGCGGCGCCCAGGGTCACCAGCAGGGCGGCGCTGCTCATCGCGTGCGACCTGAGAAGAGCGTGCCGTGGGCGCCGGTGTTGGTGTCTTGGAGGTTGCCGCGCCGCCGTTTGGTGGCACGACAACGCCCCTGGAGGGCCCCATGCCACCTGCAGGGGGCCCGACTCCGTCTCTGGAGCCCGCGGCGCGTGGCTTGTCGCCTGGCATATGAACGGCGCCGCTCACCAGGCCTGGACTGCCAGGTGATGTGGATGTTCACGGGCCACACCACGGGTTCTCTCCGCGACTGGCCCGCTACTGGTCCGCACTGGTACTGGCAGTCCGGTCTCGGACGAGCCGATCACTGTGCTCGTCTTCTTCTTAGGAGCCATGGCGATGAAGAACTGCTAGGCCAACTACTAGACCGGATTCTCACAATTGCGCCCCCTACCTGGCGCGCCAAAGATGTCGGTGGGAAACGACACCTATGGGATCACAAGAATGCCTACTATGGTTGCCGGGGTGCAGGGTTGTGAGAAGAGCAGGATTAGCAATCAGCACAAGGATTGTTTACCCAGGTTCGGGCCGCGAGGATGCGTAAAACCCTAGTCCTGCTTTGGTGGATGTATTGAGTGTTCTGGAGCTCTTGAACTAGCTACGGTGGCTACGTGGTTCAAAAGAGCCGAATCCCTCTTCAGTACACCATGGGCCTCCTTTTATAGTCGAAAGGGGTTGCCACAATGGCCCACAGGAGGTGGAAAGGCCTACAGTGCTACGAGCTTATCGCCCGTATTGCAGGACAAGGCGCATTTAATGCGTAGCTTAGATGTCCTCTTGCTTTATCGGGGACGGGAGCGAGGCCCGTCCCGTCCGTCACCGCTCCTCCTCGCTTCAACACGCGCCCTGGCCAGTGATGCATGCGGTGCCATGTAGGTAGGCAAGCAGCTGAGGTGGCGCGATGATGGAGCCTCCACGAAGATCTGCATGCCGCCACGCAGGCATGTGCTGAGTTGGCCTGGAAACTGCATGTTGCCACGCAGGTGCCTGTCCAGCTGGTTAGGCTGGCAGCTGCATGTGAACGGCGATGGAGACTTGGTTGGTGCGGGCCTAGCAGTGGCCCTGCTGATTGTTTTTGTGGCTTCGACTCCTCCCTTTTGTCCTGCTAAGTGTGGCTCCGGATTTTGGCTCTGACTGCCCATGCACAATAAGGGTATAAAGGAGTGCCCCTACTTTAGTACACCGACAAATTGGTCTAAGAAACTTGATGATGCATTATGGGCTTATAGAACTGCATATAAGAATCCTATGGGTATGTCTCCATATAAAATGGTTTATGGAAAAGCATGTCACTTACCTCTCGAACTAGAACATAAGGCGTATTGGGCCATTAAAGAGCTCAATTACGATTTCAAACTTGCCGGTGAGAAGAGGTTATTTGACATTAGCTCACTTGATGAATGGAGAACCCAGGCCTACGAGAATGCCAAACTGTTTAAAGAAAAAGTTAAAAGATGGCGTGACAAGAGGATACAAAAGCGTGAGTTTAATGTAGGTGATTATGTGTTGCTATTCAGCTCTCGTTTAAGATTTTTTGTAGGAAAACTTCTCTGTAAATGGGAAGGTCCTTACGTTATCGAGGAGGTCTATCGTTCCGGTGCCATAAAAATCAACAACTTCGAAGGCACAAATCCGAAGGTGGTGAACGGTCAAAGAATCAAACATTATACCTCAGGTAATCCTATAAATGTTGAAACTAATATTATTGAAACCGTGAACCCGAAGGAATACATAAGGGACACTTTCCAGAATGTTTCAGACTCGAAAAGGAATAGGTATGTGGTACGGTAAGTAAACCGACTCCAAAATAGTTCTAATAGCATTTTTTCTCCATTTTGGAATATTTAAGAAAATAGGAAATAAGAAGTAGTCCGGGAAGGACACGAGGCGTCCACGAGGGTGGAGGGCTCATGGGCACCTCGTGTGCTCTCCAGACTCCGTTTTGTTGCACGATACTTCTTTTGGTCGGTAAAAATTCATTATATAATCTCCCGAAGGTTTTGACCACCGTATCACGCAAATATCTTGTGTCTTTGTTTTGAGTTGTTTTTCTGACAGATCTAGAGCACCATGACGTCTTCAAGCGCTCCCAAGGGCAAGTTTTTTGAGAGGGACATCAAACCCTACCTCGTGGAGGTGCTGCATCACCCTCAAACCGTTGGGATGCGTGAGGGGGTGCTGCACATCCGCGATGTTGAAGGACCAAGGAGTACCGGAAGCGTGGAGACAAAGATCGAAACAATGGAACAACAAGTTTTCAATTGCCAAGGGATGGTGGCACACGGACTCAACCCCAACCAGATGATGGTCGCGGAGTTCACCAACAACCACAAGCTGGACGCCAAGAACATTGGGGAGATCATCTTCAAGCTTCATGAGAAAATCAAGCACCTCCAAGTCCAGATCTATGACCTGCAAAACCAAAACTGTGAGTATGAATATAGATTCAAGAGGATGAGTTTGGCTGCAGATTTGAGGATCCTGGAGACTCAATCATCCTTCTATGATGGTGAGCCTATGCCTTGGAAGACAGACGACAAGCCTACATCATCAAGAACTCCATCATCACCACCTCCGTGGAACTAATTACATGGGTATGGGCACTCCCCTTGGCAACAACCAAGCTTGGGGGAGTTGCCCCTGTATCGTATCACCATCACACTCCTATATTTACCGTTTTTCTTAGTTCGATCCTTTTAGTAATATCTTGATCTAGTAGAATAAAGTTTTGGTATGAATTAGTTTTGAGTTTTGCTTTGTGATCCTTCTATGTAATCGAGTCCGTGTGCTATATATAATAAAGATTAGTGTTGAGTCAAGGGCTTTGCTTTCCTGCTATGATCTTGAGGGAATAAATAAAAGAAAGAATAAAAATAAATAAAAGAGATCATATTGATCTTATGGATAGTAATGACTTCACATATAAAGAGTATGATGATTAAAAGTTGTTGAGAGTTGGCAAACATAGTTTTGGTCATCGTTGCAATTAATAGGAAGTAATAAAGAAAGAGAGGTTCTCACATATAAATATACTATATTGGACATCTTTTATGATTGTGAGCACTCATTAAAGTATGACATGCTAAAGAGTTGATGTTGGACAAGGAAGACAACATAATGGGTTATGTTTTCTCACATCTCAGTTAAAGTATATTGTCATGGATCATTCAAACATGTTGAGCTTGCCTTTCCCCCTCATGCTAGCCAAATTCCTTGCACCAAGTAGAGATACTACTTGTGCTTACAAATATCCTTAAACCCAGTTTTGCCATGAGAGTCCACCATATCTACCTACGGATTGAGTAAGATCCTTCAAGTAAGTTGTCATGTTGCAGGCAATACAACTTGCTTTCTAAATATGTATGACTTACTAGTGTGGAGAAAATAAGCTTTATACGATCTTGTGATACGGAAGTAATAAAAGCGATGGACTGCATAATAAAGGTCCATATCACAAGTGGCAATATAAAGTGACGTTCTTTTGCATTAAGATTTCATGCATCCAACCATAAAAGCACATGACAACCTCTGCTTCCCTCTACGAAGGGCCTATCTTTTACATTCTGCAAGAGTCAAGGTGATCTTCACCTTTCCTTTTTATTTTATCCTTTGGCAAGCACCTCATGTTGGAAAGATCCTGATATATATATATCCAATTGGATGTAAGTTAGTATGAACTATTATTGTTGACATTACCCTTGAGGTAAAAGGTTGGGAGGCAACACAATAAGACCCTATCTTTCTCTACGTCCGATTAAAACTCCATAACCATAAGTATTGCGTGAGTGTTAGCAATTGTGAAAGACTAAATGATAGTTGAGTATGTGGACTTTCTGAAAAGCTCTTATATTGACTCTTTCCTATGTTATGATAAATTGGAATTGCTTCAATGACTGAGATTATAGTTTGTTAGTTCTCAATGAAGTTTCTGAATCACACATTGTGAATAGATTGTTACTTGAGCATAAGGAATCATATGACAATATATATGTATATGTTGTTGTTATAAGAATAATCATGATGCCCTCATGTCCGTATTTTATTTTATCGACACCTCTATCTCTAAACATGTGGACATATTTTTCGATATCGGCTTCCGCTTGAGGACAAGCGAGGTCTAAGCTTGGGGGAGTTGATACGTCCATTTTGCATCATGCTTTTATATCGATATTTATTGCAAATTGGATTGTTATTACACGTTATGTCACAATACTTATGGCTATTCTCTCTTATTTACAAGGTTTACATAAAGAGGGAGAATGCCGGCAGCTGGGATTCTGGGCTGGAAAAGGAGCAAATATTGGAGACCTATTCTGCACACCTCCAAAAGCCTGAAATTCCACGAAAGTCATTTTTGGAATTAATGATAAATATTGAGCGGAAGAAGTACCTGATGAGGGCCACCCACCATACACAAGGGTGGGGGATGCGCTACCCCCTGGGCACGCCCCCCTGCCTTGTGGGCCACCTGGCAGCCCTCCGGTGCCCATCTTCTGCTATATGAAGTCTTTTACCCTGAAAAAAAAATCATAAGCAAGCTTACGGGACGAAACTCCACCGCCACAAGGCGGAACCTTGGGGGAACCAATCTAGGGCTCCGGCGGAGCTGTTCTGCCGGGGAAACTTCCCTCCGGGAGGGGGAAATCATCACCACCGTCATCACCAATGATCCTCTCATCGGGAGGGGGTCAATCTCCATCAACATCTTCACCAGCACCATCTCCTCTCAAACCGTAGTTCATCTCTTGTATCCAATCTTTGTACCAAAACCTCAGATTGGTACCTGTGGGTTGCTAGTAGTGTTGATTACTCCTCGTAGTTGATGCTAGTTGGTTTATTTGGTGCAAGATCATATGTTCAGATCCTTAATGCATATTAATACCCCTCTAATTTTGAACATGAATATGCTTTGTGAGTAGTTACGTTTGTTCCTGAGGACATGGGTGAAGTCTTGCTACTAGTAGTCATGTGAATTTGGTATTCGTTCGATATTTTGATGAGATGTATATATGTTGTCTCTCCTCTAGTGGTGTTATGTGAACGTCGCCTACATGACACTTCACCATTATTTGGGCCTAGAGGAAGGCATTGGGAAGTAATAAGTAGATGATGGGTTGCTAGAGTGACAGAAGCTTAAACCCTGGTTTATGAGTTGCTTCGTAGGGGGCTGATTTGGATCCATATGTTTCATGCTATGGTTAGGTTTACCTTAATACTTATTTTGTAGTTGCGTATGCTGGCAATAGGGGTTAATCATAAGTGGGATGCTTGTCCAATAAAGGGTAGTAACCAAGCACCGGTCTACCCACATATCAAATTATCAAAGTAACGAACGTGAATCATATGAGCGTGATGAAAACTAGCTTGACGATAATTCCCATGTATCCTCAGGAGCGCTTTTCTCATTATAAGAACTTGTCCATGCTTGTACTTTGCTACAAAAAGGATTGGGTCACCTTGCTGCACCTTATTTACTTTTATTTCTTGTTACCCGTTACAAATTATCTTATCACAAAACTATCTGTTACCTACAATTTCAGTGCTTGCAGAGAATACCTTACTGAAAACCACTTGTCATTTCCTTCCGCTCCTCGTTGGGTTCGACACTCTTACTTATCGAAAGGACTATGATAGATCCCCTACACTTGTGGTCATCAAGAGACCGATCGACCGTTACGTACGTACACATTCGCGGCCAGACAGATAACGCTACCTTTGCTTCAACCTGGTGGGTCCCAGCTGTCACGGGGTAAGAAGGCAGTTCCTTCCGTGCGAAGATAAAGCCAGTGGGTCCCAGCTATCGGGGGGGGGGGGAATGTTTTTTTCGTGAAATACAGAGGCCCTTCCGGTTGGTCCGAGGTGTCAGGTGGAGGAATCATTATTTTGCGCTTAATAAGGAGGCACTTCCTTGCGTGCGGCCATGGACCCAGCTGTCAGCCTCTCCAGTTATAGTCCTCTTCTGATGGCTGTCATTCGTTGACCATGTTGACGACGCCGTACTGCCCGAGAGCACGAAGGTGGTGGAACGGGGCGACCTAGGAAGGGAACGACCCAGAGCCGAGGAATACGCAACAGTACGAGGGTTGACTACTTTGGCTGCGGTTTGAGGCTGCCGTCTCCGGAGAATAAAGGGGGTGTGGGTGAGTAGAGGGAAGGCCTAGCCAACAGTGGGAGTAGGGTGGGACGGTGAGGCCTGCGTGTCAGCACAGCTGGCCATGGGAGGCAGGAGCAGGTGGCACGGTCAGCGCTAGTTTGAGCGGCAGGACCAAGAACACTAGTGGTTGAAGAAGCACAACTACCATTGGATGGACATTGTACGATCACTGCAACTAGAATCATTTATATTGACTAAGTTGACAAAGCCCTCCATCCACATCAACTTAGTAGGCCCACAAGTCAGCCTCCAAATATGGTGGGACCGACCTAGCAGCGGGGATATTCACTATTTTTTTGCGTAATAGCTGGTGGATCCGAGCAGTCAGCGGGGGGGGGGATGTTTTTTCGCGAAATACAAAGGCCCTTCTGGTGGGTCCCAGCTATCAGGAGGAGGAATCATTGTTTTGCGCGTAATAAGGAGGCACTTCCTACATGCAAAAATAGGAGGCACTTCCTTGCGTACGACCGTGGTCCCAGCTGTCAGCCTCGCCACGTACATTCCTCTTCCGATGGATGTCGTTCGTTGACCATGCTGTGCCGAAAGCACCAAGGCGGTGGACGACGGCGAGGCCAAGTAAGGGAACGACCCGTAGTCGGGGAATAGGCAGCAGTACGAGGGCTTCGGCTGCGGTTTGAGGCTGCTGTCTCCGGAGAATAACATGGGGTGTGGGTGAGTAGAGGGAAGGCCTGCCAGCGGAGGGAGTAGGGTGGGCGATGAGGCCTGCGTGGCAGCACAACCGGCCACGGGAGGCAGGAGCAGGCGGCACGGCCGTCGCTGGTTTGAGCGGCAGGAGCAAGAAGACCAGAGGTTGAAGAAGCACGACGACCGTTGGATGGACATCATACGGTCACCGCAGCTAGAATCGTTTATATTGACTAAGTTAACAAAGCCCTACGTCCGCGTCAACTTAGTAGGCCCACAAGTCAGCCTCCAAATATGGTGGGACCGACCTAGCAGCGGGGCTATTCATTATTTTTGTGCATAATAGCTGGTGGATCCGAGCTGTCAGCGGGGGGATGTTTTTTCGCGAAATACAGAGGCCCTTCCAGTGGGTTCCAGCTGTCAGGAGGAGGAATCATTTTTTTGCGCGTAATAAGGAGGCAATTCCTACACGCAAAAAAAGGAGGCACTTCCTTGCATGGGGCCGTGGACCCAGCTGTCAGCCTCTCCATGTACAGTCCTCTTCCGATGGATGTTGTTCGTTGACCATGCCATGCCGAAAGCACCAAGGAGGTGGATGACGGAGAGGCCAACTAAAAGGATGACCCGGAGTCGAGGAAGACTCGGCAGTTGTTTCCCACGCGGAGTGGGCATGAGGGTTTACTTGTTCGGTCGCAGTGTGACGCTGCTATTGCCGGAGATTGACAAGAGGTGTGGGTGAGTAGAGGGATAGCCAGGCCAGGGATGCGAGTATGGTGGGGCCATGAGGCCTGCCCGACAGCATAGCCGGCCACGGAAGGCGGGAGCAGGCGGTTCCGCCGGTGCTGGTTTGGGCGGCTGGAGCAGGAAGATCAGAGACTGAAGAAGCATGATTGCCATTAGATTGACATCTAACAGTCTGACGCTGGTAGAGTCGATTGTTGACTACGTTTCTTTTTTTGAGAAACCTTGTGTACGCATGAACTTAGTGGGCCCACAAGTCAGCCTCCAAATCTGTGGCAGACAACATAGAGCCCATTTGCTATTTCTTAATAATTTGCAGCCCATATGATAATTCTTAAGGAATTTATTACAACCCATTTTCTGCCCAGGACCACGGTCAAAAAGTTCAACCTTATTTTGCATATTTCGGTGGGGTCCGAACTGTTTTAATCTAGAAATGATAAAGATTTATTTTTAAGAACTTATTGATTTGCCAAAAAAATCGTTTTGTTTTTGTAAGCTAATAAGACATGGGACAATTGAGTTGGTTTAAGGGAAAACCAGTGGTAAAAAAATCAGCGCTGGGAGGGGAACAACAACAAAAAAATAAGGATGTAAAGATGAAAAGGGAACTTTATGTATTTTCAATAGGATATAATAATACATGTATATGAAGTAGTAAAACTATAGGTAGAGATTAGAAAACGGAAGTAGGACATGGCGTTTCAATAGGAAATAGAACTAGGCTGTGTGTTTGATTCAGTAAGGCTGGCGGGCCAGAGGCCAGTAGATACTTGTTGGATATTTGTGCCCTGTTGTCGTCATGGGCTAGGCTTGTTAAAAATAAAACCAAGCCTGGGCAGTCTACAGCCCAGTTGAAACTTGCTTGACCTGAAAAAACAATATACCTGCTGGATCCCAGTTATCAGTCTGTACTTGCAGAATTCTCTCATTTATTGACTATGTTGAAAACTTCATGGGTTTCACCATTTCAGATGTCAGCATTATTTTTCCATCGTGGTAATAAGTGCATGCACTTGCCTGCATACGGCCATGGACAACCGTCTTGTGGTTCCACAGACGAATTTCATGCAAATCGGATGGTTTTCAGTGAAAGCGGACTAAATTCATTGCATTTTACACATTTATTTTCCTTGTGGAATATTTTACATATTTCAACTAATAATAACGGAATAGGACTTTTTTTTAGTCCATGGGAGGTGCTTCACGATCGAGGTCGCGACACTTAACTGTTTTGGAAGGCCCAAATCCATCGCTCCTCTCTTTTAACAATTTGCAGCTGGGCTTGGCATGCCACAACCCAGTTCCAACGTGTTGCATCCAACTATCATCTTGTGAAACCGGATGGATCCCTGCGTACTTCGAAGATGTAAAAAAATTGGAGAACTGGGAATTCGAACTGCAGGTGCTTATGCTATCCATCAAATAAAAATCTGGTGCCTGAAAATTCGTTTTGAAACAAATGATTCAGCTTTATATCCACGTCGACCCTCGACATGATGGTTGGAAACAAATGCCAAGTTCATACCAAAAGATCCTTAACAACAATACCAACTTGCAGACGACCAGGTAGTACGAGTACCAATACCAAACTAACTTATAATCTTTTTAGTCCTGGCCCTAGTGTTCGTCTGGTAGAAAATCTTGCAGAGGACCAGCTCCCGCTCCTTCTCTTGCTCCAGGTGCTCGAGGTGGTACTGGTGCATCACCCAGTTGGTCCTCTGCTGGTCGAAGTTCTTGTTGGTGTGCAACACCAGAACCTTTTTGCTGCCCGTCTGCCGGCCATTGACCATCACCGGCAAGGTATTGCCGCTGTTGTGCCACATCGCGTGCATGCCGCACTTCCAGTGTATATTGCGATGCGTCCGCGTGCCCCTTTTGAACGCCCTAGAGTTGTGCTTGAAGAAATGCCCTAGGCCACTTAGTGTGATACTTGCAGTATTATCGAATACAGGTTTTAGTGTACGTAGTTGGCATTTTCATAACATGTTTGGCATGTTGCAGTCACTTGTTTCACTTTTTATTAACTGTCAAATTGTAATTGATTCACTAGGTCTATGTCTAAAAAGAAAAAGAGAGTTATAAACAAAGGAATATGTTTGTGCAAGTAGACGGCCGATCGGTGTCTCACCTGGAAGTTTCTCGGGATGGGTGTAGCATATGCCGTGATCGGTGTCGATGATTGGTATGGACAAATCGATGAGAGGGTGAGATCTCGCACTGTCAGCACTCACTTTGGCCTCAAGGTGCTCGATCAGCTCCTAATCCATGGGATTGAACTTGACGCCAGTCGGCAGCACCGGCCAATCCTTCTTGGACTTGCATCGGTTAATTCTAGTTAAATGGTACTCAATGTACGATCAATCGACTATTTTAAGTAAATGATGAAAGATTTCGACAGATAAATGGTACTCCAAATCTGATGTCCACAATACCCGAACAAACTGGAGTCTCGGCTTCATTACTACATGTAGACTCTAAAGACTTGAAAACCCCCATAAAGATCGAAATCATAATACAGGGCGACGGGACGAATACTCACAGGAGCGGCCTTGCTGGTTCCTTCATTCGTCCCGCTAGCTTGAAGAGCATCCTTGTTGAGATCGATTTTTTTAGCGTCTTCCTTTTGACTACTTGCAATGAAGTATAGCAACTCCAGTAGCTCATCGCTCATCATACCAAATGGATCGGAACAAGGCGGTGGCTGGGAGGCAGGGAGACCGGGAGAGAATGGGAGAGTGATTTTGTAGAGAATGTGAGAGTGTTGTTGTAGTACGAGAGGGGTGAGCCGAACACGCTGTCGGGACTCTTGTGTCACCTCACACGCAGCGTGTTGTCACGTAAATTCAATGTGAGGACATGATGAATAATTTGACCTACGTATACTAGTACTACTACTGTACTACTTACTAGTCGTATTTAGTGTCACCTTTTAACCATAGGTTTAACTAACAAAATGTCAATGCATGTCACAGAAAATTATACCATTGGAAACTATGTTCAAATATGAATCGAATGATATAATTTTTTGTGACATGCATTAACATTTAGTTAGTTAAATTTATGGTCAAAATTTGACACAAATTACGAAGGGGGCTAAGAAACCAGGAGGGAGGTAGTAGTACGAGTAGCGCAATATACGGTATAGAGGACTAGTACAAATTTAGAAATGGAGTAAAAAGTTACAAGGCTGTGCCACAGACTTTGTAGGCTACATGAGTAATACAAAATATAATTCCCATTGGACAACACTTTCACCAACAAGTACACACTTGAAGCCTAATTGATATATATGGCTTCTGCATGGCATATCCATCATCATTATCAGTACATCCTATGTAGATGAGTTAGGATGCACTTGATCCCAGAAAGGTATCTATCCTTCAAACTAACAACAGTACATAATATCCAACAAAAGAGGGTCATGATACATCAGCAGGATGCATGGCTCAGTCTAGATATCAGTACAAATCAAGTTGTGCATATTTGTTGTTGGCATGAATCACATCGCTGCATGTCGAGTTTGCAAAAGTCATTCACCGCATGGAAGCTTGATGCCTTTCACACACTAAAGATTATCTGGCAACAAGTTGTGTTGACGAATCTCTAGATATGGTGATTCATGAAACCCATAGAACGATGTGTAAACACAGTCCCCCCTGGCGAATGGAAGTTGCTTAGCACGGTAATCAGCGCCTGTGATATGATCGATCATTGGTTGGATGATCGGATAATTGAGCCCGAGGAACATGGAGTGGTTTCCGAGGCTGTAAACCCGCCTCAGTTGAATACGCCGGGCCCAACGGAGCTGGGATCTTTCTTGAACACGAAACAGCCATAGCCATCACAGTCACGAACGCCCCAGGCATTGTACTGCATGTGGTTTTATGAAATGGTTTGGTCAATTTGGTACGTGCAAATGAGCATCAAATGACCGCCGTCAGTTGAACGAGCAGTAAACCACCACCCATTGACTGGTATGATTCCAAGTCCTGGAATCATGAAGGCCAGCGCATTTGCATGTGCTGCCACAAATCAAATTGGAGACCAAAAGGACAAAAATATACAATCATGGTCAGAGTATGTGTGGAATTAAGATTATTATAACAGTGACACATATCATAGACAGAGAATTATAATGCCGTGGTCATAATCATACCCCAAGTTTAAAAAAAATAAGCCAATGGCTTTCATATTCTAGCAATATGTCATGGTTAAAAAATCATGTAAAAATGAGAGGAAAACAACTATGATAGGGCCTACTCATATTCGACCATAACACTTACTACTGTTCTCGTATCAACTCTAAACAATAACATGCGTGGTTATAAAAATCTTGGAAATAAGGGTAACATATAGCAACCATGAGGTTATACTCATAATATCTATTCTAACAATCATTAGATGCCAATTGTTCTCATATCAACTCTAACAATAGCATGTGTGGTCATAAAAATCTAGGAAATGAGAGGAACATATATCAATGATGTGGTTATAGACATACTATCTATTCTAAATTTGTAACAATCAACAGGCAGTCGTATTCATAAGGTAAAGATGAGATGAGATAGAACAATTACACGATGATAGATTCCAGCAGTATAGGCAGCCAATATGTGCATCGACAGCGTAAACGATGGCATCATGCACTATAGCATCAGACAAAAATGGAGGCTCAATAGGATTGACAATGAGCCATAACCATGTATAGCGACCGAATTCCAGATAGACTAATCCCACACCGAACAAGGCAATGAGCTTGTAGTACATGTAGTCTTCTGATGGTGTGGGCACTTCGCAGATTACAACCTTCAGCAAACGGAGGTCGCACCAAAAGCTTGACACGTCTCGTGCATAGTAGGCACGAGTGTCCGTCGGGCCGCGAGGCTCGATGGCGGTGGTTTCCAACGATGGAAGGGTGATCTGTCGCTGGGTGTAGATATCCACGAGATGCCACGGACTACCGGATTGGTGGATGAGGATGATCCAGTTGGCCTTCATGCCCGCCTGATACGTCTCCAACGTATCTATAATTTTTGATTGCTCCATGCTACTTTATCTACTGTTTTGGACTATATTGGGCTTTATTTTCCACTTTTATATTATTTTTGGGACTAACCTATTAACCGGAGGCCCAGCCCAGAATTGCTGTTTTTTTGCCTATTTCAGTACTTCGAAGAAACGGAATATCAAACGGAGTCCAAACGGAATGAAACCTTCGGGAACCTGATTTTCTCACCGAACGTGATCCAGGAGACTTGGACCCTACTCCAAGAAGCTTCTGAGGAGGTCACGAGGGTGGAGGGTGCGCCCCCCTACCTCGTGGGCCCCTCGGAGCTCCACCGACGTACTCCTTCCTCCTATATATACCTACGTATCCCCGTATGATCAGAAGAGGAGCCAAAAACCTAATTCCACCACCGCAACCTTCTGTATCCACGAGATCCCATCTTGGGGCCTGTTTCGGAGCTCCGCCAGAGGGGGCATCCACCACGGAGGGCTTCTACATCAACACCATAGCCCCTCCGATGAAGTGTGAATAGTTTACTTCAGACCTTCGGGTCCATAGCTAGTAGCTAGATGGCTTATTCTCTCTTTTTGGATCTCAATACAATGTTCTCCCCCTCTCTCGTGGAGATCTATTCGATGTAATCTTCTTTTTGCGGTGTGTTTGTTGAGATCGATGAATTGTGGGTTTATGATCCAACTTATCTATGGAAAATATTTGATTCTTCTCTAAATTCTTTTATGTATGATTGAGTTATCTTTGCAAGTCTCTTCGAATTATCCATTTGGTTTGGCCAACTAGATTGGTAGTTCTTGCAATGGGAGAAGTGCATGGCTTTGGGTTCAATCTTGCGGTGTCCTTACTCAGTGACAGAAAGAGTAGCAAGGCACGTATTGTATTGTTGCCATCGAGGATAACAAGATGGGGTATTTATCATATTGCATGAATTTATTCCTCTACATCATGTCATCGTGCTTAAGGCGTTACTCTGTTTTTAACTTAATACTCTAGATGCATGCTGGATAGCGATCGATGAGTGGAGTAATAGTAGTAGATGCAGAATCGTTTCGGTCTACTTGTCACGGACATGATGCCTATATACATGATCATACCTAGATAACCTCATAACTATGCTCAATTCTATCAATTGCTCAACAGTAATTTGTTCACCCACTGTAGAATACTTATGCTCTTGAGAGAAGCCACTAGTGAAACCTATGGCCCCCGGGTCTATTCTCATCATATCAATCTCTATCTCTTTATTTACTTGCTTTGCCTTTTACTTTTTACTTTGCATCTATCTATCAAAAATACCAAAAATATTATCTCTATCAGATCTCACTCTCGTAAGTAACCGTGAAGGGATTGACAATCCCTAAGCATTGGTTGCGAGTTGCTATCGTGTTGTGCAGGTACGAGGGACTTGCGCGTGACCTCCTACTGGATTGATACCTTGGTTCTCAAAAACTGAGGGAAATAATTACGCTACTGTGCTGCATCACCCCCTCCTCTTCGGGGAAAACCAACGCAAGCTCGAGACGTAGCACCGCCCACCTTCATGCCCGCCCAGTAGTGGCCGCGCATGAGGGATAGGTGGACGGGTAGTGGTAGCATGTCGAGGGGCACCACGGCAACCTCCGTAGGATCGTCAAGTCGGTGTCTGGCCACCTGCGAGGATCGGGCATTAGCAAGCAGGGTGTCTTGAAAAGGGCAGGCCGGTTGCAGATGAGTAGACGGTACAACGACAGCGAGCATGCGGCCAGACGGACGATGCTGAGCAGGTCCATACGATTACAGATCTGCTCCAAGAGAACATCGAGAAAGGAATTCTAATCACGGATCTACATGTCAGTCGGTTCTGCCATAGGGTTTGTTAGGGCGCTGAGTGATTGGGGTTTTCGGTGCCCGCGGGAAAGCGGGAAAGTGGATTCAGGCGGGCGAGCAAAGAAGATGGCGTGTGTGGCCGAGCAGTGAGTGGGGGGATATGTTATGCACGAGCTACCAAGGAATATGGCGCCGGCGAGCAGTAAGCGAGAGGAAATGGTGTGCGGCCGACGATGGGGAAGAGAGGAGGAAGAAGAGGGAAAGATGGGGAAGAAAGTGCATTAAATCTCAATTCAACTAGTACTACTATCAGGATATACCGTCCTTCGGAGTGTAAATAGTTAAGCCGATGACATGTGGGTCTACCTCAAGAGGGCCCATATGTCAGTCAATGGAAGAGAGAGGTGCGTAAGCGTATTTGCGGAACCGTGCTCCACTGGCAAACATGATGGCAGTACTGGGTAAGGCTGATTTAGTAACACCAATACGCTGGTTCAGCTTAATAATTAAGTGTCCCATCTGCTACAGCGTGTATTGTCACTTCACTGTGAAGACTAGTTGAATAGTTCTCTCTGACCGAGATGGGGAATAATGCACCGCCAAGACTTCCTGTCTATAGTATCCCTATGCCTCTACTCTCATCCAGTCCAACAAGATGAAACATTAGCCAAGGCACCCGACGCCAATAATGTAGGAGTACTAGTAGTATTTTGTGTCAAACTTTGACCATCTATTTAACTAATAAAATGTTAATGCATTTCACCAAAAATCATATAACTAGATTCCTACTTGAACATAGTTTTTAATGGTATAGTTTCTATGACATGCATTGACACTTTGTTAGTTAAATTTACGGTCAAAATTTTACACTAAGTACGAAGGGGACCATTAAACCAGGACAGAGGTTTATATACAGGTCAATAAAAAATCGTGAACCAAGGTAGTAGTAAATGATGAGTGCCCAAAGAATTTTTTTTCTAAAAGTTCTCAATAATGGGCTCGTTTTCCTCAAGAAAATTGTGTTTACGAACGTATTAATTGGAATGGATGCGTGAGGAACAAATGACCAGAACTTTTACACGCATTGGTGAGTTTTCTCTTAATTCTTGCATGCAACATCTTAATGAAGCTTGAAATATGAACATGTCAATGGGAGGGAGTAAAAGCCTCATGCATGCATGCAACATGCAACACTCACACGTACACATGCACGCACGCAACACTCACGCATCCATGCGGCACACAGCACACGGCACAACACACACGCTCACGCTCAAGTGCTCAACTTACCCCCTCTGTCCGTGAAAGACTGTACATATAGAAATTTACACATTGACCATGAGGAACCGGAACTTCATGGCATAATTAACGGCCAAAAGTAGCAGACTTATGTGTGCACGCGACCATTGAGAGAAGAAGATTAAATGAAGGTTGTTGTATATTGTAATTAAGGATAGACATGTAGCCTATAGCTAGAGCACAAGTTGGTGCATTAGTCAATCAATATTGATTAGATTAAAGCCTAAGTGCATTGGAAGTGTAGATGTACGTACACTCTTTGTTGGAATACCGAGGGAGTACACATGCATGCACTCACATACACAGCCAGGCTGGTTCGCGCGCAAGGGTTGGACTCATGTCGCGCATGTGTAAAGTTTTGTTAACTGATTTCTTTGCTCTGCCAACTGACAGGTGGGACCCGGAAACCAGGTGTCAATTTAACCAGTCAACAAAGTGCCACATCGACTATGTGGCCGGTCAGTAGGGTGCAATACGGTGCTCTACGGTGAGCTAGTGACCGTATAATCACCGCAAAACTATATAGTGACCGTAATGAGCGTATTGTTACATACGTTGACCGCCAGTGTATTTTTCTCGTTTCAAATTAAGCCATATTAACCGAAAAGGATGCAGTATGGACTAGTACTGCTTTGATGTGTCCTATCAACTTGCCGAACAAGGAGAATCTTGCTTACTATGCCCTCTCCCTCGCCCATGCGTGGTGGCTCACAGGACGAGGAGAAGCTTGCTTACTACGTACTCCTACGCCCTCTCCCTCGCCCACGAGCGCAGTGACTCACAGGACGAGGAGAGGGTTTTGACTACAGCGCCCCCTCCCTCTCCCTCTCCCTCGCCCTCGCGGTGGACGTGCAACAATTTATTCGGTGTCAGATTGTCAGAAGCATATTGTACTGTAGTATCATCATTGTTGGACCTTTCGAAGAGGCAAAGAGAAAAGTGCAAGGTTCACACGAGTACAAACTGTTGAACCTCTCGAAGAGGTAAAGAGCCAAGCGCAAGGTTTTATAGGAGTTGTCGTCCTAGTAGGAGTACTACAACTATAGCGAACGATGGTACTGTATGATGCTACCACGTCACCTATATCCAAAGCTGTGCCACCCTTTTTTCTCAAAGAGCGTGTTGGAGTCCATGCAACAACCACACAAGTTGCACGTACACATAACACACTTACTAGTAATAAATTCTAAAGGACAAATGCCAGTATGCCACACAAGTTCATCTCCACTTCATGTGATAAATTTGTGCACAACTACTCTACATATACTCACAGTGCTACCGTTCACAATTTATCATACTCCACTTACACGTTATAGATGGGCTCCATGTCCTCCTCCAGGTTCCAGTCCCAGGTGTTCTTCATGGATGACACGATCCATAGTGGTGGGCAACGGGAATCATTGTCGCAACTTTCTAGTCCGGTTCCACACGATGGAGACTCATCCAAGCTGAAGCGGCATAAATCAGGGATAGCGTGTCCCAGCATGTCATTCATTCGGCGGTGCGCACTGAAGACACAACCATGCTACATGAACGACAGGCCTTGGGTGTCATGCACGGGAGGTGGCATCCACTTCACAATGGGGTAGTTGTCCCCAATGAAAAGCGAGTATTCTCCAAGAGTGTTCCTCGGCACCCACATAGCACCACGGGGGTCGAACTCGGAGCCGTTCATCTGGTACACGCGGCATCTCAGATCTGGACACATGGTGACGTACATAGTCAAGGTCCATGCATAATAATGTTGTGCTCAAATATGGCGATCAGTAATACTGTGCAGAAAATAGTACTACTCTGGTATAGAGGAAGTAAAATAACTGGCTTACTATATATAGCCACTCTTGGCTACATGGATGAGATAGTAAGACATGGAAAAATAAAAATGGTGGGAGCTAGTGGGTTCAAGTCTTCAAGGGCCTACTAGTACTAGTAAGTAGTAAAACAATGAAAGATAATACTAAATTGTACTACTAGTACAGTAAACATGTCCCAGTCAAGAATAGAAAATAACTAATAAGTACTACTCTACTACTCTAACACACAACAATGAGAAAATGGAATACCTGGGTAGATGGTGACCGTCCGATTGTGGTAGATTGTGTGACCATGTTGCACATCAATGGTACCATCGGTAACAACTGCTAAGATAGTTGATCCCAATATGCCAAAGTCAGCTACAAGGTTCCAGGTTAGACCGAATCGCGGATGCAAATGCACATCCAGGATCGGCGACGTTACTTTGATCGGGGGATGACTGGTCCCTGCAAAATAATGGAGTACCATTAGGGATGAAAATGATGGTTTGTGCATGCTGTTTGTAATCTCCTGTACCGTAGGATGGCAACCAGATGAAACAAGTCCCCTAGCTTGTCACCGCGAAGATGCGGTCTACATGGCGCACGACATCTTTGAACATGTAGGGGTACAAATTTGCCGCGGCCAACATGTGCCAGCCTCTGCCGTTACTGCCTCTTGTATGGATGGCAATCCTTATGTCGAACACCGCAATGAGATAGTAATCATCGTAGCCGCGTCGCTTTGTCGGAGGTTCTGCAATTGCTATCTTCTTCCATCTCATGTAGGCATACCATACGTATTCAAGCCTAGCCAGTCCGGAAAGCCGATCCCAATGGTGGAGAAGGGGTATACAGGAACGGCCGCACTGTTGTGGATGTTGTGCAAAATGATGATGGTATCCGGCCGGAGGTATGCAAGCCAATCTTCGTTGGCACCAACCCAGACCTATATATAGGACGATGGGTAGCGGAGAAATTACGGGATAGAATAACTAAGTACTACATGATCAAACTCCATGACTGACCTACTCATTGGACAAAATCCGACTACCTCTCAACGTTGGCAACTCTAGCGGAGTCAACGTGCAACTACGGCCAGGGAGCGGTGGACTGTTCGAAGGATTGTCCCATAGAAGAACCTTCTCCTCGAGGACGCATGGAAGAACAATAAGCATGGCCTCTCCTCGAGGACGCAGGAAGCACCGAGTCTTGCGGTGGTGAGGACGTCAGAGCGGCGTGCGATTTCTCCCAGAGGATCGTCGTCCAAGGTCTCCCAGCCCCGACAAGGAGGAGAACCACCTGGCGAATCCATGGGAGCAGCGACGAACTGCCTTGGTCTCTTTGGGGGGAGGGGAACTGGCAAGGAGGAGATAAGAGTGTAACCGTAGGGCCTCGTATACGGCCACACATAGTGATAGTGCCTTTCGCCCCGTGATGGTGAGGCTATTATTTACTACATACTCATACTGTAGCAGTAGTACTACTACTTTCTCAACTAGTAGTGTGATGTACTGTACATCTATAGTGCACCAGTTTTCAACTCTTGAATCTCAAGGCCAAGGAGCTACAGTTGCAAGTGGAGGGTACTACTGTTCTCTAGAACCATCGTTGTACTACCAATGCAGGGAAAGTACACCTGCGTAGTGCGTACTCTCCGTGCTCTATTCAAGCACGTAGCTGGCCTACTCAGCCGCTCGTCTCTCTCACACACACTAGCAGCCTGTTTATCAGCGACAATTACCGCGGGGGCAAAACATTTGCGTTCTTTGATACAACGAGACTAGGCTTTTCGCTTCCATTTGTGGAGGTGTAATGGATCTCGTTGAACTTTCTTAGTAGTTCCTTCTTTATGAATGAGATGAGGCAAAGCTTTTGCCTCCGTTTTAAAAAAACACGTCAAGAGGAATTTATTTTATAGAGCCGATAATGGAGCAAATTCCATGCGTGCAATGCCACAATCTAGAGAATAGTAGAGTACTAGCACTTTATGTACAGAGCCATATTGCACAGTTTCCAATGCCGCACCAGGATTTTCCGGCTCATCGGGCTTAATTGGGAGGCGCTTGTGTAAATATGCTAGCTGATGAGGAAGCTGCAAGCAAGGTGCGGCTAGGGCGAGCATGCAGGCGAGTATATAGGAGTACTACTCTAGTATGCAAGCCACGAGATGATGGGAGGGAAAACCCGTTCACGTGGCTGGGCTATCCAATGCACTCAGATTGTGGTGCGACACATTCGTTTGACTTCAAAAGTCAAAGACCAGTGTACAATATTGGCTCGCAGCGAGGTTACTATTAAAAAAGGCCACCGTGTGTTCGGCCGGGATCGGACCCACGAAACAAGCTATACACTTCCATGACCACTAGTACTACTCATTGGAGTACAACGCAACCTAGAATCGCCTTTTGTCGCTAGTACATTGCTCCTTACAAGAAACCGCTAATAATGCCAAGAAACTACTAGTACCACTTACCAACCAGCCCTACCAAGAAACGACTACTCTACAAAGTGTCGTTATAGGCATGTTTCAACCCATGTCGCCCCTTAATTCAATGCCTTCTATTGGACCGGCCAGTTAGGCGTTATGACTTGTGGGACCTACATGTCAGTCTGGACAAAATCCCCTAAGTGACCTCCTACCTCCGGCCCGTCCACCTAGTCATCCTCGGCCATGGGACGCAGCTACCTCCGCCGGCAGAAGGCGAGGTCAAAACCAACGGCGGTACGGATCCCATCATGCAGCAACCAGGATGCCAGCTCCGTCCGGCGCTCGCGGCCGCTAGCTAGCCAAGATAGCACACTCCCTACTGGATGCATCCAGCTGCTTGTCTTCAAGGTTTGCTAGCTAGGTTGGCACGGCGATGCGGCAGCTTGCTCGCGCGTGATGCGCTAAGGTCAGCCATCTGGTTCGAGCGGAGGCCAGCGCAGCGGCTTGCTCGCACGTGAGTCACGCTCGGGCCAGCCAGCCAACCCGTGCGGAGGCCAGCGCAGCGTCCGACCTGTCCGGCGGATCGAGGGCCAACTCGCTCATCACCGACTCCACTGACGAACACGCATCAGTACTGTTTGAAGTAATGTTCGGGAAAAATAATGATTGGAGGAGGAAGAATAAGATATAAGGTCAGATGTGGGTCCCTCGTGTCAATGGTCAAACAAACTGTGTTGGTTTAAGCTGCCTCATCATCCCGGACGTGTGGGCCAACCCTATCATAAACGGGTTTAAACGAGCCTAATCGACACTAGGTAGTAGTTTTTTGGCGCGGATTAAGAAATTTTGTGTATGTTTTTGTTTTTTTGTACAATAGTTTCTTCCTAGGGCTGGTTGAAAGTGGTTGTTTGTTAAATACTCTACATACTGTAAGTAGGAGCGGAAGTTAAGCTTTGGAAGCCAATAAGCAAGGCTAGTTACATAGTGCCTATGTGTACATAATTCAAACTAAATATCAACCATGAGTGACTAATATCTTGATGGAAAACTCCAAAATATGGAAATGCTAGCATTTTTTTGCATGGTTTGAAATACTAGCAATGTTCACGTGTGTTGCAACGGATCATAACTAGAATAATACTTATTCACACACTTGATAGAAAACACTCTAATTTTGACATACATATATCACGAGATATATTATGTTTCAATCAGAATATATTCCTTGGGCTGTTTTGGTGAGGTGAGGAAGGGATGTGGTTGGTTTTAAGATACTAATTTAGGGTTTTTCTGCAAATTGGCAGAGAAGTGAGATGTTGTTGAGAAAAGGCAACAACTTACCTCACAGTCGTTAGATGTAGATATAATGGTCAAAAATAACAGATGGTAGACACACCATCATCACCAACTAAGTCTTCTGTAGGAATACTAGCAAGATGTCCATGCATTTCACGGAACATCAAGATGCATTTTTTTATAAAACACCTGTTGTGATTGACCCATGCGAGACTAATCAAATGTGTAAAAACTGATGATATCTCAAGAAAGAGGAGATATAAGGTGAGGAGGAGTGGGGCGTGGTGGTGATTGGTGGTCGGACTGAGCGGAGGCATAGGGATGGACGACGCTGGCAGCGACCACCATGCTAGTTTGTTCTAGAGGCTTCCTTTTTTAATTGCTCAACAACGAGGTTGTGAGAGATAATTAAGGATGAACGAGGGAAGGCCTTGTTTGAAAATGTGGAGAGAGGTGCGGGTATCTTTTAGTTTAATTTCTATCCGTCAGATATAGATTGGACGGTCTATATTGCAAGATGGCAGGCGTACCATCATCACCAACTCGGTTTTTTTATAAGAGAGAAGAGATATACACTACAAAAAAATACACTTCCGTGATGATACGTGTTTGTCACAGTAGGTCATGTTTTCTGTCATGCATGTACATCCATGACGATTTTATGAGAGAATCAAGATAGTCATACCTGTGCTGTTGTAGAAGTGTTCCATGACATTACCAAAATTATCATCGCGGAAGTGTCCACTTCCATGACGATAAATTGCGCGTCATAGAAGTGCTTTCGTCAAGGGTGACCGACATGTGGCATCCGCCGTAACGGCTCGCCGTTAAGCTATCGGGTCCGATTTTGGATCCGATAACCCGTTAACAGCCCAGACCAATGTGATTTTCCACGTGTAAAATTCTCATTGGCCGGAGGAAACACGTGTCTGCTTCTCGGTGGGTGATGTCTACTACGCAACCTTCTTCTTGTAGACGTTGTTGGGCCTCCAAATGCAGAGGTTTGTAGGACAGTAGCAAATTTCCCTCAATTGGATGACCTAAGGTTTATCAATCCGTGGGAGGCGTAGGATGAAGATGGTATCTCTCAAACAACCCTGCAACCAAATAACAAAGAGTCTCTTGTGTCCCCAACACACCCAATACAATGGTAAACTGTATAGGTGCACTAGTTCAGCGAAGAGATGGTGATACAAGTGCAATATGGATGGTAGATGATATAGGTTTTTGTAATATGAAAATATAAAAACCGCAAGGTAACAAGTGGTAAAACTGAGCCTAAACGGTATTGGAATGCTAGGAAACAAGGCCTAGGGTTCATACTTTCACTAGTGCAAGTTCTCTCAACAATAATAACATAACTAGATCATATAACTATCCCTCAACATGCAACAAAGAGTCACTCCAAAGTTACTAATAGCGGAGAACAAACAAACAGATTATTGTAGGGTACGAAACCACCTCAAAGTTATCCTTTTTGATCGATCTATTCAAGAGTCCGTAGTAAAATAACATGAAGCTATTCTTTCCGTTCGATCTATCATAGAGTTCATACTAGAATAACAGCTTAAGACACAAATCAACCAAAGCCCTAATGTCACCTAGATACTCCAATGTCACCTCAAGTATCCATGGGCATGATTATACGATATGCATCACACAATCTCAGATTCATCTATTCAACCAATACAAAGTACTTCAAAGGGTGGCCCAAACTTTCTACCGGAGAGTCAAGACGAAAACGTGTGCCAACCCCTATGCATAAGTTCACAAGGTCACCGAACCCGCAAGTTGATCACCAAAACATACATCAAGTAGATCAATAGAATACCCCATTGTCACCACGGGTATCCCACGCAAGACATACATCAAGTGTTCTCAAATCCTTAAAGACTCAATCTGTTAAGATAACTTCAAAGGGAAAACTCAATCCATTACAAGAGAGTAGAGGAGGAGAAACATCATAAGATCCAACTATAATAGCAAAGCTCGCGATACATCAAGATCGTGCCAAATCAAGAACACGAGAGAGAGAGAGAGAGATCAAACACATAGCTACTGGTACATACCCTCAGCCCCGAGGATGAACTACTCCCTCCTCGTCATGGAGAGCGTAGGGATGATGAAGATGGCTACCGGTGATGGATTCCCCCTCCGGCAGGGTGCTGGAATGGGCTCCCGAGAGGTTTTTGGTGGCTACAGAGGGTTGCGGCGGCGGAACTCCCGATCTATTATGCTCCTTGATGTTTTTAGGGTATATGGACATATATAGGCGAAAGAAGTCGGTCAAGGGAGCCACGAGGGTCCCACGAGGGTGGGGGGTGCACCCAGGGGGTAGGGCACGCCTCCCTGCCTCGTGGCCACCTCGAAGCTTCCCTGACGTATACTCCAAGTATCATGGATTGCTTCTGTTCCAAAAATAACTCTTCCAAAGGTTTCATTCCATTTGGTATTCCTTTTCTTCGAAACACTGAAATAGGGAAGAAAACAACAATGTGGGCTGGGCCTCCGATTAATAGGTTAGTCCCAAAAACAATATAAAAGTGTATAATAAAGCCCATAAACATCCAAAACAGATAATATAATAGCATGAATACTTCATAAACTATAGATACGTTGGAGACGTATCAGCATCCCCAAGCTTAGTTCCTGCTCGTCCTCGAGTAGGTAAATGATAAAAGAAATAATTTATGAAGTGTGAATGCTAGTAGGTGCACATGTTTGATCAATGATAGTTTCAATCACCTTTTCTAGCATCATTATATGTCATAATAGTAGGTCATCTCATAAAACTTCTCATGATCAAGTAACAAGCTATTCAAATATTAAAGCATAGACCATAAACTTTCTTGAAAACTAGCAAACTATGTTCTCAGTCTTCAAACAATTGCAATTCATCTTATTTTCAGGAAGGGTCTATGTAAGAGCTTTTATTTAGCAAATTCCACATACTCAACTATCATATAGTATTCCATGATTGCTACCACTCAAAGCATATTTTTAGAACAAATAGCATCCATCGACCATAGAGAAAGATAGGGGCTTAATGTTTCGCCTCCCAACTTACTTATCATATAGATAATTGTCAACAATAATAATTCATGATCAAATATATTTGAATGACCATATATGCTTAGATCTTTCCCCATCACATGATGCTTGCCAACTAAAGAGTAGGTTGGAATGAGAAGGAATACTACTGACTCTTGCATAAAAGTAAAAGATAGGCCCTTCGCAGAGGGAAGCAGGGATTTGCAGAGGTGCCTGAGCTCGATTTTGAAATATAGATAAATAATTTTGAGAGGTATGCTTTCATTGTCAACATAACAACCAAGAGTTCCCAATATCTTCCATACTACATACATTATAGGCGGTTCCCAAACAAAATGGTAAAGTTTTTACTCCCCCTCCACAAACAATCATCAATCCATGGCTTGCCCGAAACAACGGGTGCCTCCAACTAACAACAATCCTGGGGGACTTTTGTTTGCAATAATTTTGATTTGATTTCGATATTTTGATCATGGGACTGGGCATTCCAGTTACCAGCCATTTTTCTCGTGAATGATGAGTGCAGTCCACTCATCGTGAGAATAACCCACCTAGCATGGAAGATACTGACAACCCCTAGTTGCTACATGAGCCTTTCGGGCATACAAAACAGATTATTATTTGAAGGTTTAGAGTTTGACACATCCAAATTTACTTGGAACGGCAGGTAAATACCGCATATAGGTAGGTATGGTGGACACTCATGGAAGAAACTTGGTTCAAGGAATTTGGATGCACAAGCAGTATTCCCGCTTAGTACAGATATTTTGGCTAGCAAAGGATTCTAAATAGCAAGCACCACATGTTGGAGGATCTATAACAATATAACTTCTATACAAATATACCCAAGCATAACTCATTACATTGTCTTCCTTGTCCAATTTCAACTAATTTGCTCAGGTTTGAAAATAATTAATGGGGCTCAGAATCATAGAAGATGTCTAAGATAGTATATTTATATGTGAAATCTCTCTTCCTTCAATATTCTTTCATGAATTGTTCAAGTGACCAATACAATGTTTGCTGACCTTCAATAAATTTACCAACTCAACTTATTAGATGTGAAGTCATTACTCCCAATGGGGTAAGCATATGAAACATATATAATTTCAGATTTATGACATTCAACTCATTCAACCATTTACTCATAGGATATAAGTGACGCACACGAGTAAATGACAAACTACTCCAAAAAGATATAAGTGAAGATCAATGAGTAGTTAAATAATTATGTAGCTATGTGAAGACTCTCTCTCAATTAAGAATTCAGATCTTGGTATTTTATTCAAACAGCAAGCAAAACAAAAGAAAATAAAATGACGCTCCAAGCAAAACACATATCATGTGGTGAATAAAAATGTAGCTCCAAGTAAAGTTACCGATGAACGAAGACGAAAAAGGGGATGCCTTCCGGGGCATCCCCAAGCTTAAGCTCTTGGTTGTCCTTATTCCATAGTCCATCGAATCTTTACCCAAAACTTGAAAACTTCACAACACAAAACTCAACAGAAAACTCGTAAGCTCCGTTAGTATAAGAAAATAAACCACCACTTAGGTACTGTTGTGAATTCATTCTAAATTCATATTGGTGTGATATCTACTGTATTCCAACTTCTCTATGGTTTATACCCTCCGATACTACTCATAAATTCATCAAAATAAGCAAACAACACAATGTAAACAGAATCTGTCAAAAACAGAACAGTCTGTAGAAATCTGTAACTCTCGAATACTTATGTAACTCCACAAATCCTACCAAATTAGGAAAACCTGAGAAATTTGCGTACCAATCCAGAGCGAAAAGAATCAGATCAAAATCACGTTTCCGTGAATTATCAAAACTAATTTACTGGGTGCAAAAGTTTCTGATTTTCAGCAGGATCAACACAACTATCACCGTAAGTTACCCTAAAGGTCTTACTTGGCACTTTATTAAAACAAAAGCTATAAAACATGATTACTAAAGTAGCATAATCATGTGAACACACAAAAACAGTAAAGATAAATATTGGGTTCTCTCCCAACAAGTTCTTTTCTTTAATGCCTTTTAGCTAGGCATGATGATGACAATGATGCTCACATAAAAGATAAGAGTTGAAACATAACGGGAGCATCATGAAGCATATGACTAGCACATTTAAGCCTAACCCACTTCCTATTCATAGGGATTTTGTGAGCAAACAAACTTATGGGAGCAAGAATCAACTATCATAGGAAGGTAAAACAAGCATAGCTTCAAGATTTTCAACACATAGAGAGGAAACTTGATATTATTGCAATATGTAGAAGCATATGATCCTCTCTCATAATAATTTTCAGTAGCATCATGAACAAATTCAACCATATAACCAGCACATAAAGCATTCTTTTCATGATCTACTTGCATAGAAAATTTACTACTCTCCACATAAGGAAATTTCTTCTCATTATTAGTAGTGGGAGAAAACTCAACAAAATAATTATCATGTGAGGCATAATCCAATTGAAAACTAAAATCATGATGACAAGTTTCATAGTTATCATTATTCTTAATAGCATACAATTCATCACAATAATCATCATCGATAGCAACTTTGTTCTCATAATCAATTGGAACCTCTTCCGAAATAGTGGACTCATCACTAAATAAAGTCATGACCTCTCCAAATCCACTTTCACAATTATCACAATAATATTCAAGACCCTCCAAAATAGTGGGATCATTACTTCTTAAAGTTGACACTCTTCCAAACCCACTTTCAACAATATAATCATCATAAGTAGGAGGCATGCTATCATCATAACAACTTTGCATATCAAAACTTGGGAGGCTAAAAATATCATCTTCACTAAACTAGCATCCCCAAGCTTGGGACAAACATTAACTGCAGCAAATATATTCTCAAACATGTCATTCTCATCAAACATAAAAAGTAGTCAGACTATCTATGGAATGCATTGCGGATTCAACTCGAAGAGTGTCTTCCTATAAACCCCTTCATATGTAAAGTTCACCCCCCAACCGTGCTGACCAGACCACACACAGAAATACAAACCCCTGATGTCTCCATAACAGGCAGACACACATTTCAAAACTGAAGTAGTAACATCAGAATCATATCAAATTCGTATTTGAACAAATGAACTAAGGAATTATGAGGGGCATAATGTTTAGCTTCAAGGGTGGAGTGTTGGTAGTGCGACACAAAGCAAGTAGGCAGATTGTGTTCCATGTAAAAGATCGTAGCCTATGTAAAAGCTGGAAATGACACTTTCTTTCTATACAATGCAGTGTTCTTTGCCCACACATGATGGAAGAGATCACACAGAGAAATACTATTCACTCATGTCTACGGTTCCAGTATTTTGAAATAGGGTGGTCCACCCTAAAAGAATATTGACAACAAATATGATAAGGCAAGCATAGATGTAGTGAATCAATCATTTACTTGTGAGCTTACTAGGACAAGTATGCAGAATTGTAACTGCAGTAAGAGACCGTCCAAAATCCGAATCAAGAAGTTTGTCTAGCACTTATTGTTTGCAACTAATCGACGTGAATAATTGGATATCATATCGAATGAGTAAGAAAGACAAGTAAAATTGTCGACAAACCTGGCCTGCAGTAGTAATCTGGGTCAATGTCACTACGACCAACAATCCAAAAAGACTAGTGTCTATTCCTAGGGCCGGAATTTTGAAACCCTGTGAACTTTACATGTACTAAATATTACTGAAATACATCTGAACCATTAAGTGTAGGTAGCACTCAGCACACAACAAACCCTAATGACAGTCCTGCCTAATGAGTAACGAGTCAATTATAAAAAAAGGTGATGAGGAGTGGCTGCTGAGTGTTGAGGACGTATCTCATGATAAATCGGGTTCGCTTAGTGGGTGATGTACGCCTGAGCCCTAAATGGACTAGGAAGGTAGGCACGGCGGCGCGCCCGGGCAGCGGTGATGTTGTTGGGCGAGCGGCTCCTGACCTCCTGTTAGTCCGGCGTCTCCTCCTAGAGCCATGCCGTCCGGGGACGACACGTCGCCGGCGAGGCAGGCGACTAGGGGCGAGTAGAGATCGTAAGCGTGCAACAGAACATAGGGGAACTGGGGCCTGGGACGACCCAAAATCCTAGGGTGGGTTGTGGCCCACCGTGGGTACCCTTTAGAGATACACACCCGAGCGGCGAACATGCATTTTCGAAACTAAATTAGGAACATTTAGCTGACCAATTAAACGACTCTGTTTTAATAATATCATATTCGTATTTGAACAACTAAGCTTGTTTAGCTTGATGGGTGGAGCAGTGCTATTATGACACGAAGTACGTATTCTGATAGTATAGTGATCATAAAAGGGGGAAACCCTAAGCATTTTTTTGAGCAAAAGAGGGTTTCATCTCCGATTTTTATTAAAGAAACCACCATGGAACAAACATGATCAATTAAACCCTAAGCATGATGAATTAAACCGTATTATGACTGTGCCATGGCAGATTTAAAGCTGCAAACCGGAGAAATGATATTGAGCATCCATTGTTTGCTTCGAACTAAGAACTAAATTCTAAGAGCTAAAAAGAAAGTAGAGTAACCAAGTTACGATCTATTTTCTAGTTGAGATCAAAAAGTTGAGGAGAAATGAAGTAGCACCTCACTTGCGGCACCGTGTAGGCATCGGGGGTGCGATGGCTGTCGGTGGCGTTGAAGCAGATCTACGAGGGTAGACGGGTGCATCGGGGGATAAGTCCCATTACGGTGGAAGAGAAGGTCGTGTGAGCGGCCCCAGCAAAGGGACAACGTCACCAATGAAGCGAGAGGACGCGGTGCAAGGCTCTTGGTCTATCGCCGTGGATGAGAACGTCCATCTCTAGCAGTGGGCGACGCGGTCTTGGTAGGCGCTGCAACATGGTGGAGGACGGTGGCGATGGATGGGGTGGAGGACGGTGGCGAAGGATGGGGTGGCGGGCGGAGGAGGCTGGTGTGGGGATGGTGTTCTAGCGTGGACGATGTATGAAAGGGAAAATGGAGGGAGAGGTACGGGTGTCGGTGTCAAAACTGGCGGATCTCGGGTAGGGGGTCCCGAACTGTGTGTCTAAGGCTAATGGTAACAGGAGGCGGGGGACACGATGTTTACCCAGGTTTGGGCCCTCTCTATGGAGGTAATACCCTACTTCCTGCTTGATTGATCTTGATGAATATGAGTATTACAAGAGTTGATCTACCACAAGATCGTAATGGCTAAAACCCTAGAAGTCTAGCCTATATGATTATGATTCTGCCCCACGGACTAAACCCTCCGGTTTATATAGACACTGGAGGGGACTAGGGTTATACAAAGTCGGTTACAGAGAAAGCAATCTACATATCCGAATCACCAAGCTTGCCATCCACGCAAAGGAGAGTCCCATCCGGACACGGGAAGAAGTCTTCTGTCGTGTATCTTCATAGCCCAATAGTCCGGCCCATGTTAATAGTCCGGCCGTCTGAGGACCCCTTAATCTAGGAATCCCTCAGTAGCCCCTGAACCAGGCTTCAATGATGATGAGTCTGGCGTGCAGATGTCTTCGGCATTGCAAGGCGGGTTCCTTCTCCGAATACTCCACAATAGTCTTCGGACACAAAAACGTGTCCGGCTCTGCAAAAAAATACCACACACAACTGTAAACAGTATAATATTTCATGAGTCCAATCCGCTGACAACTTTTTGTAGCGTGACATCACGTCACCGCTCGGCCATTATTTGAACCATTTTTAGCCTGCCGCTACATATTTCGAGGTGCGGTTTCATTGGCACGTCTTGTCAAAGCAGAGATCGTGTCCCCTTATTGCGGGATTCTCGTCATTATGGGCATGGATAACCCAACCGTTCTGTTGGCATGATTCCTTGGGAATAGGCATGTTTTAAGGCCTAGGAGGGGCGGTTGATATTCATCGCCTTTATAAAGGGGTCAAGACTCGTCCTTCTTCCTTTACGCCAAGCTTTCCCTCAACCTCTCCTACCTCCAGATCCAACATCCAAGGTTCAAGCTAATCACTTCGCGCCTCCCAGTCATGTCCGGACCCAGCCCTCAAGGCCGGTGGGTGGCTTCCTCCATCACAGAGGAGGATATCACGAAGCTCCGGGAGGCAAGATACCTGACCGTGGAAATCCCCCACAGGCTTCCTGCTCAAGGGCAGGTTATTCCTACCCCCCGATCCGGAGAGAGGGTCGTATTCATCTCCCACTTCCTCCGAGGGCTAGGGTTCGCTCTTCATCCCTTCGTTCGAGGGCTCATGTTTTATTATGGGATAGATTTTCACGATCTAGCTCCGGACTCTTTTCTTCACATCTCGGCATTCATTATCATATGCGAGGCCTTCCTCCGTATTCCCCCACACTTTGGCTTATGGCTCAAGACCTTCAGTGTGAAGCCAATGGTAGTCAACGGGAAACAGGTGGAGTGCGTCGAGCAAGCTCGCCAAGACTACTTGGCCAAAGGGTTCCTTCATGGAAACTTCCGACCTGTGGCAGCGGGAGTGGTTCTACATCACGGAAACCCATGGTACCAGGTGGGCAGCTACACTTGCATTCCGATCCGGCCCTCTGTTACAGCTTGCGTCATGGATTAATAAGGGGCTGGACTGGGGATCCATCGATGAAGTGCAGACGCTGCAAAGCCGCATTCGGAGCCTGATTGAAAAGGACACCAGTCTCATCAACGTAATCCAAGTAATGCTGGTCCGACGGGTCCTACCATGCCAGCGACGTCCTCTCCTTATGTGGGAGTTTAATCCGAAAGGACCGCGAACCCTTCAGCACTTCTCCGGCACAACGCTCAGAGGAATGTGGAAATCATTCTCTGGGACGCGAAAACAGTGGCCGGATACTACAGAGGACATCGGCCTTAACTACAACCATCCGGATACCTCGGTAAGTACTCGACTTTCGCACACAGTTTAGTCAAATTTCTCATGACAATATACTCAGAAAATCATACTCTGTCAGGGCTGGACAAAGAAGGCAGAGAGAATTAGGTGTTCGGCCCCTCTTCCTGAAGACTCAACTGATCCGGTGTTAACAAGGATGCTGTCTCTGGCACCCTACCAAGTGCTGGTGAGGGAAGACAAGGAGGAGGGCGAGGAGGCCCAAGGTGGCCTTCATTCTAGAGGCATGCCAGGCACCTTATCCAGGGAGATTGGGACTCCCACTTCCGAAGATGGAAGGGAAGAGAAAACTGACATTCCTTCTCCTCATTGTAAGAAGAGGACCGCCTCCGAAGACTTGGAGATAGAAGCTTCTAAGCGGGGGAAGATATCCCTGTCAGGGGGTTCTGGTTCGGGAGGTGATGTTGACACACAGCCTCTTCGTAAAGATAGGCCCTTAGCTGAATCATAAGTGAACAAGGTTGTTTTAAACATATCCCGTTCTTTCCTAGTTGTAATGGTAACAATTAAAGTATATGTTTGCAGTCCGGCATGCATCCTTCCTCAACAGTCCTCCTCCTCGGGGGATCTTCTTCCGGAGATGATGGAGAGCGAGACGCCTCCACATATCTCCCCGCCTGACAGGGCAGATGACGCTGAGGTGTCGTCCCGAAGGATCTCTCCCGATCAACAAGCGGTGCGAGGGACAGTGAAGGCCGGGCCTGAAGGAAATACTTCGGTCGTCCAAGGTTCAGGGTGTGCGGCCCCTATCGGGACCAACAGTAAAGGCCCCGGACTATCCGATTTCCGAGGGACGGCGCGATCTGCTCCGGATCCAGAGGCACCGGATACCTTGATGGATGCATTGCATCATGCGTCCATCTCAGAAGATCATCGTACTTTGATGGGTACAGTGGTTGAGAGGGTTCGGTCCGCGAAAAGCGGATTGAATGAAGCCTGTATGAGCCTGCTAAGAGGCTTCGACGTACGTATAATTGTGTTATAAACGCAAAATGTGCCTGTGTATACATAGTAGCCCCTGAGACTCTGGTTGGCGTCCAAAGGGAGGCGATCAGAGGATCAAGAAATATATGCCCAAGAAATGATCTGACTAATTGAAACACAGGCTGTTACATCTGTGGTGACTACCCGAGCTACAGAGATTGAATATTTGAAGTAGAAATTAGATGTGGCGGATGATGACATCAGGCTTATGAATAGGCGGCTCGACGAGGTGCAAGGTATGTCTTTGAGGCACTCAGTATATGCAATTATTATGATATGAGCATGACGCTGAGAAATTGTATACCGAAATATGCATAACTGCAGATAGTGCCGCCACGGTTGAGACACTTCGGCTGAGCTTGCCTGGGCCAAAGAGCAGGCCAGGATGAGCCATGCGGCTGCCGAAAAGGCAGCTACTGAATTAAAGGCCGAATAGGCTGCTCGGCACCAGTGTGAGGAGAGAGTATCTACTATGGCACTTGAGCTAAAGAATGCCGCTAGCCAATGTGACTCAAGAGAGATAACAAAACCAAAATGGATGATCTTGACAAGGCCTTACAAGAGGCGCGGGAAGCATGGTCCGAGTCTAGAGTGGCTCGGGAGGAGATCCGACAAGCTGGGGAGATCGCGGCTGATAAGCCCTTCTTATTGCAAACTAAATTTGGCGATCCGATGTATGCCCCGCTTAATCAGATGTGGAGTTCTCCAGACGCATTATTGGACTTGCCGAAGAGTGTCTCCGATGCAACGCAGTTTTTCCAAGCGCAAGAAGGACATGCCACGGAAAATCTTTTCTGGTCGCAATTCAGCATGCCAAAGCGTCCATTGTTGTTGAATGAACAAATGGCCCTGTGGGCCGAGCTCCACAAGCTATCCGAATCTGCCATGAAGGACATCGTAGTCCAGCTGTGGCCGACTGAGCCAATTCCGAATAGTTATTTCGGTTTGGTGCGGTGACTTGTTGATGCTGTGCCGTGCATCGGCGCTGTGAAGCGGTCAACGTGCATAGAAGGTGCATGGATGGCCTTTGCCCGCGTCAAGACATATTGGACAAAGATGAAGGCCACCGATATTGCAGCAAAAAGTCCACCCGAGGGCATGAACCATTACCTGCCAGAGCATTATTTTGAGGATGTCCTAGGGGGTGACCGCTTGATAGAGGGTCAGTGCTCGAAAGATATAATGTTCGAGTGAGGTGGTTCAAGATTGTAAAAACAATATTATGATATATTTAAGGCTATGTTTTTATACTTTTGCCTGAAAAGTTTTTGTTGCCTCCTGTGCGGCCGTTTTTTTATATAATCTGAAAGTTTGCCAATCGTCGGCTTCTGCCCCCTCAAGTATAACGCGGGGTGTTCGGAAAAGCACTTGATCACTCTTGACCCAATGTCTTGGTCCATTAAGGAGGTGCCAATGCGGTGAACCAGGCAATTAGACTATAGAGCTTTAACATGTTCACTTAACCATAGGAGTTTGACGGTGGGTCTACAATATAGCCCCTAGTATGTACGCGATTATCCGAATATGGTGTGTTTGACATACGTGACCAGAAGAATAGTCCTTCGTGTAATACGGAAGGAATCGCATGGATTCCGATGAGTCATCGAGTGGTTGACCAGCTCTCACCGCATCATGACAGTTAGTTTTCGGCTTTCTCTACTGAGGTGCTCATCCAGACGAACCAGGACACAATCGCAGTAGTTCTCCCTTTACTACCTTAGCCGATAGAGTGGAACGTAAGGTAGCAAGCACAGGAGCCGGGCAACCCAACTATTGACCAAAGACATGATTCAGAGCTGATGCATATAAGGCCAAACTCGCGACGCCGAACACTCCCTATAGGTGTTCGGACTTTTCAAAGTGTACCGGGCCGAATACAGCCCCTGGTAATGGACCATGGTGTCAAGGCACGTTTGGTGATCTGACATGGGGAGAGAACGTAGGTGGTGAGAGAATAAAACTCCAAACACAATATGAACCAAGCTGCTTCTATAATATTCGCCTTTAGTACGGCGGGCCATGTACTTACAGATAATGCCGATAGCTTCCTTGGACATTTTACATGTCAAAAAGGTATAAAACAAAAAGAGATAAAAAGGTTTACACATGGTCTTAATCTAAAAAGAAACTTAGTGCGGGGCCCTGTTGCACGTGTGCGCCGTTTTCTCCTTTGTGATGTGTCCTTTTGGGGGGAGTGTGATGGCCATCTGTAAAAAAAAGAAAAACCCTGGAAAAAGAAATCCAGTGTGGTCGTGAATAAAGCTGGTTCGTTTAATGAACCTTGAAAGATAACCGTAGAGTACGAATAGGGTCGAGCCGAACTATGGACTATTTGTGTGCAGTGTGCCCCCAACGCCACCCAAGGAATTTTAAGGATGTACTTGTGTGCACGAGGCATGTATGCTACCACCTTATGGGGCAGTCGATGGAGGCACAACTGCTAATCGAGCTCAGGTTTGTCTGAGCTACCGCGCTGGGGCGTAATCCGGACACGTTTAGCTGTACCCGCGGTCTTAACGACCGATGATCTGTTCGGCTTGAATAGGCCGTTTTGGGCTTCGGCTGCTAAGGCCGCAGTGTCTTTCTCCATACGAAGGGAGCACTCCATATTTCCATTGACCGTAATGACACCACGTGGTCCAGGCATTTTGAGCTTTAAATAGGCATAATGGGGGACTGCATTAAAGCGGGCGAAGGCCGTTCTTCCGAGTAGTGCATGATAGCCACTTCAGAACGGAGCTATATCGAAGATTAGCTCTTCGCTTCGAAAGTTATCGGGAGAGCCGAATACTACCTCCAATGTTAAAGAGCCCGTGCATCGGTCTTCTACGCCTGGTATAACTCCTTTAAAGGTCATGTTGCTTGGCTTGATTCTTGACGGGTCAATCCCCATTTTGCAGACAGTGTCCTGATATATCAGATTGAGACTACTGTCGCCGTCCATAAGGACTCGAGTAAGATGGTATCCATCGATTATTGGGATGAGCACTAGGGCAGCCGAACCCCCATGCCGGATACTAGTTGGATGATCCCTGCGGTCAAAGGTGATCGGGCAGGCCGACCAAGGATTGAATTTGGGGGCGATAGGCTCAATGGCATAGACATATCGGAGTGCGCATTTGCGCTCCCTCTTTGGGATATGAGTGGTATATATCATGTTCACTGCTTTGATCTCCGGTGGAAAATTCTTCTGTCCCGCTGTGTTCGGCTGGCGAGATTCCTCCTCGTCTTCGCTCTGAGGTCCCTTCCCCTCGTGTTCGACGGCGATCTTGCTGGCCTACTTGAAGACCCAACAACTTCGGTTGGTATGGTTCGCAGGTTTAGCGACGGTGCCATTAATCTGGCAAGGCCTTTCTAATATTTTGTCCAGGCTGGATGGACCATGCTTGTTGCCTTTAAATGGCTTCTTCCATTGACCGGGTCTGAGGCCACTGAATCCGGCGTTTACCGCTGTATCATCTAGGCTTCCCTCATTGTTTCGACATTTGTTTTTGTTACGTCGTGGCTTTCCATTGTCATCCCTGACTTCGGATGTGCCAGGCTCGCTGGTGCTGCTACGGGCTAACCAGTTGTCCTTGCCCATGCAAAAATGGGTCATGAGTGTAGTTAGGGCTGTCATCGTCCTTGGTTTTTCCTGGCCATGGTGTCTAGCTAGCCATTCGTCCCGGACACTGTGCTTGAAGGCCGCTAAGGCTTCGGCATCCGGGCAATCAATGATTTGGTTCTTCTTAGTGAGAAACCGATTCCAAAGCTTAGGGGCTGATTCCCCGGGTTGTTGGATTATGTGACTTAGATCGTCAGCGTCCGGGGGGGCGGACATAGGTCCCTTGAAAATTGGCCCTAAAAGCATCCTCAAGCTCTTCCCAACTTCCAATGGAATTTTCTAGGAGGCTTTTCAACCAGTGCTGAGCTGGTCCTTTCAGCTTGAGGGGTAAGTATTTAATGGCGTGGAGATCATCTCCATGAGCCATGTGGATGTGAAGAATAAAGTCTTCTATCCAGACCACAAGATCCGTCATTCCATCGTATGCCTTGATGTTTATGGGTTTAAACCCTTTGGAAATTCGTGATCCAGCACCTCATTGGTGAAGCACAGGGGATGCGCGGCACCCCTGTATTTGACTGTGTTATGGCGTAGGTTCGACGGTTGTGATGTTTGATATCGACTCTGAACTGGTATATGACCGGCATATTTGGCTTGATAGCTATGTCCCGTACGGGGGAACAGTCCCTAGAATCGTAGATGGATCTGGCCTTACCAGCCTTTTTGTACAGGTGCTCACGTGGATCGTGTTTCTGGTACTGAGCCGTAACCTCCCTTCCTTTACGGGGAGGGGATGCGGGCTTGTGTACGGCCTTGCTAGCCACTCCGTCTCGTCCACGAGGTGGTCGGTCCGGCTTGTCGGCCGTATTGTTTTTTTGGCGGTATAGGTACAATAGCCTCGTCGTCGAATTTAGGTAGTAGTTTACGCTTAGGATAGCCCTTTGTTTGGCGATTACAACCATAGTTTTCCTCAGCGTCTAGCACTTTGTTCCATCTGCCATTGAGCATATCCTCTACGGCTTTAAGCTGCTGCTTCTGCTTCTTCAAGCTCCTTGCAGTGGCAATAAGCCTTTGATGGAGGCGTTCTTGTTCTAAGGGTTCTTCTGGGACGACGAATTCTTCGTCGCCCAGGCTGACCTCCTCTTTGGAGACAGGTTGATAATTGCTATCTTCGGCATCGCTGTGGTCAGACAACATCCATGGACTGTGTTCGCCGTCCTTTGATTGTCCCGCTCCAACGCTGGGTCCGCGGGGTCCTCAGCTTGGTTCAGATTATCACCGTCGTCGATGACAATGTTGCAGTTTTTCCCTTTGCCGGATCGAGATCGGCGCTTCTGACGCCGGCGCTTGGGAGGTTCATCGACAGACATATCATTATCGCCATCGGCCTCCTTCTCTTTAAGTGTGTGCACCATGTATATATTGTATGAGGATGTAGCCATCCACAGCCCTATGGGTGGTGTTTTTTGTGCCTGCTCCTCTCCGGCATCGTCGTCCATACCGTCGATGTCTACGAAGCCGTAACCGAGCGTGTCGGTTAAGTCTTCAACAGTGGCAATGAAGTGGGTGGTGGGTGGGAAGCGAAATTCTCCGTCATCAGCTTCCCATTCAAACCGGATATAGTTCGGCTTTGAGTCCGCTGATAAGGAGAGGGCTTTTAACGAGTTTAGCACATCGCCTAAAGGTGAGTGCCGGAAGATGTCCGCGGAGCTGAAATCCACGATTGGCACCTGATCAAGTTTGATATGCGCGGATGCACGCGGTTCGGTACCTATGGCCGGAGACGAATCCGAGGTTCCGTTGACACAGGCCCCGCTCGAGGTTGGATCTGTGTGTGGCTCTAACTCTGCCAAGTCTGCGGCTTCCGCGATGGGCTCGAGCTTCCCGTCTTTGGACAACACGATCTGCTTCGGATCTAGGGCCAGAGCAGTTACAAGCGCTATTTCCTGGGCATGGTCCGATGACAGATTTAGGTCACGTTCATCGCGGTGGCAGGGAGCAGCTGTCGTGGGCTCGAATTCGGCGACGATCAAGTTTCTGCGGATATCGGCAACATAATTCAAGCTTCCAAATATGACCTGACGGCCAGGGGCGTAGCTATCGATCTGCTCTAGATGGCCGAGCGAGTTGGCCAGCAGTGCGAAGCCGCCAAACACGAAGATTTGTCTGGGGAGGAAAATCTCTCCCTGGACTGGTGTTGTTGTAGATGATTGATGGACCCATCAAGACTTTTGACGATGGCGCAGCGGAACTCTCAATGAAAGCACCAATGTAAGTGTCCAAACCGGCGGATCTTGGGTAGGGGGTCCCGAACTGTGTGTCTAAGGCTGATGGTAACAGGAGGCGGGGGACACTATGTTTACCCAGGTACGGGCCCTCTCTAATGAGGTAATACCCTACTCCCTGCTTGATTGATCTTGATGAATATGAGTATTACAAGAGTTGATCTACCACGAGATCGTAATGGCTAAAACCCTAGAAGTCTAGCCTATATGATTATGATTCTGCCCCATGGACTAAACCCTCTGGTTTGTATAGACATCGGAGGGGACTAGGGTTATACAAAGTCGGTTATAGAGAAAGGAATCTACATATCCGAATTACCAAGCTTGCCATCCACGCAAAGGAGAGTCCCATCCGGACACGGGAAGAAGTCTTCTGTCGTGTATCTTCATAGCCCAATAGTCTGGCCCATGTTAATAGTCCGGCCGTCCGAGGACCCCTTAATCCAGGACTCCCTCAACGAGGAACCATGTTTTTGGGACGCGGCTATCTGAAATATGGTAAAGTTACGAACTTAGCCCCCATTTAAAATTTGGACACCTCGTCGGTTGGGGATAGGACAATAATCTCGCATCTTGCCAATATTTGCCCAGAGCAATTTCGGGCGAGGAGATGGTGTTTTGGCGCCCATGGTTGGCGCCCATGGTGTATGAACGGGGCTGACAGGTAGGGCGATTGTGTCACGTATGAGCGAAGTAACAAACCTGCCCCTATTGAAAATATTTGCCTACATCGATTTTTGCCGAGTCGAGTTTGTTTTGCCGCCCACCGTGTATGAATGGGGAAATGGAGGGATAAACAGAGGTCTTTCGGACGAGCTTGAATCAAATGTGTTTTGCCGCCCATGTTTGGCGCCCACCGTGTCGGAATGGGCTCAGAGGCGGTCGTGTCACCTCTAATTGAAGCCACTAACCTACCCCTATTGAGAGCAGTGGAAATCGGGCCGATGGATTGTCTGTGTAATGGGTAGACAATAATTTGCATCTCCTAAACACTTGGCTTCAGGCAGCCAACGTGGGAGTGGACATTTTGCCATTTCTTTCGAATTTTGGGACAATAAGCATCCACGTTTACCCTGGCAACTAAATTCGAATCCATTTTGTATTCCTATACGAATCTTTATAAATCATTCTATGTGTTTTTATATATCTTCAAAAGCACGGACAAAAATGTATTCCACTGTCATATATGAATATGATTTACAAATGCCGATACTCAAATTCAGAAGCTAGAATCCAGTTTAAGGTGAATTCGAATATTTGGAACACTTTATGTCCAACTCAAATGTCAGATGCAGCATAATGTGTACTCCCATTTAGATATGTACACAAGCGATGTATCATGATTCAAATACCGAGTCAATCAACCAAGAATGTACATAACTAACAGACATATAAACACTTATACAGTATGTGGATCAATAATATCAACTAAATTACATAAGTCAGGCCGCTGTACTTTTTTTTTGCTAGAACAGCATCCTTTTTTAGCGAAGCTACTACAACATCTTGGCCCTTTTCGATGCATGCCACTTATGGTCCATCTATACTACTATTATTGGTGAATGTACATTCAGCCCGATTGGCATATTTGTAGGTCTGGCACAACAATCAAAATGAAATGTCTCCAAGTCTTATCAATTAATACAGACTTGTGCTCAAATAAAATAACAAACAAAAAACAATTATTATATGATCTCTAAAACAAATGGTTTGATTGATTACATGAACAAACAACACAAAGGTTAATCAAGGATGGAAAGAACATTTCACCTATGATTTACCAAGTGGTAATTTAATTTCCTTTTTTCCTTCAGGACCTTAATAATTCGGCAAGTATCAGCTTGCTTCGTTTTGATATCCACCATATATTTAATGGTTGTCTTGAGTACTGCTTGTGATTGTGATGATTGCTTCTTCAACACGTCAACTTCATCTCTGAGTGCAGAAGCAGAATCTCTTTCTACCACTAGTTTAGCCTCTAGAGCATCAGCAGTTGTCAATTCATGATGCACGATTGGGCCGTGCCACTGCTGTGGGATGATACAACGTCCATGGGGACCTCGCTCTTTGATCTTGGGCTAACCTGTTTTGCCATTAAAGTTCTGATTGGATTCCGAAAAGTTGAAGTTAGAAAAAAATCTCAACTGGGAGTTATAAGAACAAACTACTTAAACAAACAAGGAATTAAAGAGTTTCAATTGGATGCTGAAAAGTAGTTATTAACATCATTATAACCGGTTGTTGCAGCAGCAAAGCAGTTAAACAAACAAGTTTTGCAAAAGGTACCTGTTGTAGCATTGGAGTTTCTCTTGGATCCTGACAAGTTGAGTAGCCAGTAACGTGATTAGAGCAACCGATTGCAGTAGCAAAGCAGTTAAACAAACAAGGTTTGCAAAAGGAACCTGTTGTGGCATTGGAGTTTCTCTTGGATCCTGAAAAGTTGAGTAGTCAGTAACTTGATTAGAGCAACAAGTTACAGCAGCAAACCTGTTACACAAATATATTTTTTAAAGTTTACCTGTTGTGTAACTGGACTTCTAATTGGATCCTAAAAACTTGAAGTTGGCAAGATGATTACAGCAACAAGTTACAACAGCAAACCAGGTAAACAAGGAAGTTTCTGAAAACATACATGTTGTGCCAGTGGAGTTTTAGTTGGATCCTGCAAACTTGAATGTTAGCAATCAATAAATAAAGTTTTGCAAGAGCCATAAGAAACTAACATCAAACTAGTAAAACTAACCAGTTTTGGCAACTTATTTAATTACACATGAACTAGTAAAATTAACAAGTCGACGTATTAAAGTAACAAGTCGGTACCGTTTACCAGCAACACATACATCTATAAATTTGTTTGATGTAAGCAAAATGATTCCAACACATATATAAGTTAAAAAGACGACATCCCTCATATAAAATTGACAGTTGTCTATCTACGAACATGCAAACATTACTAGTGCTACAAGTGATAATAGGAAACCATTTAAACAAACAGGGTATTAGACCGTAAATTACACGTGAATTCTGCTGCACCCTAGAAGTACATATGACCAGCTATCTACGTGTTAAGTAGTATTTAAGTTCAGGAAAACAGGTAATTCTTAACAGTAAGTATCAAACACATAGATAGGCGCAGTCTATAATAGGATTAACATGCTATGGCATTATGTAATCAGTAGCAAACTAAATTAAGCCAAGCAACATAATTGAACAATTTTGCAATAAGTGGCTAACTAAAATTCCGAGAAGCAGGTAACTGAACTTACGCTAGCTCTTTGTACAGGCACACTGCAAATTCTTTTTCGCTTACAAGGTTCTACGAAGGAGTTCAAGGCATCAATTGCTTGGATACGCAGTCCCAATACTTCTTTCTTCCCACACTGCATTGCTAAGTCGAATGGTTAATTTGGTAAGATGGTGCGTCCTTGATATGTTATATGAGGACGTGTAGTCAGACTTGTTGTAGCCACACACAACACAATGGCTTTTACTGTATATTTCATGCGATTAGATTTAGCATATCGAGATCTAAGCAACCTACAATAGGATGAGAAGACTGGCATCCTTCACATTATTGGCAAACTTAGTTCATAGAAACAGGCAATTCAACCATTCTGTGGGTAAATCAAAAGCGCCACCGGAATATTTTTCACTATCCAATCATACACGTAAAAAGGTGCGACGCCACCATAGGGGCTGGTATGGGCGGCCGCCTCGGGTGGCTGGAAAGTGTGCACCTAGTTTGAGTCATCCAGGTTGGCCCAGGCTAGTTTTGTTCGTCCCAACGCACGAGCAGACAATGTAAAAAATGAATAAAAATGTTTCAGTTTTGATGGGCCAATAACGTAAGTGCAAGGCAGGCCCTATAGCAGGCTCGCGGCCCAAATGAGCGCCTCCCATATCGGTCGACAGCAGGAAAAGTCCCAATTCATTCGCTCCAGCCTCCAATCTGGTTCGCTCCTAACCTAGCCGCCGCTGGACAAACCAACACAGCACTTCCTCGCGCCCTCGTTGGAGGGCGGTCGCCGGGCTTCAAGTGAACGAAAGGACAAGAAGATGAAGATCCAACCCTGGGTGTAGCCTGCGTGGGAGCCAGCGGCGGCAGCACGGGCATGGCATCGAGCTTGCGTAAACAGACAGTCGCAGTTTGCAAGAGTAGTATGCGCAACGAGCAGGTACATCACATCCCTGATTATATCTAATTCAACTGTTCAATTTTCTGGGCAATAGTTAAACCCGATGGTGTTGTAAAATTGCTTGTATGTAGGGAATCTATGAGAAAATGAAACCAATTTCTGCGTATTTTATAACTCCCCCAATCAATACTGAACTGACTGAATCTGATGTATCTAATCAAGTTTCCGGTGCAAACATACAAGCTCATGTTGTTCTTGAGCCCGAAGTGTCTAATGAATAGACTGCTAATGAAGGATTTGATGCAAACATTTTACGTGCTCCTGGTGATGAACATATAGTGTCTAATGAGGGATCTAATGCAAGCATTTTGCAAGCTCCCATTGAAGGATTTAGTGTCTAATGATGATCTGCTATGTTGAGAGAGACATAGAGATTTGCAGGCATTGATGACAAGCAAATTATAGTACATTTTCATGGCTAGAGGAAACGTCGAGGCATCTACCAGAAAGCCCCCGTATCATGACAACCTAGCATAAATACTTTTCTAATCTGTTGTTTCAAACTATTGGCATACTTATGCAGGATAGATATATTGATATGCAGTTTGCGCACTGGTTATAGGTGCAATTACACTTCGATATTTTCAGTCAGAGAATGAATAATTCAAGCAGGTACAGACCATGTTAGTATTCCTTGTACACCATGTTGCATTTTTTGTTTTTTGGTGCTTGCAAAATTTAGTGTTTTATAATATGAACTACTTTGGATCATTAGCTGGTTTTCAAAGTGCATGTAGCTTCATATTTCTCAAGTTATCTTGATTTCCGGAGTGCAAGTGCCTTCGTATTTTTTAAGTTAAAGGTTTTCCCCTGGTAACTTGAGTTGTGGATCCGCCACTGCACACAAATCATACACGCATGCCAGTACGAATTAAATGAAATACAGGGACTTACGCTAGCTCGTTGTACAGGCTCACTGCAGCTCTGCTTGCGCTTGGGATGTTCCGTGTACAAGTCCATGGTACCACTTGCTTGGATGTGCAGGCCTTGTGCTCCTTGCATCCCCCTCTTCATTTTTGACACGACGAATGGTTGATCAAATAAGAGGAATCGACCTTGCTATTGTACCGGAGGAGAGATACTTACAAGGTTATACGGGTCTGAAGGATGTGTACCAGATCCCGTAGCACCGTCATGCTTCACTAAAAAATGGTTTTGCTTGTTTCAGATGATATCTCCAGAAGAAATAGGAGTTAAAGTTAGAGTTGCATAGGCGTGTAAGCTATGAGAGCAGTGAAAGGATACCCAAACATCTTCGGAACAGTGCACAAGGGAGTGATGTGTGGATACCTAGTTCGGGCCGGCGTTTGGGCATGCTCACCTAGCTAGAGTGCGGGTCACTTCAGAGTCGTTGAAGGTGATGCGCTGGCGTTGGCTGGCCGCGCACGGATGCAGATCTTGAGTGGCAGCGGAGCGCGACGATGTGGTGGACGAAACCGTTGGTGAAGCCCCAACAGCCTCGGGGTGTGGAGGTGCGATGATGTGCTTGGTGTAGTAGCCTCGGTTAGGTGGGAGACGGCGTCGGTGAAACACACCTAATGTGGTGGAAGTCGATGTTTGTTAGGCACGTCAGTTGCGGCAGCCGACATTGTCGGTGGACCACCCAGTGAGGTGGACGAGGGCGTAGATGAGGTAGCTCCGATGCGGTGGTGAAGCGCGACCGTCGTCGTCAGGCACATGGGTGGGGAAGGAGACGAGATGAGGGGCGATTCATACTTTGCTTGGGTTGGCGGTAAATTAGGGATTTGAGCAATCTGGGCGCGGAAGGGGACGGTGGAGAAGGGAGATTTTGCAGGGTTGGATTGGGGCCGCCAGATATTTCAATCCGAAACGTGGAAGCGCGAACTTATTTTGTTGTTGTCCTTTTTTGGGGGGGAGGGGGGTGGGTGGCTGGGTGCTAAGCGTCCGTACGACACAAGCGATCACCACGACACGACCCTGGTCTGCCTGGTGAGCCTACATTTGAGAATGCAAACGAATCTTCTTTCATTTGCAAGCGAATCTATATGTATTACCATGCCCGTGTTTTCCTTGCAAATAATTAGCCATTCGAAATGAGATACTGTAATTTAATTAATGAGGAGTTATTTGAAAAAAAATCGAAATCGTATCCACGCTAACGTGGGTTAGAGTGTGTGTGTCACATAATTAGTTATTTGAATTAGAGTGTGTCACATAGCGATCTCCAATTCTAACGTGGATTTCACATTTCACTGTATCCACGCTACTTTTTTAATATAAATTCATATGCATATGATGAACACCATGGTAGTGATAAAACTTTTGGATGGGTTCAAACATATGACCTACAAAATAGCATAACAATCGAGTCAATGTCAACTTTTCCAAACCTAGTATGGCACGAATTCGAAATAATTACCCATATGCATGGTCCTCAGTTCAAATCTTACAATGTACACCGAATTGAAACATCGATATTAAGTCTTGTACTATCTACATTCAAATGTTGTTTTTAGCCCCCCCAGCACACACGCTAGGAAACTTCCTGTATCGGTCAATCTTCCTCTCCTAACCACCTTAGGTAGCTATGTTTCCGACACACGTTCATTCTTTCTCTCCATGTTTCGATCTCTAACTCTCTCAACTACACAACCCCCTTTTCCCACTCTGTTACCAAATGTATTTACCTCACACACCCGCCATTGCACCCCATGCCGAGCTCTCTCTCTCTCTCTCTCTCTCTCTCTCTCTCTCTCTCTCTCCCTCTCCCTCTCCCTCACACCCTCTCTCGCTAGATATATGCATTGCCTATCTAGCCCCCCAACCTCTCGTGCGCACACACGCACGTTGTCTATCTAGGTCACTCCCTCGATACTGTCTCACTCTTTCTTCCGCACGGCGGGCCACACTCGCTCAATCTCGCTCTCTTTATCTGAGTCTCAATTAACCTCGTTTTCTTTCACACACAAATGATATATCTCCCTGTCCGGGCCTCGATCGACACACTCTATACTCTCTCACGTAGATTGTCTATCTAGGTCAGTCCATCCAAGCCGCCCCCACTCTTTCGACCTCATGGGGGGCCACGCTCGCTCAATCTCTCTCTCTCTCTCTCTCTCTCTCTCTCTCTCTCTGTATGTCTCGATTGACCTCGCTCTTTCTCGGACACAAATGATATATCTCCATGTTTGAGCCCAATTCGACATATTCATATTGTATACTCTCTCACGCACATTGTCTATCTAGGTCACTCTCTCCAACCCGTGTCACTCTTTCGATCGCACGACGACCCACACTCGCTCAATCTCTCTCCCTTTGTATATGTAATTGATTGACCTTGCTTCCTCCCACACACAAAATATATCTACATGTCTATGACTGGATCATCTCTCAAGCTCTATCTTACAGCCCTCACCCTTCCCAACTGCTCAATCGAACAATATCTCTCCAGAGCATTGCTACATCTTGAGCTTGCGTTGGTTTTCCTCGAAGAGGAGAGGGTGATGCAGCAATAGTAGCATCAGTATTTCCCTCAGTTTTTGAGAACCAAGGTATCAATCCAGTAGGAGGCTCCTCAAAAGTCCCACACACCAACACAAACAAATAGAGAACTCGCAACCAACGCAATAAAGGGGTTGTCAATCCCTTCACGACCACTTGCGAAAATGAGATCTAATAAAGATAGTATAATAAGATAAATATATTTTGGTATTTTATAATATAGATGCAAAAAGTAAAGACACAAATAAAAGTAGATTGCAAGCAAATATGATAAGAGATAGACCCGGGGGCCATAGGTTTCACTAGAGGCTTCTCTCAAGATAGCATAAGTATTACAGTGGGTGAACAAATTACTGTCAAGCGATTGATAGAAAAGCGCATAGTTATGAGATTATCTAGGCATGATCATGTATATAGGCATCACTTCCATAACAAGTAGACCGACTCCTGCCTGCATCTACTACTATTACTCCACACATCGACCGACTCCTGCCTGCATCTAGAGTATTAAGTTCATAAGAACAGAGTAACGCATTAAGCAAGATGACATGATGTAGAGGGATAAACTCATGCAATATGATATAAACCCCATCTTGTTATCCTCGATGGCAACAATACAATATGTGCCTTGCAACCCTTTCTGTCACTGGGTAAGGACATCGCAAGATTGAACCCAAAGCTAAGCACTTCTCCCATGGCAAGAAAGATCAATCTAGTAGGCCAAACCAAACTGATAATTCGAAGAGACTTGCAAAGATAACTCAATCATACATAAAAGAATTCCAAGAAGATTCAAATATTATTCATAGATAAACTTTATCATAAACCCACAATTCATCGGATCTCGACAAACACACCGCAAAAAGAGTTTACATCGAATAGATCTCCACAAGAGAGGGGGAGAACATTGTATTGAGATCCAAAATGAGAGAAGAAGCCATCTAGCTAATAACTATGGACCCGTAGGTCTGTGGTAAACTACTCACAACTCATCGGAGGGGCAAGGATGTTGATGTAGAAGCCCTCCGTTGTCGATTCCCCCTCCGACAGAGTGCCGGCGAAGGCTCCAAGATGGGATCTCGCAGATATAGAAGGTTACAGTGGTGGAAATTGTGTTTCGTGGTGCCCTTGGATGTTTTCGGGGTACGTAGGTATATATAGGAGGAAGAAGTACGTCGGTGGCCGCCCGAGGGGCCCACGAGACAGGGGGCGTGCCCTATAGAGGGTGGCTCGGCCTCCTATCTCGTGGGGGCCTCGACTGCTTCTTGACTTGCACTCCAAGTCCTCTGGATCATGTTTGTTCCACAATTCATGCTCCCGAAGTTTTCATTCCGTTTGGACTCTGTTTGATATTCCTTTTCTTCGAAATACTGAAATAGGCAAAAAACAGCAATATGGGGTGGGCCTCCGGTTAGTAGGTTAGTCCCAAAAATGATATAAATGTGTAAAATAAAGCCCATAAACATCCAAAAGGGGTAATATAATAGCATGGAACAATAAAAAATTATAGATACGTTGGAGACATATCAAGCATCCCCAAGCTTAATTCCTGCTCGTCCTCGAGTAGGTAAATGATAAAAAAGAAATTTTTGATGTGGAATGCTACCTAGCATAATTCTCAATGTAATTTTCTTTATTGTGGCATGAATGTTCAGATCCAAATGATCAAAATAAAAGCTTATAAAACATAAAAATAATAATGCTTCAAAGCATACTAACAAATAATCATGTCCTATCAAAATAGCATAGCCAAAGAAAGCTTATCCCTACAAAATCATATAATTAGGCCATGATTCATTTTCATTACACAAAATACTCCCATCATGCACAACCCCGATGACGAGCCGAGCAATTGTTTCATACTTTTTAATGCGCTTCAAATTTTCAACTCTTACGCAATACATGAGCGTAAGCCATGGACATAGCACTATGGTGGTATATGGTGGTGGTTGTGAGAACAAAAAGGGAGAAGATAGTCTCACATCAACTAGGCGTATTAACGGGCTATATGGAGATGCCCATTAACAGATATCAATGTGAGTGAGTAGGGATTGCCATGCAACAGATGCACTAGAGCTATAAATATATGAAAGCTCAACGAAAGAAACTAAGTGGGTGTGCATCCAACTTGCTTGCTCACGAAGACCTAGGGCATTTTGAGGAAGCCCATCATTGGAATATACAAGCCAAGTTCTATAATGAAAAATTCCCACTAGTATATGAAAGTGACAACATAGGAGACTCTATATCATGAAGATCATGGTGCTATTTTGAAGCACAAGTGTGGAAAAAGAGATAGTAACATTGTCCCTTCTCTCTTTTTCTCTCATTTTATTTTTATTTTTTTCTTTTTTTCTCTTTCTTTTTTTCCTTTTTTTCTTTGGCCTTTCTTTTTTGTCCTTTCTCTTTTATTTTTATTTTTGTAAAGTCCGAAGTTTCATCCCGACTTGTGGGGGAATCATAGCCTTCATCATCCTTTCCTCACTAGGACAATGCTCTAATAATGAAGATCATCACACTTTTATGGATTTACAACTCAAGAATTACAACTCAAAGCTAGAACAAGATATGACTCTATATGAATGCCTCCGGTGGTGTACCAGGATATGCAATGAACCAAGAGCGACATGTATGAAAATTATGAAAGTGGCCTTGCCACAAATACGATGTCAACAACATGATCATGCAAAGAGCAATATGACAATGATGGAACGTGTCATAATAAATGGAACGGTGGAAAGTTGCATGGCACTATATCTCAGAATGGCTATGGAAATGCCATAATAGGTAGGTATGGTGGCTGTTTTGAGGAAGGTAAATAAAGGGTTCATGATACCGACGAGAGTTGTGCGGTAATAATAAAGGCTAGCAAAGTGATAGGATGGGTGTGCATATATCCATGGACTCACATTAGTCAAAAGAACTCATATACTTTTTGCAAAAGCCTACTTAGACCTCGAAGCAAAGTACTACAACGCATGCCCCAAGAGGGATAGATTGGTAGGAAAAGACCATCGCTCGTCCCCGACTGCCACTCATAAGGAAGACAATAAAAAGAGCACCTCATGCAACAAATTTGTCACACAACTTTTACCATACGTGCATGCTACGGGACTTGCCAACTTCAACAAAAGTATTTCTCAATTTCATAATTACCCACTAGCATGACCCTAACATTACTACCTTTATATCTAAAAACCATTATCAAGCATCAAATTGATCTTAGCATCCAATTCTTTTTCTATGATAGTTTTTATTATACCCAACTTGGATGCTCATCATTCTAAGACCAACTTTGTAACCATAGCAAATACCATGCTGTTCTAAAAGACTTCCAAAAAGATATAAGTGAGGCATGAGAGACTAGAAATTTCTTCAAAATTAAGACACCACCGTGCTCTAAAAAATATAAGTGAAGCACTAGAGCAAAAACTATTAAGCTCAAAAGATATAAGTGAAGCACATAGAGTATTCTAGCAAATTCTAATCAAATAGCCTTCTCCCAAAAGGTGTGTACAGCAAGGATGATTGTGGTAACTAAAAAGCAAAGACTAATATAATACACGACACTCCAAGCAAAACACATATCATGTGGCGAATAAAAATATAGCTCCAAGTAAAGTTACCAATGAACGAAGACGAAAGAGGGGATGCCTTCCCGGGGCATCCCCAAGCTTAGGCTATTGGCTATACTTGAATATCTTGGGGTTCCATGGGCATCCCCAAGCTTAGGCTATTGCCACTCCTTATTCCATAGTCCATAAAAGCTTTACCCAAAACTTAAAAACTTCACAACACAAAACTCAACAGAAAATCTTATAAGCTCCGTTAGTGAAAGAAAACAAAACCACCACATAAGGTACTTCAATGAACTCATTCTTTATTTATTTTGGTGTTAAACCTACTGCATTCCAACTTATTTATGGTTCATAAAATATTTTACTAGCCATAGATGCATTGAAATAAGCAAACAACACACGAAAAACAGAATCTGTCAAAAACAGAACAGCCTGTAGAAATCTGTAACTAACGAAAACTTCTGGAACTCTAAAAATCCTACCAAAATAGAAAGTACTTGAAAATTTGTTTATTGAACAGAAGCAAAAAGAATCAACGCAAAATCACGTTTCTGCGATTTAACAAAATTATATTCGTGCGCGCAAAGGTTCTGTTTTTCAGCAGAATCAAATCAACTATCATCGTAAGTTATCCTATAGGTTCTACTTGGCACAAACACTAATTAAAATATAAAAGCACATCTAAACAGAAGGTATATGCAAGATTTATTAAATAACAGCAAGGAAAAATGTTGGGTTGTCTCCCAACAAGCGCTTTTCTTTAAAGCCTTTTTAGCTAGGCATTGAGATTTCAAAGATGCTCACATGAAAGACAAGAATTGAAGCACAAAGAGAGCATCATAAAACATGTGACAAACACACTTAAGTCTAACATAATTCCTATGCATAGGCATCTTGTAAGCAAACAAATTATCAAGGCAAGCAAAAACTAGCATATGCAAGGAAGAACAAAGAGATGATAGCAATCTCAACATGAAGAGAGGTAATTTAGTAACATGAAAACTTCTACAACCATAATTTCCTTTCTCATAATAATTACATGTAGGGTCATAAGCAAATTCAACAAAATAGCTATCACATAACATATTCTCAACACGATCCACATGCATGTAAAGTTGACACTCTTCCAAAATAGTGGGATTATCATTAACTAAAGTCATGACCTCTCCAAACCCAATTTTATAAAAAATATCATAAGATTGAACATTCTCCAAATATGTGGGATCTAAAGTTGACACTCTTCCAAACCCACTTTCAATATTATTGCACTATTATCAATCTCATATTCGTCATGGGGCTTAAATAAATTTTCAAAATCATAAGAAGAATCACTCCAATCATTATCATTGCAACAAGTAGTAGACATAGCAAAACTAGCATCCCCAAGCTTACGGTTTTGCATATTATTAGCATAACTGACATCAAGAGAATTTATAGTAAAATCATTGCAATCATGCTTTTTATTCAAAGATCTATCGTGAATCACTTCATAAAGTATTTCATCACAATTTTCAGATTCACTGATTTCAAGCAAAACTTCATAAAGATAATCTAGTGCACAAAACTCACTAGCAATTGGTTCATCATAGTTGGATCTCTTAAAAAGATTAGCAAGCGGATGAGGATCCATAGATCTTAGGTTCTCTGTTTAGCAATAAATAAGCATCTAATCCAACCAAACGAGCAAACAAAATGGCAAGCAAAAGAGAAAAGAGAAGATTGGGAAAGAGAGGGCAAATAAAACGACAAAGGTGAAGTGGGGGAGAGGAAAACGAGAGGCAAATGGCAAGTAATGTAAATGCAAGGGAGATGGGTTTGTGATGTGTACTTGGTATGTCTTGACTTGAGCAAAGACCTCCCCGACAACGGCGCCAGAAATCCTTCTTGCTACGTCTTGAGCTTGCATTGGTTTTCCTCGAAGAGGAGAGGGTGATGCAGCAATAGTAGCGTTAGTATTTCCTCAGTTTTTGAGAACCAAGGTATCAATCCAGTAGGAGGCTCCTCAAAAGTCCCACGCACCTACACAAACAAACTGAGAACTCACAACCAACGCAATAAAGGGGTTGTCAATCCCTTCACGGCCACTTGCAAAAGTGAGATCTAATAAAGATAGTATGATAAGATAAATATATTTTTGGTATTTTATAATATAGGTGCAAAAAGTAAAGACGCAAATAAAAGTAGATTAAAAGCAAATATGATAAGAGATAGACCCGGGGGCCATAGGTTTCACTAGAGGCTTCTCTCAAGATAGCATAAGTATTACGGTGGGTGAACAAATTACTGTCGAGCAATTGATAGAAAAGCACATAGTTATGAGATTATCTAGGAATGATCATGTATATAGGCATCATGTCCATAACAAGTAGACCGACTCTTGCCTGCATCTACTACTATTACTCCACACATCGACCGACTCCTGCCTGCATCTAGAGTATTAAGTTCATAAGAACAGAGTAACGCATTAAGCAAGATGACATGATGTAGAGGGATAAACTCATGCAATATGATATAAACCCCATCTTGTGATCCTCGATGGCAACAATACAATACGTGCCTTGCAACCCTTTCTGTCACTAGGTAAGGACACCGCAAGATTGAACCCAAAGCTAAGCACTTCTCCCATGGCAAGAAAGATCAATCTAGTAAGCCAAACCAAACTGATAATTCAAAGAGACTTGCAAAGATAACTCAATCATACATAAAAGAATTCAGAGAAGATTCAAATATTATTCATAGATAAATTTGATCATAAACCCACAATTCATCGGATCTCGACAACCACACCGCAAAAAGAGTTTACATAGAATAGATCTCCACAAGAGAGGGGGAGAACATTGTATTGAGATCCAAAAAGAGAGAAGAAGCCATCTAGCTAATAACTATGGACCCGTAGGTCTGTGGTAAACTACTCACAACTCATCGGAGGGGTAAGGATGTTGATGTAGAAGCCCTCCATGGTCGATTCCCCCTCCGGCAGAGTGCCAGCGAAGGCTCCAAGATGGGATCTCGCAGATACAGAAGGTTGCGGTGGTGGAAATTGTGTTTTGTGGTGCCCCTAGATGTTTTCAGGGTACGTAGGTATATATAGGAGGAAGAAGTACGTTGGTGGCCGCCTGAGGGGCCCACGAGACAGGGGGCGCGCCCTACAGGGGGGGCGCGGCCTCTTATCTCCTGCGGGCCTTGGCTGCTTCTTGACTTGCACTCCAAGTCGTCTGGATCATGTTCGTTCCAAAAATCACGCTCCCAAAGGTTTCATTCCGTTTGGACTCCGTTTGATATTCGTTTTCTTTGAAATACTGAAATAGGCAAAAAATCAACAATATGGGTTGGGCCTGCGGTTAGTAGGTTAGTCCCAAAAATGATATAAATGTGTAAAATAAAGCCCATAAACATCCAAAAATGGGTAATATAATAGCATGGAACAATCAAAAATTATAGATACGTTGGAGACGTATCAAGCGTATATATCTTTTCAATGAATGTCGGACCACACTCACTTTGTCTCTCTATCTATATGTCTCTCGATTGACCTCGCTTTCTCACGCCGTATCTTCCACACATTGAAGCTACTTCTCCATCACTCGCAAATCCGGAGGTATTTACATTGCGAGGGGGACTCCAACTTTGGATTAATTTGTGTAGGCATTTATTCCGGTGGGTTTAGATTATGTTTTCGTAGCATTCGGCTCACAACTACTCCAAACACCATTGCAACCCCCACACCTCCCCCGACTGATTTCCCTCTGGCTCGTTCATCGCTCTCTTGCACGTCCTTTCTCGCCTTCAACGTTGCACCATGGTATTATTGAAAAAAACTCTATTGTTCTCTTTAATTACTACAAATAAGCTACAAAACTACACACGATAGTCCACTTGGAATGGAACAAATTTCGACCCACAAAATAAAGTGCTACAAACTACACACCGAGGGGCCCACCTGTCATGAAACAAATTTGGACCCATATACAAATTAAAAAATAAAGGACGAGGATCGAACATGCGACCAGGGCCTTCAAGCCGCACGTCAATAGGCAGCATACGTAGAAGAACAATGTTTGTTGTACTGCCCTTTGTTCATGTAATGTTTTTATATTACCACAGCCTATTTAATGGATAACATGTAATATTTTTTTAGTACATTAGTGGGACCGGCTAGTTAGCACGTACTATTCGCCTTCACTTACTGGTGGGTTTCATGTGTGCTCTCTCTCTCTCCTCCCCCCTTCTGCATTTAGACGCACAGGCTAACACAAAGAACTCATAGGTGATGTTGCCGTTGCCCATATCTGGACGCGTTCACAAGTTACGGCACCAGTTTCACATACTAGTAGTACTAGTCAATGTGTACGTGCAATGCACGTTAATTGGGAAGTATATTAAATGCATGTGGATATAAGTAGGATATTATTTACATGTTATTATGTGATTAGCACTATTTTGGCATGAAATTAACTGCACACAAAATGTGTTGAGCACTCGATATTGAAGCAGTCTAGGTCGTTGGATGAGAAGGAATACATGTGGCTTGATGACATTTTATATCTAATTTGATACGGCTCTAGTAGAACATTCAATCGATCAAACCATAGATTTCATTCAGTCTGACTCCGACTTTACATTCATACGACGATCCATCTAAAATAAAAGGAAATGATAATCGTTCGGATTTTAAGCATGGCAATCCGAACATTTTTCATGGCAAATTAAGATTACACGGCGGCGGCAGGGGCGTCTTGCGGTGGGAAGCGGCTCCTCTGCCGTGCTCTATGTGTCGTCGGGCCACTGATCGACGGCGACGGCGACAGCGGCGTCTTGCACCGTTGTTGGCGTACTCCTGGACGTTGGCCTAGCTTCAAGGAAGGATACAATGGTCTGGACTTTGGTCTCCAGGAGCGAGTCAACTGGCGGGAGGAGGCGACTGGCGTTGGTGCAACACTACTAGGGAAAAGCCTATACACAGAATCTTACCAGCACCGCTCTTCAAAATACCACGCTACTGCTATTTAGCAGCAGCGCGTGTCGTCAAAACGCGCTGCTGAGAGGAAAATAGCACTAGCGCGTCCACTGCATGCAGCGCTACTGCTATAGTTGCCATGACCTCGCCCCCCCGCTAGTTATAGCAGTAGCGCACTATACTAAATAGCGCTACTGCTATTCAGATTACCTGTAGCGTGTTTTGGCAAATGCGCTACAACTATCCCTACCTTATCCCCACGCGCACGACCGGCCCTCTCACTCACACTCTCACTCTCGCCCGCGTAACCGTCGTCGTGCGTCGCCGCCGCAGCCGCCTTCGTCCGTCTGCCGCCGAGGTACTCCCCTCCTTCCGTCCCTCCTCCCTCCTCCTTGCACATCCTCCCTCCACTTGCGGCCGCCCCTCCCTCCTCTGCCGTCGCCCTCCTCCCTCCGCCTGCGGCCGCCCCTCCTCCCTCCTCCGCCGGCAGCCCTCCTCCCACCGCCCTCGACCTCGCCGCCCCTAGCTACCTCTCCGTCGCCCCCCACCCCCTGCCACTAGTTAGTACTAGATTTAGTAGTAGTAGATGTTAATTTAGGGTACATAGCTAGTACTAGATGTTGCTTAGTTAGTACTAGATTTTTAGTAGTAGTAGTGGTAGTTGAACTACTTTAGTTGTAGTTGAACTAGTTTAGTAAGTAAATTAATAAACTAGTTGAACTAGTTGAATTAATAGAACTAATGCATTTTTAGTAAGATAATTAATTTAACTAGTTGAACTACTTTATTTGTAGAAAGAACTAGTTTTTTTCTATTTATGTAAGTTTATATTTAGTAAGAACTAGTTGAATAAATAAAACTAGTTGAACATGTCATATTTGTTGTTATTTTTTAGTTTAAGCAATTATTCAGGATGTATTAGTGATAACTTATATGGTTTCAGGTGATCACCGTCGTCCCCGTCACCGACCCCCTCCGACATCCCCGCCGTCGTCCCAGTCACCGACCCCGTCCGACATCGAGGTGAGACCAGCCAAATATCCTTATATATCTTGTGGTGTTGCTCAAATAGGATATGTGGTTGCCCAAGTGGTCGTTCATGTTCAGTTTACATCTTCGAGTGGCCTATGTTTTGCCGGAGTGTTGATTAATTTCCGTTCCGGCAAATTTCAGGCGCTCGATATGTCCTTTTTTAGCAAAGGTCATGCCGGATTTTGTCGTGAATTCTGGCATGACTTGTGCTAGAATATGTACAAGTTTAATCTTTGAATTATGATTGTAGGAAATGTCATACTCGGATGACGACGGTCTCCCGAGGGAGTGTAGCTGGTGCCACGACGATCGAGGTATGTGCGACAGGTTTGTTCGGCTGGACGAAGATCGGCGCTTCAGCATTAAGCTCGAGGAGACCTTCGATTGTGAAACGGTACGCAACAACGACAAGTGTTTTTTTTGTAATTAAGCATGACTTCAACTATTTCAACGTCTAATTTTCATATTTTACAATTCGACTAGCTTATCCCATGCCATGCAAGACGCTATGTCTTGGAGAGGATGGGTTTTGCAGACCATGAAAATTTCGAAACAAAGAAAATACACCTAAGGACCCATCATGATATGGATTTTGAAGTAAATCTGTGCAATGCTCAGAGCGTAACCCATTTTGGTTGCCAAAATTGGGAAGCACTTTGCAAAATGTATGGTTTTTATGAGGGTATGATTGTCACCATGGATCTTGGTGATCCTGACGGCGAGGAAGACAATATGGACATTTGGGTCCTTGTTGATACGCTTCCGATTGTACCGCTATGTGAGTTTCTCAAACATAGTTTTTAACTAATTTATATTGTTTATTTCAAAATAGTTGATAGCTTATTTCCATTGATAGCTTATTTTGATTCTTCAAAGACTGTGCGGAAGATGGTAGATAAAACCCACTACACCGATGGCACCGAATTAACGTATAAGGAGAAAAATCATCTGATCGTATTTTGTACTCTTCTTGAGAATTACAATGACTATTATCGAACTCCTCCAAATTATGGTGAATACGTGCCACTAGTGCATGTGTTGAACCACGTTAAATTCTCTGGAGATACCCTGGTAAGATTTTTTACTATTACGACATCCGTGCATCTTTTGCATACTTCTAAAACTAGTACATCATTGCTAACTACGAAGTTATTATTATGTTTTTCAACAGAAACTCCCAATGGATTGTGTGCCTCATCTGATGTCTCTTCATGGTCGCCTCTCAGTTTTGAACATACTGCCAGGTAAATCTACGGAGCTCACCTGTGCATATCGGATTTCTAAAACCCGTGAACACATGATCATCAAAGAATGGAAGAGATGTATGGACATTCGCAAGGAGGTTCTTGGAAGTAACATTCAGCGAAAGGCAAGAATTGGAGACAGGCTAATCTCCATTCTCCATAATGGAGAGTCAGGGGCTATCTTGTTTTTTGCTATTTTACCTTAGAAAATGTAGTAGGTCTTAATCGAATGTAATAGGTCCTATGAGGTACAATATGTTTATTATGTGGTAATGTGTTAGAGTTGATAATGATGATATTGAGGAGGTGTTATGTGATGTCAATGATGAAAACGATGATCTTGAGGAGGTGTTATATGACAATGATGTATTATGATGATAAGTTGTTAATGATATGATGATGATGATGATATTACATGATGGGGTGAAAGAACCGCGGATTAGTTTCAAGTGGATGGACATCCACTTGAAACTAGCCCACGGTTCTTTCACCCCATGATGTAATAACTCATTATGATGTAAAAACAATCTCTAAATTCATGTTGTATGAAAACTTGTGTAAAGGTGTATGAATACAACATGAAATAGAAAAGAAATAAAATACTAAATAATAGTAGTAGCGCGGGAGAGGAGAAGCGCTACTACTAATTACCAGTAGCGATGTTCTGAAGAAGCGTTGCTACTAAGTCAATTTAGTAGTAGCGTGGGTCCAGACGCGCTATTGCTAAGCATTAGCTGTAGCGCCTTATCAGTAGCGCTCCTCCCCGCGCTACTGATAGGCCCAAAACCCGCGCTGCTGCTAGGCTTTTCCCTAGTAGTGCAAGGAAGCGGTTGCGGCGGCCATTCATGCCGCTAAGGGGAGCACTAGCACCCGCGCGGGAACAGGCGCCGGCAATGGTGCGACAGAGACATTCATGTGCACAGGCACCGGCACAGGCGCGCACGTCAGTGCACGCGCAGGCGCATGCGTTGGCAGGTGCATGGCACCGGCACGGGCGTGCACGTCAGTGCACACGCAGGAGCATGCGCTGGCAGGTGCACGGGCGCGTGAAAGTCAGCGGGGACCTCATGGAACCCCGTGGCATCAAGCTCGGCGACAATGTGCGGCTCCCAGCCCATCAATGCCCTGGGGATGGGCGCTGGCGCAGTCGGGGCGACGAGAGCCGGAAAGGGAGCGGGGACAGGTGCGACGTCTTCCTGCAAGGCCGTTTCAAGCTCGTCCCAAAGAGCCTTATGTTCTTGAGACTCCAGCTGGGTGTCTTCCTCAGGAAATTGGAAGACTAAGGGCAGACCATCGTGATGCGGCATGGCATACGTTTAGGTCAGGCTAGTTGGAGGTAGACGACAGGAGAATCGGAGAGGAAGAGAGAAGATTGTAGCGATATCGGGTAGTGCGGGGTTGATTTTAAACTGCGGCACCGGCGACATTAAAAATGGGAGCAGTTGGGACGAAGGTGGGCGGCAGAGCCTAGTCAAAGGGCTCGCCTCTCAGTGAGCCTGCGCAGCAGTGTGCTCGCACGCCTCCCTGTCTGCTGGCATAGTGGTCTGCTCGCACGCCTCCCGTCGACTCACACGCTTGCTCGGACGGCACCTGCCAATGAGAAGCGGGACTCGTGGCGGCATGTAAACGCCCACGGTTTCAATAGTGAAAGCGTTCGCCTTAACGTGAAGGTCTTTGTTCCAAAATACCTTGGCTCTTCATTTGTGCAACTTGTCATAAGCAGCTTGTCTCAAATTGAAGAAAAAAATTACGAAGGAATATTTGTGCCATATCATGTGACCATGCTCAGTTTCATGAATTTCTTGTCACTTTTGGATTTTCTAAAATTTAAAATCCAGGATTCGAAACAATATCATAACGTGCATCATGCAATAAATTTTCAAGCGATACATTTGCCATGTTGTATTTCTTGAGAAAGGATTTGGTCAAACATTTTGCTTAGTTAGACTTCAAACAAGTTATATATGTAGAGTAAAAGGATAATCCCTCTGTACCAGTGCATTGCCTGATATATTAACTCAAGTACTAGGCACGAAACAAACAGGCTCAATTCTGTGCTCATCCTGGTGTAGTAGTAGTAGTACTAGGCAATGCAGTTGACGGGTGACCTTGGGGAGCGGCGATCGAGCGAATTGAACCGTGCTTGGCATTGTAGGTAACGTTGTCTTGTTACTAAAGCATCCCTCCATTGTTCATCAGTAGTCATTATGGATCGGGGACAAGAGGGGAATTTCCTAGGGCTGGAATTCCGGCCGCCAGATATTTTGACTCGAAACGCGGAGGCTCGACTGGTTGGTGTTTCCTGATGTGCGTACCACGCATGCCACCAGAAGGACACGAGACCGTTTTTTTAGGATCAACACGAGCCAAGGTCTGGCTGGTACGCCATTGTGTCCTACCATTCGAGAATACAAAAGGAATCTTTTAAATTGCCGAACGAATCTATGTGTATTACAATGCCCTTATTTTCCTTGCAAATAGTAATCTCAACGTGGTAATTGATTTATGACGAGTTCTTGAATTAGAGTGAGTTTGTGATATAGTGATCTCAATGTGGATTTCACATTTCATGGTATCCCTAGTAAGTTTTTCATTGCAAATTCAAATTTAAAAGATGAACAATATGGTGGTGAGAAAACTTTGTATGTATTAAGCATATGACCACACAGACACACACACACACACACACGAACACAACAACAATCCAATAAGTATAGTGCATCTATTTTTACAAACCATGCATGTATGACACATATTCAAAAATACTCCTTCTGTTCCTAAATATTAGTCTTTTAGATATTTCAACAAGTGGCTACATACGGAGCAAAATGAGTGAATCTACACTCTAAAATATGTCTATATACATCCATATGTGCGAGTCCATTTGAAATCTCTAAAAAGACTAATATTTAGGAATGAAGGGAGTAAAATGTAAGACATGCATGGTCCTCAATTCAATATTTAAAATGAATAGGAAACTGGAACATGAATATTAAGTCTAGTACTACAGTACATGCAAGTGTTGTGTTTAGGCGGAGCTATGTAGATTGTCGGGGGTTAACCCCTCGACCTTAGATAAAATTGTGAAGCTCTGTTTAGGATTGTTTAGATTATATTTGTCCCCACCCTCCCAAACACTGATTGGTTGTGCACCCCCCTCCTTCCTGGGAGAATATCATGTGCCCCCACACCTTAGATGCTATATGCTGATACGAGTTGATTGGAGCTTGTAGATCTGAGATATAGCAGCTCACAGGATGTCTTAATATGTTTACAGGAAACCTTAATGAGTTTGAGAATTGCACACAATTTGTACAAAAACTACTCAGATGCCCTTGGATCCCATATCCAACTACCTCGAAGCTCGTATCACCGTAGCATCTAAGATGAAGGAGGACATCATATTCTCCTGTATGTAAGAATATCATGTGCTACCACACCTTAGATGCTTTGGTGATACAAGCTCTTCGGAGCCGTTGGATTTGTGACCCAACAACTCCTCGGTGGTTCGAATGGTTTTTTGCAGAAAAGCCCCAAAGAGTTAGGCCACCACTTACAAGCACAAAGACTGCTCAGATGCCATTGGATCTCAGATCAAACGACCTCGAAGCTCGTATTACCGTAGCATCCAAGCTACGAGAGCACCTGATGTTTTCTCGCACGGGAGAATATGAGGTGCTCCCGCACCGAAGATTCTATAGTGATACGAGTTCTCGGAGACTTAATGGCCCACAATAGGAGGTTTGAATGTTTTTGCAATATACGGCTGAGAGAGTTTGGGAATTGCATAGAAAGTACAAGTACTACGCATGTGCCATCTGATCACATATCATACGACCTAGATGCTCGGATCACCATAGTGGCTAATTAAGCTACGGGGAGCACCTAATATGAGCAACGGGGAGCCGTTGGATCAAAGATGCAGCGGCACACACGAGGTCTGGATGTTTTATTTGCAAAAAAACCTTTGGAGAGTTTGGAAATTGTGCATAATTACAAAGACTACTCCCAAGCCATTGGATCTCAATTCCAACGATGTAAAAACTCGTATCACCATAGCATCTAAGCTGCGGGGTGGATGTGATATTCTATGCCGCTGTCATTTTTGTTCATAAACTTGCAAAATACGTGTAACTCGTGCTGTTACTTGTCTAGCCGCATAAAGTGTTTGTTCAAAAAAACATCCTACACTGAAATATCACAACAACACACGGGGGTCCCACTTGTTATTAATCAAATTTGGACCTAAAACTAACAAATCTGAAAGACAAGATTTGAACTGGCAACCTGGACTACAAAGGGTAAATCGATAGCCTGAAACAACAACGGTGTTGGCTTTGTCCCATAACTTGATTTTATACAGTACTACGTTGAGTAGAGTAGATGGAGTGCCTCGTCAACACGTGCATGACCGTTGACTCACTTATTGGTGGGTCCCAGGTCCGCGATCTCTCTCTCTCCTCTCCATCGTCTAGCCTTTAGACGCATAGGCACACACGAAGAGCAGCGCTAGCTTGCCATGGTGTTATTATAACTAAAAAAGTTTGGAAAATAGAAGAATCGCCTAGAACAAGAGACGTTTTGGCTGGTTGAGACGGAGCTAACCACACCTATCCTCCGTGCCACGTTAGCATGATGAAGCTGTGTGGCTAGTGGGGTGTTTTTGACCGACTGACTGGGTCCCGAGGTCGAGCCTGCGTATGATACAGTATATTTTTACACACACATTTTTCCTCCGTGCCGAGACGTGGCACAGCCTACAATGCGGTTTCGGGGTCCTCCCGGGTGGTGCACACATATATTCTTCCTTGCCGAGACGTGGGACGCCCTACCGCGTGTTTTTTGGGTCCTCCTCGGTCATAGCGCCGAAGCAAGTAAATGAGTCATCAAATCACGAAAGACCACCTTTCCGTCGAGTACATCAGTGAAGCACGGTGGCTAGCTAGTAGGGCTAGTGCGACCGACTAGCTAGGCTGCCGCCTCATTTGTTTTTTCGCCACCTATTTTATGTCATTGCCAGTAGGTAAATTTAAATATCCACCGCTGTGTTGCTCTGGTGTTTGGGTGCGGCAGGATTTTTAATTTTTTGATTGACGAGAGCAGGCGCTGCAGGATTTTTAATTTTTTGATTGACAAGAGCAGGCGCGGCAGCAATTAGTCATGATGACTCCGCCTGTAAAACCCACTGCTCCCTGATGTGAGAAGTCGTCGACTGGTGTTTTGCCATGGTGAAAACCAAAAGATTCCCCGCTCCTCGGCTGGCTCCCTCTGTCGTCCCGTAGATTGCATTGCCTTTTAGCCGTTTCGTGCTCTTTGCTTCCTCTCCCCATTGCTTCTACCTGGTGCCATGGTGGTGCAGCAGATCACAGAGTCTGAGGTGAGGCTCCTGACACAGCAGCTCCAGGCCAAGAATGCGGAGCTTAGGGCCAAGGACATTGAGCTCACGTGAGCTCAAGGAGGAGAGGAGTGCCATGCTCCTCCATTATGTTCGGGAGTTCCCAGAGCTTCAAAAGCGGCAGGCGTCCACCACAAAGATGCTTGAGGCATTGAAGGCATTGCTGCAGAAAGCAGGAGATACGATAGGCCGTCAGGGGAGCCGGCTGGAGCACGAGCGGGCCGATTGTGACGAGGTCCAGGATCGCCTCAGCCATTTGGTGGACCAAGTTGCCACGCATGTGTTGCGGCTGTGCGATGCCTACCGTCGTGCCAGCGCGACCATGACGGCCATCGGACTAAACCCGTTCGACCATCCCGTCGACTTCAACGAGCTGCGGCTTCCTGACCTGGTCTCCTTCTTCACCTATATCTCCGAGGAGCTGAGCCGTCTCCGCGCGATGGTGGGGGCGGAGCTGGACAATGAGGGGTTGCAGGCTGCCGTCACCGTTGTTGGGCGAATCCTCTCAGGGCTCTGTCACCGAAATCCATTCGTGCCATTGGACGCTGTCTTTGACGAGCTGGCTCCCGTCGACCGGGAGCAGGCTCCGCGGGCGGTTGCACCCCGCATCACCAACGTCATGCACCTCGAGAAGCAGAGGGACTTTGGTGGTGTTTAGGCGTCCTCTGCATGGGCATGTCCATGTCTCGGCGCAACATGACCGTTGGATCAAACTCAGACGATGCAGAAAAGTCATTGTAGCACAAAGCGTGTGGGTGTGTTTGGTTGCATTCTCATCTCAATATAGTTGTTCCCTCTTCATGTATTTGTGTTAACCTACTAGCGTGGACCCATGCAGCCTTCATGCACTCTGCCAAACACCCAAAAGTGGGTCGAGAAGGGAACTTTTGCTCCCATCCCATGCACCCTTCATACACCCTGCCTAACACTGATTCATGCTTCATATGGTTCATGTTTTGTGGAATACTGTAGCACCGTACTCTCTGTGCGCTGTAGACCTAGTTATATTAACATTGATCTCACCGTTCATTCTCGACCGGACAGTCAAAAAAGCGGTACTATGTTACTACATTACTGTTGAAATAGTTTACATGCGCACAACATCATTTGTTATCATCATATCTTACTACACTAGCAACAAGATTATGTAGTACTGATGTATGAACCACTGCACATGCCTAGTAGTAGGAGCACTTTGTATGTTCAAATGGTTGTCGTGTTTCGCACTCCTCCGTCGTAAGAGTGGAAACGCTTGTTGTAATCATTTTTTTTTCTTCAGAAAAAGTGGACACGCTCTACCGTGCGGATCCTCCTCCACGGTCGTCGGGAATCTTGCTACTCACTTTCGCCGACGTGTGGGACAGCCAGCATCGGGGTCCACCAGCCATGCACAAAATTACTCCGTAGTAGAGTGCCCAACTGTACAGTAGACTAGCCTGATCAAATTGCCGCAGTAATTCCCAATGAGCCGTCAAATCACAAAACCCCCTCCTTTCCAGCAGTAAGTTGGACGGACAAAGCAACCATCATTTCACTCTTCTCTATCGATTTCCTCTCTTGAAGAAAACCTCCACTCGCTTCTCCCTCATCTTGCTCCTCATTTCTTCAAGAAAACCCCGACTTGCTTCTGCCATTGTTCTTCTCTCCCAAAGAAGGAAAGTTGAGCGCATCAATGGTGTTGATTCTGGCCAAGGCCCGGTTGTGCAACCCCGAGACTGATCCTATAACTCCCTCTTTGTTCTTCTTTCGAGTTTGTGATTATGGTCTCTTTTCTTTTGTTTCTATTTGACAGTTTCTTGATGGACGCTGGAGCACCGGCCGAAGTGATGTCTATGGCTCTAGCCAAAACCGTCGAGGCTCATGGTACGAAGAAGCGCAAGCACCCCGCCGAGACTACCGCAGATAAGCTCAAAGCCATCGCCTTGTCCAAGCCCCCCTCTCTAGGATCCCTCATTAAGCAAGTCCAGGTAATATCTCTTCTTGGCGATCTTTTTCTCGATCTTGATCGTGTTTTTTCATCTAACACGCAGTACTAGTACTAGTAGTACAACTTTCTAGGTGATTTTTGTGCGCCAAATGACGGTTCTAAATTCCTCTTTTAACCAAAACATGGTAGAGGTTCACACTGATTTCTTATGGATTACTTTCAACTACTTTATGAACATCATTGCTACCTTTGAAGAGGGTATATTTGCCTCAGTAACTTGTGTTATGGATATTGCAAGTAATCCCTCTACTCTCATGTGTTTGAAGACATGTTCTAGTGTCTCTATTCACTCATTTCTGTGCGTATATGTAGTCATATATGGAGTATAATATCAAAAATCATCTTATATTTCTGAACGAAGGTAGTAATAAAATATTTATTTTCTGTTTGAATTAGAACCAGGTTCAGTGTGGAGATGAAGTTCTCAAAGTCATGCCGTGAGAAATGGAAGACCTAAGGATGAGTACTACTGCTAAACTATCCAGCTGCTGTGTCCTTGTCGCCATGTGTCGTGAACTAGTGTTTTCCTGTAGCATTGTTGTCAGGCGTGTTCTCGAGGCTGTACTTGACCACAACAATATCCTGGTCGTGCCTTTGATTACAAAGGGTGTGGTTCTTGTAAAGCTTCCCGACAAATTTGATGCGGCATGTCTTCATCGTCATGTTTATGAGTGGAAAGACCACTCTATTATGTTGTCCAAGGTTGACAAGATGGTGATGGTGCCAGTAGACATCTCTCACGAAGTCCATGGCCTAGTCAGTTATGTGGGGTTCATCCCGTAGGTCGGTGGCAAGAAATAATCTGCGGAGTTTAATTAGTGCAACTTTGCTTGTATGTAGTAAGTACTATCGTTCAGTACTAATTTATGTTTGCGAACCCTATATAGTTTAGTACTGCCGCTTTTGGTGTGTGGTCAGTCCTAAGAACAGTCTATGTTAATGTCTGTCCACTCAATTTAGTATGTATATTTTGAAGTATCCAGATCATCTTTTTTGTGAGGACGATTTATCAATTATGGTTACACTCCAATATCTGTATGCATTGTAGGGTTTATCGCACACACCATGATTTCCAGTCCCTTGGATGTTCGGTCCATATGATTTGTCAAGACCTTTTGACTGTCTTGCTTGTGGGAGTAGGCGGGGGCCCTGCATGCCACATGTAGTTCGACGATCAATCTTCTCTTTAGTACTTCAACATAGTAATTTCCTGGAAAGGATGCACTCATGTCACATCAAGTAAATCTTATTGATTTACTGTCTAAATCTTATTGATTTAATGTCATGTTTTCTTTCTTTTGCTGCATTTTTACGATGCAGGTTTTGCCATGTGACATTCATCACAGAATAAATCGTTTGGTTTGCTCTACGATGGCTATTTTTGTAGGTTTCACTTCTTATGTCGTGTCAGTAATGAAGGCCTTGTCCATCACTTATATTACTAGGAAAAATTGGACCAGTCTGTTGTCTGAGTACAACTTGAATCCCTATGATGAACTGCAGTTTGGTATAGCAAAACACGCCACAATTAGTCCTTCTCGCGTTTAAAAGAAATGAAGGAAAAAACTAGATCACGGTCACGGAGCCTAGTCAAGTTAGAAAGCTGATCATAGCAGACTATACACGATAGCCGCTGTCTCACACATCGGTACCACCTTCAGCAACGGGTCGAGCACCGCTAGTAGCTCTAGCACTGACAGCGGCAGCAACTCACTCTGATCCAGCTGAGGATTGTGCACCGACCGCGTCAGCGGATCAGGCTGATCTACCGGAGGATCGGGCATCGACACCTGCACCTGCTTCGACACCAGCACCAGCTCTAAAAGGAGCACCATCTCTGGCAGCAGCAGCGGCACTACCAGTCGCACCGGCACGGGCACCAGCAATGGCTTCGACACCTGCACCAACACTTGCACTTGCATCTGCTTCAACCCGTACATCGGTAACTGAACGAGCAGTTGCACCAGCAACAGACTGGGCTGCAGTTCGGACTTGATATACCATAGTCCTTCCAAAAACTGACATGTCCACCTTCTTGGTAAGCATTGGCCGCCCAAGTGCTTCGTTCTTTTTTCTGTTCATGTTGTTTCACATTATTCACTGTGTTGATCTAACTGTTTGTGTATGTCTTCTTGTTTGCCAACGGAGAATTCCTACAGCAACGAGGGAGTCATTCAACAATCCGGGCGACCGTGGTCAAGTCTCTTTTACCATGCGCAGCCTTGGTGTGAATTAACCTGCTCAATATACCGTAAGTACAAAGGATGGTCAAGGTTCAAATCTAAATCATATCTTGTGGTAGGGGATTATGTCAAAATCGAACTTTCTCGGCAAGGAGAGCTAGTCCAAATCAACTTTGAAATTCTTCAGTAGCAACACATATGTATAAGATTTAATCACCGAACTAATCTATCCTCTGAGAGATTTTGATGTAATTATCTGGCATGGCGAAACAAGTATCCTGTGTATATAAGTAGTATGACAGTATTATTTATCACATGGTATATCGTTGATAGAATTGCAACTCTGATTGCTGGTTAGGAACTGTCGTTCGATTTCATTCCAACAGCTGTCGTGCTTTATTCAATTTTGTGTATTCGCCTTGCGATAGCATCTAAAACTAGCGCCGTACCGATCGCTTGCAATATGAAAAGCGCTGAGGTAGAACACATGGGCCCCCAAACATGCAGGCCCACTGGACTGTGGCCCAAAGTCTAGAACCATGAGCCTATCTGAGTATTATATTCTCAGCTGAACCCCCATAATGCCCGTGCATTGCACGTAACATCAAGATGCATTTGTATGAGTATTTTATCTTGTGAGAGAAAAGGATGAACGAGGGAAGGCCTTATGTGCAAATGTGGAGAGGCGTGTGGGTACCTTTTTGCAAAATTGCCATAGTTTCCTTCATATCCGTAAGATATAAATCGGACGACCTATATTGCAGGATGGCAGACACACCATCATCACCAACTCGTCTATACTGTGTAAAAAAAACTTTGTTTCTTTATAATTATAATGTTATATATATTCCCCTTGATTTTTCTTATGTATAAAGTTGTGATATAAAAGATTTTTATATTTCCTTACAGAGGGAGTATCTGTCTGTCAAAAATATATTTATGTGTAACTAGTTACTCCTGTCTTTCTACTTCCTTTCGCTGATATGTGGGGCATCTGGCAACGGGGACCACATGCCATATGCACCAAATTAGAGTGCAAAACTGCACGGTAGACACACCCCGGTCGTAGCGCCGTAGTAATGCCCAATGAGCCGTCAAATAAAAAAAACCACCTTTCCAGCTTTAGCAGTAAGCTGGACGGACGAAGCGGCAATATTTCACTAGGCCTGAATCCCCTTCTCCCTCATCTATTTGTTCAGAGAAAACCCCCTCTCGGCGATTGCATAGGGTTTTATCATGGAGAACCAGGTATGAATTCTTCATCCATCCCCGATAAATCCAAGTCCCTTGGTCGTGGGTAATCCTAGGATGGCAGCCGCCGCCGTTGATGCATTTTTGTTCATACTGAATCTAGTGTGTTTCATTTGCAGTGCCCAAAGTGCGAGGACCCTATAGGTTTCTGCGCCCTCAATGAGACGCCACACTTGTTCCTTCTCATCCTAACATAGGATTTTAACACGCGCACAATATGTTCCTAGAATCCTCTTTTCTATCCAGGAGGGTGGTTTTTTTTGAACATGCTGTCGACTAATTTGGAAATTTGGATTGCTATATTTGGATAAAAGGTACTAGTATGATGGTCAACACTGACATGAAGGAGGAAATTATTTCTAGATTTGGATAGGGAATTCATTGTGTGCTCCTATTATTTTTCCTGCAGTGCTTTAGTTGCTCTGCCAGAACACATGTACTCAAGATGCTCGACCTTGCCATAACTGAATACACCAGTTTAGTGGTCACAGTGAAGACAAGCCATGGATATAAGTTCTGAGTTGGGTTCATGAACCAAGAAGATCGCTGCTTTTTTTATGGCCGAATTGGATAAACTTTCTCAAGTGTTACGGATTGAAAGTTGGCGCACGAATGTTGATGGAAATAGCAGAACCTGGTCTCATCTTCATTGCGATCTTCCACCCCGACGTCGTTCCAATTGTTCATCCATGTTAGTTTTCTATCTGGTTCTTGCTTGTTGCCTCGATTACTTCTTAATCCACCTATTCTGTCTAACTAATAACAATTTAACTTTAGAAGTAGCAACGAATCTCTCATGAAGATGCTACTTCTAACTAATATTTTCTTATAATTGGTGGAACATGTAGGTTTTTTCAGAGTTAAGCAGGCTTCTCGTTTGTTATTCTATAAGAACTCGACTGTTACTGATGACACTGAAGTTGACTCGGATGACATCCACAAGTTCCTACACTTTACTGATCGTCTTGAGGTCCTTGTGGGGCGTTTCAATGGTGGAAGGCCACGTGGGATATGTGTGTCGCTGTTGCACTCATTGAACAAGTCCAACTGTGTCGAGAAACTTATGGTATGAGCTGTTTTTTGTTATATATGTTGTTCATAAACTATTGCTTATACACAGTTTTACAGTTGTGATATTCTTGAAACAGAAACTGCCCAGTTCTATTGTTCCTATACAGATGCCTGACCATGGTCGAGTCAGACTTGCGCTTGGTCACAACATGATGTTTATGTCGACCTACTCCATTCCCCTTGGAGGTGAAAATATACTTATTCATGGGTGGTCTCAAATAATGAAGGCCCGTCCATCTTGGAGAATAGGACAGAAGATTATGTTCTAGCTTTTCCATGGCTCTAAAGCTAATATCCTGATTATTGACCACATTGCGAGATAAAGCCGCTTTTAGAAGGTTGTATTTGCGCGGGGTGGCACCTGGGCCTTGTCCTGGGGCTTGGCGGCCTCACCCTTGGTTAACTGTAGGCAAAGTAGCACTGTTCGAGGCGTGCTTTGTACGGTTGAACCTATATAAGTACTCATACTGCTTTCAGCTATGGTTGTTAAGTGCCCCTGCTGGTTTCAGTTAAGGTTGTTAAGTACTCCTGCTGCTTTTACAGTCTGTCGTGTTTCTTCAGTCCTGTCTTCCTCAAGCCGCCAAAACCAAACCAGTGCCAGCGGGGCCACCTGCTTCCGCCTCCCATGGTTGGGTGCGCCTCAGCACACGCATTGCTTCCCTACCGTCTCCTAAATCATTAACGCCGACGTCTGAGGCCTCGCCGTCATCCTTCGCGCGCTTTGGTGCGCTCGCCGTGGCTCCGCCCTCTCGTGTTGTCAACATGGTCAACAAACAATAGGAATCGGCAGAAGTACGTGGAGAGGATGATAGTAGGGACCCACCATGTCAGTGTATGGAAAAATAAAATGCTTCCTCCTAGTGGTGTCCTGACATCTGGGACCCACGACATTGTGAGCGTATGTAGTCAATAGATAAGAGAACAACACAAGATCGGCTGACACCTGGGACGTAGCTGCTCGAGCAGTATTCTTTTTGTTATTGTTGAGATGGAGCAGGGTTTCAACTGGGCTGTGGCCCGTCTAGCCCATGCTTATATTTTATGTTCACCATATGACCAGCCCAGCTATTTTTTCTTTGTGAAAATGAGCCCGGTTTATTTTTTCTGAAGAATACCCAATCCAGGCCTACTTATTTTTCTATGACCTGATGGGCTGCAACTCTTTCAAGACGCCTGCAAATCTTAAAAGTAATATGAAATGGGTTGTAAATATAAAAACAGATGACAAATTGGCAATAACTTTATAACTTCTGAATTTTTTCACATTTTCAGATTCCTATTTGACTGGGCTTTAACCTAATTTAAATATATCTTCAAAGTACTTTAAATCTGGCTCGACATTTCGGTATTAAAAATAGTTTGGAACCCACAAAAATATTGAAAATTTCGTTTAAATTTTTAACCCTGGCCCTGGCCAACAAAAAAACGGATTGCAATAAATTGCATAAGAAGTTGCAATGAGTTATATATACGTCAACAAACGATTCTAGCAGACGTAACCGTTGGATGTCAATCCAACGGCCATCATGTTTCTTCAATCTCTGATCTTCTTCCTCCAGCCGCCAAATCCAGCGCCGACGGGACCGCTTGCTCCCGCCTCACGTGGCCGGCCGTGCTGCCGCGCAGGCCTCACCGCCCCCTACTACTCCCACCACTGGCCAGGGCATCCCTCTACTCACCCACACCCCCAGTTATTCTGTGGCGACGGCAGCCTCACACCGCAGCCGAACCAGTGAACCCTCGTACTCCTCTTCGCGTGGGCTTCCACTACCGCGTCTTCCCCGGCTCCGCATCGTCCCCTTCCTAGGCCTCGCCGTCGTCCACCGCTCTGGTGCTCTCCGCGGGGAGTGGTCAACGTGGTCAAGGAACAACTTCCATCGGAAGAGGAATGTACGTGGAGAGGCTGACAGCTAGGTCCACGGCCGCAGCAAGGAAGTGCCACCTTATTACGCGAAAATAATGATTCCTCCACCTGACAGCAGGGACCCAGCGTATGGGCCACCGTATTTCGCAAAAAATATTTCCCCCTGACTGCTGGGACCCACCAGCTACATCTTTGCACGCAAGGAAGTACGTACATATTACTGGCAAAAAATATTTCCGCTTGACTGGTGGAACCCACCAGCTACATCTTCGCACGCAAGGAAGATCCTGACAGTCGGGACCCACCTGGTCAAAGCGTACGTAGCATTGTCATTCTGGTTGAGAACGTGTACGTACATACTGGTCGATGTAGAGGCAGGCACGTGTCGTAGTAGAGGCGTGCACGTGTTGTAGTAGAGGCGCACACGTAGCATGTACACGTACGTATAGCGGACAGGGTGCAAGAAAGAAAATACAGCCACATACGTGCATATGGGTGGGGTCTCGAACGCCTACTCGCGCATATGTACAGCCAGGGCCCGTGTACCTGGTTCAGTCAGAACGGAGAAACCGCGTCATCGTCGTGTTCATGGGGAGGCAACGAAATGCGTTGTGTTCATGGGGAGGCAACGGAATACGTCATCGTTTTCATCGGGAGCCAACATGCTTGGATGGAACAGCCGATGGAAACGAGGCCTGGCGTACCGCAGAATGGAGGAAACGGCCGTGTGTTCGACCGACCACGGTCGAAACAGGATCCTGTTCATCGAGAGGGGTCTAGCGTACCGCAAAACAGAGGAAACGAACTTCTATTGGACCTCCTACGGTCGAAACAGGGTCCTGTTGATCGGGAGGGGTGTGGCGTACCGCAAAATGGAGGAAACGGACTTGTGTTGGAGCGCTACGATCGAAACGGGGGTCCTGTTAATCGGGAGGGGTGTGGCGTACCGCAAAACAGGACTCCACGGAATACTGTTCATCTCCATCGTCGACCTCCTCCAGCCTCCACGGGCTACTATTCATCCACCGTCGACCTCCTCCAGCCCCCACCTGTGACTGTTCATCCACGGGCTCCTATTCATCCAGCCTCCACCGCTCCTCCACTAGCTACTATTCAACCAGCCCTCTCCACGGGGTCCTGTTCAACCACCCCTCCACGGGCTACTATTCATAGAGCCCTCCACCGGCTACTGTTCAACCAGCCCTCCACAGGCTACTGTTCAACCTTCCTCCACGGGGTCATGTTGCTACGTCTTGAGCTTGCATTGGTTTTCCTTGAAGAGGAAAGGGTGATGCAGCAATAGTAGTGTAAGTATTTCCCCTAGTTTTTGAGAACCAAGGTATCAATCCAGTAGGAGGCTCCTCAAAAGTCCCACGCACCTACACAAACAAACAAGAACTCACAACCAACACAATAAAGGGGTTGTCAATCCCTTCACGGCCACTTGCAAAAGTGAGATCTGATAGAGATAATATGATAAGATAATATATTTTTTAGTATTTTATACTATAGATAGGAAAAGTAAAGATGCAAATAAAAGTAGATTGAAAACTTATATGATAAAAGATAGACCCGGGGGCCATAGGTTTCACTAGTGGCTTCTCTCAAGATAGCATAAGTGTTACGGTGGGTGAACAAATTACTGTCGAGCAATTGATAGAAAATCGAATAATTATGAGATTATCTAGGCATGATCATGTATATAGGCATCACGTCTGTGACAAGTAGACCGACTCCTGCCTGCATCTACTACTATTACTCCACACATCGACCGCTATGTAGCATACATCTAGAGTATTAAGTTCATAAAGAACAGAGTAACGCATTAAGAAAGATGACATGGTGTAGAGGGATAAGCTCATGCAATATGATATAAACCCCATCTTTTTATCCTCGATGGCAACAATACAATACATGCCTTGCTGCCCCAGTTGTCATTGGGAAAGGACACCGCAAGATTGAACCCAAAGCTAAGCACTTCTCCCATTGCAGGAAAGATCAATCTAGTAGGCCAAAACAAACTGATAATTCGAAGAGACTTGCAAAGATAACTTAATCACACATAAAATAAACTTGATCATGAACCCACAATTCATCGGATCTCGACAAACACACCGGAAAAAGAGTTACATTGAATAGATTTCCAAGAAGATCGAGGAGAACATGGTATTGAGATCCAAAGAGAGAGAAGAAGCCATCTACCTAATAACTATGGACCCAAAGGTCTGTGGCAAACTACTCACAACTCATTGGAGAGGCCTTGGAGATGATGTAGAGGCCCTCCGTGATCGATTCCCCCTTCGGCGGAGCGCCGGCGAAGGCTCCAAGATGGGATCTCACGGATACAGAAGGTTGCAGCGATGGAATTAGGTTTTTGTGGTCTGTTCTGATGTTCTCGAGGTACGTGGGTATATATAGGAGGAAGAAGTAGGTCGGTGGACGCCCGAGGGGCCCACGAGATAGGGGGCACGCCCAGAGGGGGGGGGCGCCCTCCACCCTTGTGGCTGCCTCGGCTGTTGCTTGACTTCCACTCCAAGTCCTCTGGATCACGTTCGTTCCAAAAATCACGCTCCCGAAGGTTTTATCCCGTTTGGACTCCGTTTGATATTCCTTTTCTTCGAAACACTAAAATAGGCAGAAAAAACAGCAATACGGGCTGGGCCTCTGGTTAGTAGGTTAGTCAAAAAATGATACTCCCTCCGTCCGGAAATACTTGTCGGAGAAATGGATGTATCTAGACGTCTTTTAGTTTTAGATACATCCATTTTTATCCATTTCTCCGACAAGTATTTTCGGACGGAGGGAGTATTAAAGTGTAAAGTAAAGCCCACAAACATCCAAAATGGGTAATATAATAGCAAGGAACAATCAAAAATTATAGATATGTTGGAGACGTATCAAGCATCCCCAAGCTTAATTCTTGCTCGTCCTCGAGTAGGTAAATGATAAAAACATAGCTTTTGCTGTGGAATGCTACCTAGAATAATTCTCAATGTAATTTTCTTTATTGTGGCATGAATGTTCAGATCCAAATGATTCAAAATAAAAGTTCAAATTGACATAAGAAATAATAATACTTCAAGCATACTTAATCAAGCAATCATGTCATCTCAAAATAACATGGCCAAAGAAAGTTATCCCTACAAATCATATAGTCTGGCTATTGTTCTATCTTCATCACACAAAGTATTTAATCATGCACAACTCTGATGAAAAGCCAAACAATTGTTTCATACTTTAGTAGTCTCAAACTTTTTCAACTTTCGCGCAATACATGAGCGTGAGCCATGGACATAGCACTATAAGTGGAATAGAATGGTGGTTGTGGAGAAGACAAAAAGGAGGAAGATAGTCTCACATCAACTAGGCGTATCAACGGGCTATGGAGATGCCCATTAATAGATATCAATGTGAGTGAGTAGGGATTGCCATGCAACGGATGCACTAGAGCTATAAATGTATGAAAGCTCATCAAAAGAAACTAAGTGGGTGTGCATCCAACTCGCTTGCTCACAAAGACCTAGGGCATTTTGAGGAAGCCCATCATTGGAATATACAAGCCAAGTTATATAATGAAAATTCCCACTAGTAAATGAAAGTGACAACATAGGAGACTCTCTATCATGAAGATCATGGTGCTACTTTGAAGCACAAGTGTGGTAACAAGGATAGTACCATTGTCCCTTCTCTCTTTTTCTCTCATTTTTTAATTAACCTTTCGTTTTTTTTATTTGGCCTTTCTTTTTTTTCCTTTTTTTTAAAGTCCGAAGTCTCATCCCAACTTGTGGGGGAATCATAGTCTCCGTCATCCTTTCCTCATTGGGACAAATGCTCTAATAATGAAGATCATCACACTTTTATTTACTTACAAGTCAAGATTACAACTCAATACTTAGAACAAGATATGACTCTATATGAATGCCTCCGGCGGTGTACCGAGATATGCAATGAATCAAGAGTGACATGTATGAAAATTATGAAGGTGGCCTTGCCACAAATACGATGTCAACTACATGATCATGCAAAGAGCAATATGATAATAATGATGCGTGTCATATAAACGGAACGGTGGAAAGTTGCATAGCAATATATCTCGGAATGGCTATGGAAATGCCATAATAGGTAGGTATGGTGGCTGTGTTGAGGAAGGTATATGGTAGGTGTATGGTACCGGCGAAAGTTGCGCGGCACAAAAGAGGCTAGCAATGGTGGAAGGGTGAGAGTGCGTATAATCCATGGACTCAACATTAGTCATAAAGAACTCATGTACATATTGCAAAAATCTACAAGTCATTGGAAACAAAGTACTACACGCATGCTTTTAGGGGGATAGATTGGTAGGGAAAGACCATCGCTCGTCCCCGACCGCCACTCATAAGGAAGACAATCAATAAATAAAATTGTGTTCCAACTTCATCACAAAGCGGTTCACCATACGTGCATGCTACGGGAATCACAAACTTCAACACAAGTATTCTTTAAATTCATAATCACCCAGCTAGCATGACTTTAATATTACCACCTCTATATCTCAAAACAATTATCAAGCATCAAATTGATCATAGCATCCAATTCACTTTCTATGATAGTTTTTATTATACCCAACTTGGATGCCCATCATTCTAGGACCATTTTTATAACCATAGCAAATACCATGCTGTTCTAAGAGACTCTCAAAATAATATAAGTGAAGCATGAGAGATCAACAATTTCTTCAAAATTAAGCCACCGCCGTGCTCTAAAATATATAAGTGAAGCACTAGAGCAAATACTATCTAGCTCAAAAGATATAAGTGAAGCACATAGCGTACTCTAATAAATTCTAATTCAAGTGGGCTTCTCCCAAAAGGTGTGTACAGAAAATATGATTGTGGTAAACTAAAAATCAAAGACTAATATCATACAAGACGCTCCAAGCAAAAGACATATCATGTGGCGAATAAAAATATAGCTCCAAGTAAAGTTACCAATGAACAAAGGCGAAAGAGGGGATGCCTTCCCAGGGCATCCCCAAGATTAGGCTTTTGGCTATTCTTGAATATCTTGGGGTGCCATGTGCATCCCCAAGCTTAGGCTCTTGCCACTCCTTATTCCATAGTCCATCAAATCTTTACCCAAAACTTGAAAACTTCACAACACAAAACTCAACAGGAAATCTCATAAGCTCCGATAGTGAAAGAAAGAAAAACCACCACATAACGTACTGTAATGAACTCATTCTTTATTTATATTGGTGTTAAACCTACTGTATTCCAAGTTCTCTATGGTTCATACCACTTAATACTAGCCATAGATGCATCAAAATAAGCAAACAACACACGAAAAACAGAATCTGTCAAAAACAGAATAGTCTGTAGCAATCTGTAACTCTCGAATACTTATTGAACTCTAAAAATCCTACCAAAATAGGAAGTCCTGGGAAATTTGTCTATTGATCTACAGAAAAATGAATCAACGCAAAAACTCATTTCTGTGAATTACTAAAATTATTTTCGTGCTTGCAAAGTTTCTGTTTTTCAGCAGAATCAAATTAACTATCAACATAGGTTATCCTATAGGTTCTACTTGGCACAAACACTAATTAAAACATAAAAACACATCTAAACAGAAGGTAGATGCAAAATTTATTGAATAACAGCAAGGAAAAAAATATTGGATTGTCTCCCAACAAGCGCTTTTCTTTAAAGCCTCTTAGCTAGGCATTGATAATTTTAATGATGCTCACATGAAAAACAAGAATTGAAGCGCAAAGAGAGCATCATGAAACACGTGAAAACACATCTAAGTCTAACATAATTCCTATGCATAGGAATATTATAAACAAACAAATTTGCAAGGCAAGCAAAAACTAGCATATGCAAGGAAGAAGAAAGAGACGATAGCAATCTCAACATGACGAGAGGTAACTTAGTAAGATAAAACATTCTACAACCATATTTTCCTCTCTCGTAATAATTACATGTAGGATCATAGGCAAATTCAACAAAATAGCTATCACATAAAATATTCTCAACATGATCCACATGCACACAAAGTTGACACTCTTCCAAAACAGTGGGATTAACATTAACTAAAGTCATGACCTCTCCAAACCCACTTTTATCAAAAATATCATAAGATTGAACATACTCCAGATATGTGTCTAAAGTTGACACTCTTCCAAACCCACTCTCAATATTATTGCAAACACTATTATCAATCTTATATTCATCATGGAGCTTAAATAAATTTTCAAGATTATAAGAAGAATCACTCCAACCATGATCATTGCAACAAGTAGTAGACATAGCAAAACTAGCATCCCCAAGCTTAGGGTTTTGCATATTATTAGAACACTGACATCAGGAAAATTTATAGTAAAATCATTGCAATCATGCTTTTTATTCAAAGAGTTATCGTGAATCTCTTCATCATAATTTTCAGATTCACGAATTTCAAGCAAAGCTTCATAAAGATAATCTAGTGCACAAAACTCACTAGCAATTGGTTCATCATAATTGGATCTCATAAAAACATTAGCAAGCGGATGAGGATCCATAGATCCTAGCTTCTCTGTTTAGCAATAAATAAACAACTATTCCAACTAAATGACCAAACGAGCCAAGTAAGACATCAAAGCAAATAAAAAGACGAACAGAAGAAGGGCGAATAAAACGGCAAGGCTGAAGTGTGGGAGAGGAAAACAAGAGGCGAATGTGTGGCACCCCAGCTTAGAGCGACTGGTTTACCCTGCATTGCCAGCAAGAGACCTTGTCTTCTGACAACACACAACAACATGGCACAGAATACAACTGCTTTATTCATGCTAGCGGAACATGGTTCATATTACAACAGTTAGCGAGGCCAAGGGGCACACACGATGCGGCTGAACAATATGTACATAATTTAATGAACATAAAGGGGCCTCCATCATGACAACTACTTGGCAGCGGAACAACGTCGTAACGGAACTCCATAGCACAAGGACACCGACGTGGACACGGTCTAGACTCGGACATCACTCCTTTCCAACGGGACTTTCCTGAAATCTGGCATGACACGCCAGGTCAGTACATTGAATGTACTTGCAAGCTCACAATAAGCATAACAAGATGATAGACAATATCATGATATTTATCCAGTTTTAATCAACAATGCAGCTACATAACCAACATGATGCGACTATGCTCAACAGGTACTCATTCTCCCAACTTGCTTACCAGATGTGACCAACAAACATAATATTACCAACACATACCCGTGATCCTTACGACGATCACAACCCGACCATCTCATGGCCCGTGATCCTTACGGCGATCACAACACGACCAACTTGTGGCCCGTGATCCTTACGGCGATCACAACCCGACCAACTCGTGGCCCGTGATCCTTACGACGATCACAACCCGACCAACTCGTGGCCAACTCAACACGATGACCTCACTGTCATCCTTAGTGCAAATTACTGTGCATATTTATTAAGTGTTGACCCATGGTGTACCTTACTTTCGAGCCTGTCTATATCCGTGGACTCGGCTATCGATAGATTAAATACACTCTGCAGAGGTTAGTACACTGTACCCACACTACGGAACCCATGGCCTGACTCTCCCATCCAAGTGGACCAACAGCGTTCCGACGAAACCATTTCACTGTTATGACACTCTCCCGGCCCCTCTGACTCAGACCCCACTGGGCTAGTCCTGGGTAGCCCCGTGTCTACCTCCAGACACCTCGACCACCGTCGTGGCCACGATCCACACTGGGATCCGGTACCAAACTTAACTTAACAACGTGCTCACAAGGTTATGCTTGCCTACCGGGCCAGGGTACAGCACGCCCATAACCTTCCCTAATTTGAGGTACCGACCAGAGGCACGACAATGAAACGCATTAAGGCCGTCCCATATCGGCAAATGTGGTTGCACTTGGAAAGACTCATTTCAGCGGCACCACGACCCGGTCAACAACATGTTCAAGTTGAATATTAATCAGGTTCAACTTTTTAATGTGAAAAGAAAATAACCGGTGTCGTACTGCCATATCATGCATCACTTAACATATGCATCACATGACCGTGCAAAACTGCACCAACTACGCTCCCACGAAGCCAACATAAACTCATGCTACTATACTGGTAAAAACCTTTCTTCACTTATACCAGAACCATTTCTAGCAATTATCATCATTATACCTCATGCAAAAATAATATCCAAATTTCTCATCAACTCTATGACCATATTATTTATTTAACTCTAACAACTAAGTTCTCATCATCTTACTATAAATATTTACTTCAAACATACTGAAGTTCAAGCATTATAACATAACAAGCATATAATAGAATATATTTATTTTATAACTAATTACAATGCATCAATATTCATATGTTCAAGTATGAAAGTCAATAATATTGAAGTGGCACCATGAAAATGTTACTGTGGCTTGCCTTAGTACTGATGAGGGTCACAAGGCTCCTGGTGATCCTCAAGACAAGCTGGATCCTCTGAAAACATTCAAAGATCACAAAAGAAAAATATCAAGAAACCTTCTGAATTTTTTCAGAAAATCTAGACAGCAAGGAAAAATCCCATCTCTTGGGAGCCGTTAGATTTTTAGACAAAGAACACAATGCAAAAAGAATCACTGCATTTGGACTTGTAGAATAAAAGTTATGGCTGTTTGAATGCTCCTGGAATTTAAATAAATTTGAAAAAACAAAGAAAAACAGAGAGGGGGTGATGTCGATGGCATATTTTCATGGGGCGGCACCACTCATACCGCTTCGCGCGCGCTATGAGTGGCTGACTAGCGGGCCCCGCTAGTCAGGCCGGAGGGAGGGGCGAAGAAAACAGAGGCGGGCGGCAGTTCGCCGGAGCGTTCGCCGGTGTTGAGGCCTCTTGGGGGAAGATGAGAGGGAGGGATCGACGGAGAAGGTTCTTGCGCACCTGCCCATACCCGTGACGTGGCAAATGTTGACTGGACGTCGTCGGTTTCCTCCTCGCAAGCGGAGGCAGAACACGATGGTCGTCGGAGATGAGGAAGACAGCGGCTAGGGGCGGCTCCAGGGCCTCGGGCTTGGCTCGTTGGCTTCACAGAGGAGAGGCGGAGGCCCTGGCGGGGTTGCCTTGGCTTGGGAGTGGCCGGAGCTGCGGGGCCGATCCAGGGGGATCGCCGGCAAGCTCGTCTCGGGGACGGCAGACCGCGGCCTTCCCGCCCGGGCTGTAGCTTCTAGTGGCTATAGGAGGGAGGTGTGGTGAGGTTTGGTGCTCCAAGAGGCTGCGGAGGGGGTTATTGATAGGCGGGGCGGCGAGGAGGGCTCGGGCTCCGCCGGAGGACACCTGTCGCCGGCGCCCGGCGACGAATGGTGCCAGAGAGAGAGAGGGAGAAGGCGATGGGGTTCACGCGGGAGCTATGCACGGACGCGGACGAGCACATGAGCCATGAGGAAGGGGACGAACACAGTGCGCGAGCACTATGCTATTGGCCGGACCGTGCCCGTGCTCGCAGCGGCGAGCTCCGACGTCGGCGAGCGGCAGGAAGGAGTTAAGGGGGTGGAGACGAGGATGGTGGCGTAGGGGGAAACGCCCAGGCTGGCCGAGCAGCGGGCACACGCGCCACAGAGGCGCTGGCGACGCACAGAGCGCGCGTTTGGCATGCCAGCACCCTCGGACGAACGCAGTCACCGCGTGGACCGTGACATCAGGCCGCATATGCACTAACCATGATGTCTGGCGTGTAGTCCTTGGTAACTTTAGGTGTTACCACGACTCGTTTGGTTTCCAGGTGCAGTAGAAGTGAAATGGTGAAGATATTTAGTTACTGGACAGAAACTTTGAACAGTTACTGTGATCAAACCAAAGTGATTCAAGGGCTGATCTTTGGGGTTTTACTGACTCTTACTAAGGTGAATAAGCACAGGGAAAACCAGCTGCATTGGAGCTAGTAAAAAGGTAGTTGCTGTAGAAACTACCATTTCAGCCCAGAAGTGAAAATATTTTCTGTAGCAAAAATACTCCAAAAAGTGGTGAAATATTCTTGCTCAGAAATGTGCCCTAGGGTCCAAAGAATATTTGGGATTTTTCTCAGGATTTTTGGGGCAACAGAAATGGGGGTTGCTTTGGAGGTCAAAGAATTTAGCTAGGGTCTAGGAGGCAAAATGAATATTTTCATTTAAGAAAAATATTCCAAGCAATTTTGTTGGGTTGGCCAGCAGTGAAATGATGGATTAGAAGAGGAGAGGAGGCACTTGGGTGAAAATCAAGGGATACCCAAGTGATCAAGTCCAAATGGAATGATTCAAAACTCCAAATTCAAACCAACTCAGAAGAAAATAAGGCAAAGGAAAGAGGGCAAAAACCAGGCTGTGACAAACCTCCCCCACTTAGAATGAATCTCGTCCTCAAGATTCGGTTGCTTGTGAAAACCATTCTGGATAACATGCCCTTAGAAATTCTTCTGATTCCCATGTTGATTCTGATTCGGTATGATGTATCCGTTGAACCTTGGAAATTTCCGTGACTTACTGTGAGTAACTCTTTCCATCTGATCCAAAATTTTCACTGGCCTCTCTTCGTATATCAAATCCTTTGCCAAATCTATCTCTGCCAAATCGGTCTTTTTCTCGGGTGGTGAGATGCACCGTTGTAGTTGTGAAACGTGGAACACGTTGTGCACGTCGGACAGTTCCAGAGGCAACTCCAACTGATATGCCACAGCACCTACTCGTGTCCTGACGGGAAATGGACCAATAAACCTGGGTGCCAATTTTCCACGGGTTTGGAACCTTCTTACTCCCTTCATGGGTGTGACTCGTAGGTAGACATGTTCTCCGGGTTCAAAACTGATCTGTCGGTGCTTGGCATCATAATAACTTTTCTGTCGCGATTTGGCCAGCTGCAATCTGTCTCAGATCTCTTTGACTTGCTTTTCGGCCTCCAGCATGAGATCTGTTCCGAAAATACGGCTATCTCCGGTTTGAGACCAATTTAATGGAGTGCGGCACTTACGGCCATACAAAGCTTCATAAGGTGACATCTTTAAACTGGTCTGGAATCCATTGTTATATGAGAACTCGGCGTATGGCAAGCAATCTTCCCATTGTGGTCCTTGGGCTAAAACACAGGCTCGGAGCATATCTTCGAGTATCTGATTTACTCTTTCCGTTTGCCCGTCCATCTAAGGATGATAAGTAGTGTTGTATTTTAGTTCCGTCCCAAGGATTTGAATAGGGAACCTCGGTCAGTAGTGATGGTTCGAGGAACTCCATGCAAACTGACAATCCTGGATACATACAGTCGGGCAAGCTCATCTGCTCGGTATGAGGTTTTGACTGGGATAAAGAGAGCCACCTTGGTTAATGTATCCACTATGACCCAGATCGCATTATTGCCTCGTCGTGTCCTAGGTAATCCTGTGATCAAATCCATACAGACATCGTCCCATTTCAATTGTGATACGGGCAGTGGTTGGAGAAGTCCGGCTGGTTTCTGATATTCCGCCTTAACCTTGTTGCAGATGTCGCAACAGGCCACGAAATAAGCAATGTCTTTCTTCATTCCATCCACCAGAATATTTGTCGAAGGTCTTCATACATTTTTGTGCCTCCAGGGTGGATTGAATACAAGGACTCGTGGGCTTCTGACAAAATTTTCTGCTTTAGGTCAGCTTGATTAGGCACACAAATCCTTCCCCTGAATCGGAGGGTACCGTACTGATCCTTCGAGAAATCGGATGACTTGAAGTGTTTCTGCAGTTTGGCGTCGCCTTGCTGGGCCTTGCGAATTTCTTCCTCAAAAGTAGGAGTGACCATCAGAATATTGGCAAGACCAGCCTCCACAACAACCAGGTTGAGCTGAGCAATTTCTTCTTTGAGTTCAGAAGGCCGAGATTCTAGCATGACGTTTAAACTGACGTGCTTTTGACTGAGTGCATCAGCAACCACGTTGGCTTTGCCAGGATGGTAATTTATTCCAAGACCATAATCCTTGACCAACTCCAGCCATCTTCGCTGACGGAGATTTAAATCCGGCTGAGTAAATATGTATTTGAGACTTTTGTGGTTGGTAAAAATTTGGCACCTTTTTCCAATGAGGTAGTGTCTCCAAATTTTTAAAGCATGAACTACCGCGGCCAATTCCAAATCATGAGTGGGGTAATTCCCTTCATGAGGTAGTAGCTGCCGTGAGGCATAGGCTACTACCTTGCCATCTTGCATAAGCACGCACCCAAGTCCTTGTCGGGAAGCGTCGCAATATACGTCAAAGCTGCGGTAGATATCTAGAAGTGTTAATACCGGCGCAGTTGTTAAGCGCTTCTTCAACTCGGTGAAACTTTTCTCGCAGTCGGACGTCCATTCAAATTTCTTATCCTTTTTAAGCAACTCCGTCATGGGCTTCGCAATCTTGGAGAACCCTTCAATAAATCGACGGTAATATCCGGCTAATCCAAGAAAACTCCAGATCTGAGACACGGTGGCGGGTGGCAACCAGTCGAGCACGTCTTTTACTTTACTAGGGTCCATGGCTATTCCTTCAGCGGATAGTATGTGTCCGAGGAACCCAACTTGCTTGAGCCAAAACTCGCATTTACTGAACTTGGCGTACAACTGGTGCTCACGGAGTCGTTGTAGCACTGCGCGGAGGTGTCCTTTATGCTCTTCTTCATTTCTTGAATAAATAAGTATATCATCGATGAAGACGACCACGAACTTATCAAGGAAATCCATGAACACTTTGTTCATCATGTGCATGAAGAAAGCAGGGGCGTTGGGGAGGCCGAAGGACATGACGATATATTCATAAAGACCGTAGCGAGTGGTGAACGCGGTCTTGGGAATATCCTCCTTTTTAATTTTGAGCTGGTAATATCCAGTCCGCAAATCAATTTTTGAGAAGCCCTTAGCTCCACTGAGTTGATCAAACAAATCATCAGATCTTGGCAGAGGGTATTTGTTCTTGATCGTGACATCACTCAACTGTCGATAGTCCACACACATGCGAAGGCTGCCATCTTTCATGTCCACAAAAATAGCGGGTGATCCCCATGGCGAGGAACTGGGGCGGATATATCCTTTTTGGAGCATTTCATCAAGCTATTTCTTTAGCTCCACCAACTCGGATGACGGCATTCGATAGTATTTCTTGTGTGTTGGTGTCGTTCCGGGCACAAGTTCTATTGCAAACTCAAGCTCCGGTCAGGTGGCATGCCTCGCAGTCCTTCTGGGAATACATAGGGAAACTCACTGACCACTGGTATTAATTCCATTTCTGCTATTGCTGTAAAAACCATTTCCTTGGAGGGTATGCTTCTACAAGCAATAAACTTGGTGGCTTGTCCATCTTGTCCGGTCAAATTGACTTCCCGGGTTGCACAATTTATGCATACTTGGTACTGAGTCAGCCAATTCATACCCAAGATAACATCCAATTTTTCAGACTCGATCAGTATCAAAGACGTCGGAAAACTGATTTCGTTGAACCTGACTTCCAGATTGCGGCAGACGAGATTGCTTTGAATAATAGATCCCGGGGTTTGTACCAGCATATTTTTGCCCAAAAGCGAACAAGGAAATTTCTTTTTGGGCGACAAAACTCCGAGAAATAAAAGAGTGGGAAGCCCCAGAGTCAAATAAAATTACTGCAGGTATGTTATTAACAGGGAACATACCAATGACGACTTCGGGATTTTCTTGGGCTTCGTCGGCTGAAATGTGATGAACGTATCCCGTGACGTCGTGCTGACTTGGACCAGCTTCCAAATAATGGATTTGAGGCTTGAACGTAGCATTGGTCCGAGTGTTCTTGGGACACTGTTTGGCATAATGTCCGGTTTGTCTGCAACTATAACAGGAATTGTTGTGCAGACGATTCTCCATAACTGGGTTGAGCACATCATTCTTCACTTGGGTGGTGGTCTCGTTAACATTTTGTTGCCAACTGGGCTGGTATGCCATCGGAGTTGGCTGCCAGGTATGAACCTTTTGGCACTGGTTGCATTTCCTTCTTGGGCTCAAATTTGCGTTTGTGATCATTATGGGCAAACTTAGTATCTGACACGAGCTTGTGTTCCCTTTCAGCAATGAAAGCCTTATTCACCAGGGTTTGAAAATCTGGAAAATCGAACATAGTGATAGCACATCGAAGTTGCGGGTTTAATCCACCAAGAAAGCGGTCCATCTTCCTTTCTTCAGTGGCCACGTCATATTGAGAGTAACGTGACAAGTGATTGAATTTTTGTAAATATTCTCCCACTGACTGACTTCCTTGGAGGAGCGCGAGAAATTCACGCTGCTTAGTCTTCATAATTTCCGCAGGGATGTGATATTTTCGGAATTGCTCCTTGAATCTTGGCCAGGTAATTTCTTCATTTTCAGTCACTAGAGCGTTTTCACTTTCCCACCATATGGCAGCAGCGCCTTCCAGATAATGTGTTACAAGGAACTTTATCTTCTTCATCAGTTCGAGCAACCTCAAGTTTCTTTTCCATAGTTCTTAACCAATCATCTGCATCCAGGGGATCAACGGCCTGACTGAAACTGGGAGGCTTAGTCCTCGAACATACGCATAATTTGCTTGGTGGAGGGCGGATTTGGCGGTGGAGGCGGTGGTGGAGCGTACGGTTCGGGTGATTGTCCTGCCTGCCGTGCGGAACGCCGAACAGGGGAACCCTCGCAAATGTTGCTATTGCAGCCTCCCCGCGTCATCCTAATATGATTTTTCCCAAGTCAACGCAACCGAGATGAGAAGCATTCAACAAAAACTGGGGAGAAACCAACAACAAAAACCAAGCAAAACCGAAAAGACGAAGAAAATACGGCGAATGAAATAAAGACCAACATAATTATACATAGACTCAGACATGGAAGATAATAACATGCCAGGTCCAACTACCCTCATACATGAAACGAAACAGCATGACTAGTACTATTACAACCATACTCCATCCCGACAACTGAGAATACTCAAAAGCTCTACTGCTCGGCTGGCGCTGCGGTGTCCTCTCCTGATGCGGACTCGGATCCGGAACTAACGGGGTTAACGGAGACCTCCGGGTTAAAAGTGACACGACGATGCTGCCTCGAGGGCTCTCACTCAAGGGCAGGTGAAGGGCGGATCATCAGAGCTGCAGGAGTGGCGAGGAGTGAAACCCACTCTGCAGGAGCACTAAGGGGACTCGTAGTGGCGGTGCCCGAGCTAGTCGGGGGAGTAACCGGAGAAACAGGGGATCTAGAACTGGCAGGAACGTAGGGAATAAATCCCACAGATGGAGAAGCAGTGGTTGAGCGAGCAGTGACTAAAGTAGAGGCTAAAGAAGTACGAGCACGACTCAGCTCATGAGCCAGCTCATAGATCAGAAGATAACTAGCAGTGATGTAGCGAGAAAGGTGGCTAGTGACACTATCAGACTCCGGATCAATGACAGGAAAACGAACACTACCATTGTCGTGGAGAGAGGGGTAGTAGTGGGAACCTGGGTGATTCTGCATCCGGACCTTGTTGTAGCGCAGCTCAACAAGTACCTCGAATGCAGCAAACTGGACAGCCTGAGAAGCGGAAGAAGCATAGCCGCTACGAGAGGTACGAGTGTAAGAACTGGAATCGGAACTGGTGCACAGAGTAACCATGGCGTGATACTCATACACTGAGTTAGCTAGGCGCTTCCGGTACACATGATAGAATGGATCATCTCCATGGGGGTACAGCCGACGCCACACGTTGCGAAGAAGATGCGGCGACGTGTACGACATCAGCCGCAACTGGCACGGATACAACACCGGAGCCATCTACACTCACAACCATTAGCAGGTTAGCATAGAAAAATAAATATAATTAGTGCATGCAATGCAACAACCAGCTATAGTTATTACCGACACTCAGCTACAACTCGCATCTAGCGTCCAGTTAACTCGGCTTAGTCTAGCGTGGCCTACAGTCAGCGCGGCTCTGATACCAAGAGTTGTGGCACCCCGGCTCAGAGCGACCGGTTTACCCTGCATTGCCAGCCCAGAGACCTTGTCTTTTGGCAACACAGAACAACATGGCACAGAATACAACCGCTTTATTCATGCTAGCGGAACATGGTTCATATTACAACAGTTAGCGAGGCCAAGCGGCACACACGGTGAGGCTAAACAATATGTACATTATTTAGTGAACATAAAGGGGCCTCGATCATGACAACTACTCGGCAGCGAAACAACGTCGTAGCGGAACTCCATAGCACAAGGGCACCGACGTGGACACGGTCTAGACTCGGACAGCACTCCTTTCCAACGAGACTTTCCTGAAATCTGGCATGACACGCCAGGTTAGTACATTGAATGCACTTGCAAGCTCACAATAAGCATAACAAGATGACAGACAATATCATGATATTTATCCAGTTTTAATCAACAATGCAGCTACATAACCAACATGATGCGACTATGCTCAACAGGTACTCATTCTCCCAACTTGCTTACCAGATGTGACCAACAAACATAATATTACCAACACATACCCGTGATCCTTACGGCGATCACAACCCGACCATCTCATGGCCCGTGATCCTTACGGCGATCACAATCCGACCAACTCGTGGCCCGTGATCCTTACGGCGATCACAACCCGACAAACTCGTGGCCCGTGATCCTTACGGCGATCACAACCCGACCAACTCATGGCCAACTCAACACGATGACCTCACTGTCATCCTTAGTGCAAATTAGTGTGCATATTTATTAAGTGTTGACCCATGGTGAGGGAGTCCTGGACTAGGGGGTGTCCGGATAGCCGAACTATCATCATTGGCCGGACTCCAAGACTATGAAGATACAAGATTGAAGACTTCGTCCCATGTCCGGATGGGACTTTCCTTGGCGTGGAAGGCAAGCTTGGCAATACGGATATGTAGATCTCATACCATTGTAACCGACTCTGTGTAACCCTAGCCCTCTCCGGTGTCTATATAAACCGGAGGGTTTTAGTCCGTAGGACGAACAACAATCATACCATAGGCTAGCTTCTAGGGTTTAGCCTCCTTGATCTCGTGGTAGATCTACTCTTGTACTACCCATATCATCAATATCAATCAAGCAGGAGTAGGGTTTTACCTCCATCGAGAGGGCCCGAACCTGGGTAAAAACATCGTGTCCCTTGTCTCATGTTACCATCCGCCTAGACGCACAGTTCGGGACCCCCTACCCGAGATCCGCCGGTTTTGACACCGACACATGGTGTACCTTACTTTCGAGCGTGTCCGTATCCGTGGACTCGGCTATCGATAGATTAAATACACTCTGCAGAGGTTAGTACATTGTACCCACACTACAGAACCCATGGCCTCGCTCTCCCATCCGAGTGGACCAATAGCGTTCCGACGAAACCATTTCACTGTCATGACACTCTCCCGGCCCCTCTGACTCAGACCCCACTGGGCTAGTCCTGGGTGGCCCCCTATCTACCTCCAGACACCTCAACCACCGTCGTGGCCACAATCCACACTGGGATCCGGTACCAAACTTAACTTAACAACGGGATCACAAGGTTATGCTTGCCTACCGGGCCAGGGTACAGCACGCCGATAACCTTCCCTAATTTGAGGTACTGACCAGAGGCACGACAATGAAATGCATTAAGGCCGTCCCATACCGGCAAATGTGGTTGCACTGGGAAAGACTCGTTTCAGCGGCACCACGACCCGGTCAACAACATGTTCAAGTTGAATATTAATCAGGTTCAACTTTTTAATGTGAAAATAAAATAACCGGTGTCGTACAGCCATATCATGCATCACTTAATATATGCATCACATGACCGTGCAAAACTGCACCAACTACGCTCACACGGAGCCAACATAAATTCTTGCTACTATACTGGTAGAAACCTTTCTTCACTTATACCAGAACCATTTCTAGCAATTATCATCATTATACCTCATGCAAAAATAATATCCAAATTTCTCATCAACTCTATGACCATATTATTTATTTAACTCTAACAACTAAGTTCTCATCATCTTACTAACAATATTTACTTCAAACATACTGAAGTTCAAGCATTATAACATGACAAGCATACAACAGAATATATTTATTATATAACTAATTAAAATGCATCAATATTCATATGTTCAAGTATGAAAATCAATAATATTGAAGTGGCACCATGAAAATGTTACTGTGGCTTGCCTTATTACTGATGAGGGTCACAAGCCTCCTAGTGATCCTCAAGACAAGCTGGATCCTCTGAAAACATTCAAAAACCATAAAAGAAAAATATCAAGAAACCTTCTGAAAATTGTCAGAAAATGTAGACAGCAAGGAAAAATCCCATCTCTTGGGAGCTGTTATATTTTTAGACAAAGAACACAATGCAAAAAGAATCACTGCATTTGGACTTGTAGAATAAAAGTTATGGCTGTTTGAATGCTCCTGGAATTTAAATAAATTTGAAAAAAAGAAAAACAGAGAGGGGGTGACGTTGATGGCGTATTTTCCCAGGGCGCCACCACTCATACCGCTTCACGCTCGCTATGAGTGGCTGACTAGCGGGCCCCGCTAGTCAGGCCGGAGGGAGGGGGAAGAAAACAGAGGCGGGCGGTGGTTCGCCGGAGCGTTCGCCGGCGTTGAGGCCTCTTGGGGGAAGATGAGAAGGAGGGATCGACGGAGAAGGTTCTTGCGCACCTGCCCGTACCCGTGACGTGGCAAATGGTGACCGGACGGTGTCGGTTTCTTCCTCGCAAGCGGAGGCATAACACAGTGGTCGCCGGAGATGAGGAAGACGGCGGCTAGGGGCGGCCGCAGGGGCTCGGGCTTGGCTCGTTGGCTTCACGGAGGAGAGGCGGAGGCCCTGGCGGGGTCGCCTCGGCTTGGGAGTGGCCGGAGCTGCGGGGTCGATCCAGGGGGATCGTCGGCGAGCTCGGCTCGGGGACGGCAGCCCGCGGCTTGCTCGGCCGGGCTGCGGCTTCTAGTGGCTATAGGAGGGAGGTGTGGTGAGGTGCGGTGCTCCAGGAGGCCGCGGAGGAGGTTATTTATAGGCTGGGTGGAGAGGAGGGCTTGGGCTCCGCTGGGAAACAGCTGTCGCCGGCGCCCGGCGACGAATGGTGCCAGAGAGAGAGGGAGAAGGCGACGGGGTTCACGCTGGAGCTGTGCACGGACACGGACGAGCACATGAGCCATGAGGAAGGGGTAGAACTGAAAGCACAAGTGCTCCCTATGTGGTTTTGGTAATTAATGTCAACATATCTCTTGTTGGACTAACACCTTTATCTAGTATGTTTCAGATAAGTTCAACAACGAAGTGGCATGGACTAAAGGATGTGGGAACTTATTCAAGATGCTAAGGAGAAAGGATTGGCTCAAGCTTCAAGCTCAAGACTCTCCATTTTAAATTTTAGTGATCCAAGATCACATTGAGTCTATAGGAAAAGCCAATACTATCAAGGAGGGATGAGGTGCTGCTTAATGAGTTTCTTGCTCCACAGTGCTTAGTGATATGCTCCAAAACCCTCAACTACGTTCCCACTTCCACACATGTGTCCTAAAACCTAAAGTCAAACTCGGCCCCACTAATTCTTTCTATCCGGCGCCACCGAGTTTGGATGTCATAGCCACTGCCACAAACCCTAGGCAAATCGGTCTTACCGATAGGGATCTCGGTCTCACCGAGATGGGATTATAATCTCTCTGTGTATGTCCATTACCAAAATCGGTCTCACCGAAGTTGAGTAATCGGTACTACCGAGATTACAATGCAAACTTCATGGTTGACTCATTACCAAAATCGGTCCCACCGAGTTTGTGTAATCGGTCCAACCGAGTTTGCCTGACCAACTCTCTGGAAAGCTCATTACCAAAATCGGTCTCACCGAGTTTGTGTAATAGGTCTTACCGAGATTACGTTATGCCCTAACCCTAACCGAATTGGTCCTACCGAGTTGCATATCGGTCCCACCGAAAACACTAACGGTCACATTATTTGCTGAATCGGTCTGACCGAGTTTAACGATTCGGTCCAACCGAGTTCGGTAGATTGTGTGTAACGGTTATATTTTGTGTGGAGGCTATATATACCCCTCCACCTCCTCTTCATTGGTGAAGAGATCCATCAGACTGAACCTACACTTCCAGCATACATTTTCTACCATATGAATCTTAATCTCTAGCCTTCCCCAAGTTGCTTTCCACTCAAATCTTCTTTCCACCAGATCCAAATCCTATGAGAGAGAGTTGAGTGTTCGGGAGACTATCATTTGAAGCACAAGAGCAAGGAGTTCATCATCAACGCACCATTTGTTACTTCTTGGAGAGTGGTGTCTCCTAGATTGGCTAGGTGTCACTTGGGAGCCTCCGACAAGATTGTGGAGTTGAACCATATACTCTTGCATGCTTTACTTTCCGCTGCCCATATACTCTTGCATGCTTGCTTGACATGTATTGTGAATGTTAAACTTGTCCCTAAACTCCACTTAAACTTAAAGAAACTTAAAAACTGCAACTTTGGTACTTAGTGTCTAATCAACCCCCCCTCTAGACACATCTTCTCAAGGTCCTACAAGTGGTATCAAAGCATTGGTCTCCATTGCTTTGGTTTAATCACCATTGGAGGAAGATGGATGCGTCTACTTTGGGGGGTCTTAGACATAGAGTGCCTATTCTTGATGGAGAGTATTTTCATGAGTGAAAAAATGAGATGCTTGTAATTTTCAATCAATATCATTTGAACAAGTACATTGCTAACCCTTGTGCACCTCATGTTGACCCTATACATCCTACCCATGATGAGTCAATTGACATGATTAAGAATCTTAGAACTGCCGAACTTATCATTAGAGGATTGCCTAGAAACTTGATTGGACGTTTGCCTACTCTTAAGTGTGCCTACACTATATGGAAATTTCTTGAGGAACGCTTTCCAAATTATTCCTTGAAAAATCTTGATGAAATTCTCCATAAGTCCATTGCTTTCAGTAAGATAAATACTAGTGATCCTATGTTTGGTGATCGTCTATTTGAGCTTACAAACCTTATGCGTGCCAAAGGAGATGTTGGAATTATTAGTGATATTATTTCCGGAGCTATAAAAATTCATAAGCAAGATCATTGTCAAACTCACTCTAACGAATTACCCTCTCTAGGATTTGATCCACCACATGACGATGTTGAACATAGATACTATGATGAGGATGATGATAGTGACTTCGATCTTGATGATGCAATGAGACATTTTGGTCTTATGGCGAATCTTCGGGGATATATGTCAGGAGGAAAGGAATGGGTTCTTGATAGTGGATGTACCGATCACATGACCAGAGATAAAGACATGTTTCGTGAGCTTGCTGAAAATGATAGTCCTCGAAAGTATGTCACTTTCGGTGACAACTCAAAAGGTAATGTGGTTGGCCTTGGTAAGGTGGCCATATCACATGATAGCTCCATACAAAATGTCATGCTCGTTGAATCTCTTGGATACAACTTACTTTCAGTATCTAGACTTGCTGATTTCTGGTTCAATGTCCTATTTACTGAAGTAGATTGCCAAGTGTTTCGTCGAGACAATCATAAAATTGTCTTTACCGATGTGCATAGAGGTGATCTATACATTGTTGATTTCACTAAAAAGGCTCAACCTAAAAATTGCTTCATTGCTAAATCCTCAAAAGGTTTGTTATGGCATAGACGACTAGGTCATGTTGGTATGCGAAACCTTGACAAACTTATTAAAGGAAATCACATCCTTCGAGTTAACGATGTCATATTTGACAAGGATAGACTTTGCAGTGCTTGTCAAGCAGGTAAACAGGTTGGAGGAAGGCATCCCGTGAAGAACATCATGACCACAAGGAGGCCTCTCGAGCTGCTTCACATGGATCTTTTTGGTCCCAACTCTTACAAGAGTCTCGGTGGAAATTCTTTTGGTCTAGTTATAGTTGATGATTTTTCAAGATTTACGTGGGTGTTCTTTCTCGATGATAAATTGCAGGTCCAAAAGATCTTCAAAAACTTTGCTAGGAAGGCCGAAAATCAATTTGAAGTGAAGATCAAGAAGGTTTGCAGCGACAACAGAACGGAGTTCAAGAACGCAAATGTGGACACCTTTCTTGACGAAGAAGGGATTTCACATGAGTTCTCGGCTACGTACACACCTCAACAAAACGGAGTTGTTGAGAGGAAGAACCGGACGCTCATCGAAATGGCAAGAACAATGCTTGATGAGTACAAGACACCAAAGCACTTTTGGGCAGAAGCGGTTGAGACAGCTTGTCATGCAACAAATCATTTGTATCTTCACAAGCTACTCGGCAAGACGGCATACGAGCTCCTCACTGGTAACGAACCCCAAGTTGGATACTTTCAAGTATTCGGCTCAAAGTGCTACATTCTTGATAAGCATCATCGTTCGAAATTTGCTCCTAAGTCTTATGAAGGTTTCCTACTAGGTTATGGCTCAAACTCTCACACTTACCGTGTCTAAAACAATTTCACCCGAAAGGTTGAAGAGACGGTAGATGTGAAGTTTGATGAATCTAACGACTCACAAGTAGAGCAATTGCCAATTGATGTAGGAGACAAAGATCCTTCAGAAGCAATCCAAGACTTGTCTATTGGCAAGGTCCATCCAACGGAGGTGAAGGAGAGTACCTCGTCCATCCAACTGGAAGCTTCTACCTCACGACATGGTGAACCAAGAGTTGATATGGAAGCATCACAAGTGGGACACACCAAGATGAAGAAAACGAGGAAGTGCATCAAGATGAACGTCAACAACCTCCTTCTCCACCATGACAAGAGAACGACAACGCCAACAATGAAGAAGGCCAAGAAAAAGAACAAGATGAAGAAGATGTTTAACGAAGACCCAAGCAAAAGCTTTCACGAGTTCGAGCAAGAATTGCTAAAGATCATCCCGTCGAGCAAATCTACAATGACATTCAAACCGGGAGAATCACTCGCTCTAAAACTCGTTTAGCTAACTTTTGTGAAAACTATTCTTTCATCTCTAGCATTGAACCTATGAAGGTTGAAGAAGCATTGGAAGATATGGATTGGATAAATGCTATGCATGAAGAGCTACACAACTTTGAGAGGAACCAAGTTTGGACATTGGTTGAGAAGCCCGACAACAACCACAACATCATCGGTACCAAATGGGTGTTTCGTAACAAGCAAGATGAAGATGGACAAGTAGTTCGCAACAAAGCACGTCTCGTCGCCCAAGGCTACACACAAGTCAAAGGTATGGACTATGGTGAGACTTACGCTCCTGTTGCTAGACTTGAGTCCATTCGCATCTTACTTGCCTATGCTAATCATCATGATATCACCTTGTTCCAAATGGACATTAAAAGTGCTTTTCTAAATGGTGAAATAGAGGAGGAAGTTTATGTTAAACAACCTCCCGGCTTTGTCAATCCTAAGAAACCCAATCATGTCTACAAACTTCACAAAGCTCTTTATGGACTTAAACAAGCTCCTAGAGAATGGTATAAATGCTTGACCAAGTTCCTTATTGAAAAAGGCTTTGAAATTGGGAAAATTGATTCTCCTCTTTTTACTAAAAGGGTTAATGGAGAACTATTTGTGTGCCAAATTTATGTTGATGATATTATATTTGGTTCTACTAACCCCCATTTTAGTGAAAAGTTTGGGAAGCTAATATCGGAGAAGTTTGAGATGTCTATGATGAGTGAACTCAAATTCTTTCTTGGGCTGCAAATCAAGCAAACTAAGGAAGGTACCTTTGTTTCTCAAACGAAGTACACCAAGGACTTATTCAAGAAGTTCAATATGCAAGAATGCAAAGGTATGACTACACCCATGCCTACTAGTGGACATCTTGACTTGACCAAAGATAGTGAACCGGTTGATCAAAAGGTTTATCGCTCTATGATTGGTTCATTGTTATATCTATGTGCTTCATGTCCTGATATCATGCTAAGCATGTGCATGTGTGCACGATAACAAGCTGCTCCTAAAGAATGTCATCTTAAGGCCGTGAAAAAGATAGTGAGATACTTAATCCATACACCAAATTTTGGCATTTGGTATCCTCAGAGGGCCTCTTTCGATCTTGTTGGCTATTCCGACTCGGACTATGCCGGAGACAAGGTTGATAGAAAGTCCACTTCGGGTACTGGTCAATTTCTTGGTAGATCTCTTGTGTCTTGGTCCTCCAAGAAACAAAACTCGGTATCCTTATCCACCGCCGAGGCGGAATATATTGCCGCTGGTTCATGTTGTGCTCAATTACTTTGGATGACCCAAACTCTTAAAGATTATGGGATATATCTGAGACATATTCCATTGCTTTGTGACAATGAAAGTTCTATCAAAATTGGTCATAATCCTGTGCAACATTCTCGAACTAAGCATATTGAAGTTCGCCATCATTTCATTCGAGATCATGTTGCTAAGGGCGACATTGATCTTAAGCATGTTCGCACCGAAAAGCAATTAGCGGATATATTCACTAAACCTCTTGATGATAAAGTGTTTTGCAGGTTAAGAGGAGAATTGAATATCATTGATGCTTCAAACTTGGAGTAGAAACTCCATTGAATACATGCAAGACATGAACTTATGACTACTCCTTGATATTTCTCTTATGATGAAAATCTTATGTCTTGGATACATTTGCATCTTGCATGTTATCTAACCCATGTAGGTACTTGGTGGAATTAAACTCCATGAGATTGTAATCTAATCACATCTTGAACAATCTCTACATCATCAAGTCTCTACACTATGGTGGATGAAGACAAGGAAGCACGAAACCATTCAAACATATCCTTTGACAAATTCTATGTTGAGCATCATGATTGTCATTTTTGGATACACAAGTGCTCTTCCTTGCAAGAACTAACCCATGTAGGTAGATGGACTCAAATTCCAAGTGGTGCTCCAAATTCTTGATGAGCTACATCAACCTTGAGCAACCCACACAGGTTCAACTACATGGACAACACCACCAACCAAGGTATGTTATTCCATCTTAGAGAAGCTTTACTCCAAGTCATGAGCTAAAGCAACTCGACAAGATGTGAATACATCAAGATGCTTAAACGAAAAATGGCAACCCCATTTTGAGCTTAAACGATGAGTATGACCTATGATCAAGTGATCTCACTTGACTCCTAAGTCAATATACTCTAACATAGGTGACTTTGTCACCGACCATCTCTAGATGAAGTTCTCTTGTATTCTTTTCTGTGTTTTGCATTTGTCTCATGCATATTTGTTTCCCCTTTCAAAAAAAACTTCATCTAAATTTCTTTTTGTTTGCTCTGCATTCTCTGCATTCAAATTCATTGCACATCTTTCAGTAAATTCCTTGCAAATCTTTGTGAGATCTTACTAGTCTAGTGAGCTGAGGTGACAAGTGTTTTCTCTGCGATGAACTCGGTTTCACCGATTTGTTGTTTTCGGTCCAACCGAATCCTTTCGATACAACGAAGCATACCACTCGGTGTCACCGATTTCACAACAGGAAAAACAGACTGCCACTTATTCCGTGTTTCTTCTGATCCAGCTCCACTCAATGAATCTTGTCCTCTACAAGCATCACATTTTTATCATTTCTTTGTGTTGTGACTGAAGGACCAAACCCATTCGACAGATTCTAGAAAACCCTTCTTGGAAATTGATGTCAAATGGGGAGAGAGAGATCACATCAAAGCTTATCATTTAGAGAGAGATCACATCAGAGAAAGAGTTTATCACCTCCTCAAGGGGGAGAGAGATCCTCAGGGGGAGAGAGAGATCTCCAGGGGGAGAGAATACTTAAGTAGAAGTATTTCTCAAGGATCCCAGATGCTTGGTGTTCAAGAGGAGAGATGCCACATGTCTTATTAAGGGGAGAGACATGTTCATATGATCTTTTGTGCTTATTTGCATTAGCTTGCATTAGCTCTGTTCATCATTTATATCTTTCAGCTCTGATTTTCTATTCCCTATCTTCTACCAGTATCCCATGCTAGATTCAGGGGGAGCAAGACATCTAAGGGAAAGAAATCATTTAAATCCATTGCATATCTTTACTCTTGGGGACATGTCTAATCCAATGTGGTACTTAGTACTCACTCTCTACATGTCATCCCAGTCTTGGTATTCTTGTGGTTTCTTCTGTTTGCTCTGGCTAGTAGATGTATCTGTGTTATCTAACCTTGTTTACGCAAGTTCATTCCATCCTAAGCCAACTCAAGACTACAAGGTAAGTATATGCATCACAATCATGTGTATGAGGAATTCTTGCTGATGTACATACTGTTTGCAAGAAGGACTCATGAGCATGAAGGTATTCTCTGTAATATTCTTTGCTCTGATGCATATGGCCAAGATACATGTAACACATTGCCTACTCTATCATGGTTATGCTCTCACATGCTTCTATGTTCCATATTCACATGATTGCATACATGTAGGGGGAGTCTATAGGAAAAGCCAATACTATCAAGGAGGGATGAGGTGCTGCTTAATGAGTTTCTTGCTCCACAGTGCTTAGTGATATGCTCCAAAACCCTCAACTACTTTCCCACTTCCACACATGTGTCCTAAAACCTAAAGTCAAACTCGGCCTCACTGATTCTTTCTATCCGGCGCCACCGAGTTTGGATGTCATAGCCACTGCCACACACCCTAGGCAAATCGGTCTTACCGATAGGGATCTCGGTCTCACCGAGATGGGATTGTAATCTCTCTGTGTATGTCCATTACCAAAATCAGTCTCACCGAAGTTGAGTAATCGCTACTACCGAGATTACAATGCAAACTTCCTGGTTGACTCATTACCAAAATCGGTCCCACCGAGTTTGTGTAATCGGTCCAACCGAGTTTGCCTGACCAACTCTCTGGAAAGCTCATTACCAAAATCGGTCTCACCAAGTTTGTGTAATCGGTCTTACCGAGATTACGTTATGCCCTAACCCTAACCGAATCGGTCCTACCGAGTTGCATATCGGTCCCACCGAAAACACTAATGGTCACATTATTTGCTGAATCGGTCTGACCGAGTTTAACCATTCGGTCCCATCGAGTTTGGTAGATTGTGTGTAATGGTTAGATTTTGTGTGGAGGCTATATATACCCCTCCACCTCCTCTTCATTTGTGAAGAGATCCATCAGACTGAACCTACACTTCCAGCATACATTTTCTGAGAGAGAACTACCTACTCATGTGTTGAGACCAAGATATTCCATTCCTACCATATGAATCTTGATCTCTAGCCTTCCCCAAGTTGCTTTCCACTCAAATCTTCTTTCCACCAGATCCAAATCCTATGAGAGAGAGTTGAGTGTTGGGGAGACTATCATTTGAAGCACAAGAGCAAGGAGTTCATCATCAACGCACCATTTGTTACTTCTTGGAGAGTGGTGTCTCCTAGATTGGCTAGGTGTCACTTGGGAGCCTCCGACAAGATTGTGGAATTGAACCAAGGAGTTTGTAAGGGCAAGGAGATCGCCTACTTCGTGAAGATCTACCGCTAGTGAGGCAAGTCCTTCGTGGGCGACGGCCATGGTGGGATAGACAAGGTTGCTTCTTCGTGGACCCTTCGTGGGTGGAGCCCTCCGTGGACTCGCGCAACTATTACCCTTAGTGGGTTGAAGTCTCCATCAACGTGGATGTATGATAGCACCACCTATCGGAACCACGCCAAAAACATCCGTGTCTCCAATTGCGTTTGAATCCTCCAAAACCCTTCCCTTTACATTCTTGCAAGTTGCATGCTTTACTTTCCGCTGCCCATATACTCTTGCATGCTTGCTTGATATGTATTGTGAATGTTAAACTTGTGCCTAAACTCCACTTAAACTTAAGGAAACTTAAAAACTGCAACATTGGTACTTAGTGTCTAATCACCCCCCTCTAGACACATCTTCTCAAGGTCCTACACGACCACAGTGCGCGGGCACTGTGCCGTTGGCCGGACCATGCCTGTGCTCGCTACGGCGAGCTTCGGTGTCGGCGAGTGGCAGGGAGGAGTTAAGGGGGTGGAGACGAGGATGGTGGCGCAGGGGGACACGCCCAGGCTGGCCGAGCAGCGGGCACGCGCGCCACAGAGGCGCTGGCGATGCGCAGAGCGCGCGTTTGGCATGCCAACACCCTCGGACGAACGCGGTCACCGCTTGGATCATGACATCAGGTCGCATATGCACTAACCATGATGTCTTACGTCTAGTCCTTAGTAACTTTAGATGTTACCACGACTCGGTTGGTTTCCAGGTGCAGTAGAAGTGAAATGGTGAAGATATTTAGTTACTGGACAGAAACTTTGAACAGTTACTGTGGTCAAACCACAGTGATTCAAGGGCTGATCTTTGGGGTTTTACAGACTCTTACTAAGGTGAATAAGCACAGAGAAAACCAGCTGCATTGGAGCTAGTAAAAAGGTAGTTGCTGTACAAACTACCTTTTCAGCCGAGAAGTGAAAATATTTTCTATAGCAAAAATACTCCAAAAAGTGATGAAATATTTTTGCTCAGAAATGTGCCCTAGGGTCCAAAGAATATTTGGGATTTTTCTCAGGATTTTTGGGGCAACATAAATGAGGGTTGCTTTGGAGGTCAAAGATTTTAGCTTGGGTTTAGGCGGCAAAATGAATATTTTTCATTTAAGAAAAATATTCCAAGCAATTATGTTGGGTTGGCCAGGAGTGAAATGATGGATTAGAAGAGGAGAGGAGGAACTTGGGTGAAAATCAAGGGATACCCAAGTGATCAAGTCCAAATGGAATAATTCAAAACTCCAAATTCAAACCAACTCAGAAGAAAATTAGGCAAAGGAAAGAGGGCAAAAACCAGGCTCTGACAAAATGGCACATAATGTAAATGCGAGGGAGATAACTTTGTGATGGGTACTTTGTATGTCTTGACTTGAGCGAAGACCTCCCCGGCAACGGCGCTAGAAATCCTTCTTGCTACGTCTTGAGCTTGTGTTGGTTTTCCTTGAAGAGGAAAGGGTGATGCAGCAATAGTAGCGTAAGTATTTCCCTCAGTTTTTGAGAACCAAGGTATCAATCCAGTAGGAGGCTCCTCAAAAGTCCCACGCACCTACACAAACAAACAAGAACTCGGAACCAACGCAATAAAGGGGTTGTCAATCCCTTCACGGCCACTTGCGAAAGTGAGATCTGATAGAGATAATATGATAAGATAATATATTTTTTGTATTTTATAATATAGATAGGAAAAGTAAAGATGCAAATAAAAGTAGATTGAAAACTTATATGATAAAAGATAGACCCGGGGGCCATAGGTTTCACTAGGGGCTTCTCTCAAGATAGCATAAGTGTTACGGTGGGTGAACAAATTATTGTCGAGCAATTGATAGAAAAGCGAATAATTATGAGATTATCTAGGCATGATCATGTATATACGCATCACGTCCGTGACAAGTAGACCGACTCCTGCCTGCATCTACTACTATTACTCCACACATCAACCGCTATCCAGCATGCATCTAGAGTATTAAGTTCATAAAGAACAGAGTAACGCATTAAGAAAGATGACATGATGTAGAGGAATAAACTCATGCAATATGGTATAAAACCCATCTTTTTATCCTCGATGGCAACAATACAATACGTGCCTTGCTGCCCCTGCTTCCATTGGGAAAGGACACCGCAAGATTGAACCCAAAGCTAAGCACTTCTCCCATTGCAAGAAAGATCAATCTAGTAGGCCAAACCAAACTGATAATTGGAAGAGACTTGCAAAGATAACTTAATCACACATAAAAGATTTCAGAGGAGATTCAAATATTTCTCATAGATAAACTTGATCATAAACCCACAATTCATCAGATCTCAACAACACCGCAAAAAGAGTTACATCGAATAGATCTCCAAGAAGATCGAGGAGAACATGGTATTGAGATCCAGAGAGAGAGAAGAAGCCATCTAGCTAATAACTATGGACCCGAAGGTCTGTGGTAAACTAGTCATAACTCATCGGAGAGGCCTTGGAGATGATGTAGAGGCCCTCCATGATCGATTCCCCCTCCGGCGTGGCGCCAATGAAGGCTCCAAGATGGGATCTCACGGATACAGACTGTTGCGGCGGTGGAATTAGGTTTTCGTGGTCTGTTCTGATGTTCTTGGGGTACGTGGACATATATAGGAGGAAGAAGTAGGTCGGTGGACGCCTGAGGGGCCCACGAGATAGGGGGCACGCCCAGTAGGGGGGCCTCCACCCTCGTGGCCGCCTCGGATGTTGCTTGACTTCCACTACAAGTCCTCTGGATCATGTTCGTTCCAAAAATCATGCTCCCGAAGGTTTCATCCCGTTTGGACTCCGTTTGATATTCCTTTTCTTCGAAACACTGAAATCGGCAAAAAAAAACAGCAATACGGGCTGGGCCTCTGGTTAGTAGGTTAGTCCCAAAAATGATATAAAAGTGTAAAGTAGAGCCCACAAACATCCAAAACGGGTAATATAATAGCATGGAACAATCAAAATTATAGATATGTTGGAGATGTATCACCTGTTCATCCAGCCCTCCACGGGGTCCTGTTCATCCACGCCCAACCGGCCGATCGATTGGGGTCCTGTTCATCCAGCGGCAACACCACGGGGTCCTGTTCATCCAACCACC
>NC_041389.1:122551768-122670484 GCF_002162155.2 Triticum dicoccoides
GGAAGGAGGCAGTAGGTTCGATCCGCTACAGTTAGCAGCATTAGCGAACGAAGGCATTAGCGAACGAAGGAATCACTTGATCGGGTTCAGTAACGCATAGCCTGCAGTGCAATCGCTCGAGTTCAGTAGGCGAACGCCTCTCTCAGGTTCAGTTAGAGCCCAACGCCTCGCACCCACACGCGTGTACGTGTATGAGAGAAACACGCAAACCTCCATGCATCGCTCGCCCCCGACCACCCACCGTAACGGGTAACTCCCCGATATTTTCCTCGCCCTCGCTTCTACCATGGGTTTTCCGTCAAGGACGACCCAAAGAATGTCATGCAGCTGCGTCTCCGGCCCGGCCAGGATGAAAAGCCCATTTTCTGTCATGATTTTGTGTCATAGAAGTAGGAGCCCACCACATCTATGATGATATCGGGTTTTGTCACAATTATCCTCATAAAAGTGTCATATGGTTGACAGGAAAAAAATTCGTTCGGCCCAAAATGTCGCGGATGTGTCTTTTTTTTGTAGTGATATGTATGGAGATACAAACGTATTATCGATACTTGTTTCCATAAACTTGTATCTACATTCTATTCAACGGTGAGCATGTGGGGCATTAGCACGATGACTTCTCAACTGCGTAAAACAAAGGTTTTCCCGTCGCCGATAAGGAGGGGCTGACGGCGGCGCACTTTCGGCTTGCTCTAGTCCTAGTAGTCATACTAGGTACGCTCGTGTTCGCCGTACTGCCATGACTGTTGATGAATAGACGGTAAGTTATTCATGGGAAAACCTTTGTTGAGCGTGTGTGCGAGAGAGAGACAACATGCGTGTGTGATATGTGTAGAGTGAGGCAATGATAAGAGATTGTTTGTGTCTCTGTGTGTGGAGGATACAGAGAGACATGTGCACGGGGCTTTGTGTTTTGTAACATGGAGACACATAGACATAATCAGAGAGTTAGTGTGTGAGATACACATGCGGACATGGGGAGAGGTGTGCGAGTTAGAGAGATGTAGAATTTTGATGTGCATCTGAGCTAGAGAGAGGGGGGATATATACATACCTAGAGCTGGAGAGAATATGCAAGGGTGTGTGTCTTAAAAGAAGGATCCGGATAGATGGGTGTTTGTGCGTGTCCCTGTGTGTTTGTGCGTGCGTGTGTGTGTGTGAGAGGGAGTGTGTGTATGTGGAGAAGAGAGACCACTAATGATGTAAACCTAGTATAGGGAAGGGGAAATGGTGTGACATGTGTGTCAAAGAGAGAAAAACGCATGTGTAGTAGCGGGATAGCATGGGTGCGGGCGGGGAGCAGACTATTTGGAAGAGACATCGAGTGTGTGTGAGAGCGAGAGAGATAGGGCTAGTGAGGGAGAGATAGAGAGAGAGGAAGAGATGGGGAGAGAGAGAAGGGTCGTTTGAGTGCAGAAGTGGTGTATTGATAGGGAGACAATGTTGATGTTGTTCGAAAGTGGCCTATGTACGGAGACGCAAGGGAAGCGAGTCATCGTGTGTGTGATAGTTCATGAGATATCTAGAATAGATGGTGTAGAGAACAATGTGCAAGATTGAGAATGATGATACATTAGGGAGCTATGGAAAGAGTCACGACATATATGTATATAGGGAAGGAGCTGGGGAGGATCCGCATGTCGGAGAGATAGAAAGAGGAGAGCGGTGCATAAGGAGACAAAGTGTGCTTGTTTGCAGTGGGGGTGGTGTGTGAGGTGAGTGTGTGAGAACCACATAACTAGGGAGATAGACGTTTGGGGGCGACATTTTGTGTGTATGGGAAAGATACACTCTATATAGTGTGTGTGCTTGGGAAAGAGAGATGTCGGGAGACCTAGAGAGTGGGGGAAGAGATGTGTGCATGCCCGAGAGACAAAGTGATAAACACTTAGCTATATTGGGGTTCGGACTTTAGAAGAGTGGGGGGTGTTAATGTGCTCGTGTGTTCGTGTCCGGGGGAGAGAACGACTTGTGTGTGTGGGCAGGGGGGACAGGGGGGGTGGCTTCAGATAAAGAGTGAGGTGTCTATATTTGGGAGACTTTAGCTTAATTGATATATGTATGGTCAATAGTGTGTGCACTCATGGTTGATCAATTTGTTTCACAGTTTGGACTATGCGATAACGATACTTTTGAACATGCGTGATATACTTTGAAGTACCATAATTACAAACCTAAGATTGGAATTTTGGAATTCAAGTCCATCATTAGCTTTTGTAATTTATTTGAACTGAGGTACATTTTTTAAGCCAGGATTTCGTGATTTCAAATTCATAATCAAACCTACAGATATACACATACATGCATGTTCGAACTTTATAATCATCCACTTTATTCATACACATACACAATTTTGCTTTTGTCATCATATTTAGGATAAACACATTTTGAATTTCATTTGAATTGGACCATATGATGGTATTTTCTTGCACTAGCTCAATGTTCCATATTTGAATTGAATGGACAATTTAAGTTTCGAGTCGGAGACATTGATTTTTGAAACTTGCACTTTTTTGCGTGCAAAACAAATAAATTCTCGACCATGATATCATAGTCAGTCGTACGAGCAGAACACTTAATTTCAGGCACCAAAAGCTTTCAAACTTACCGCTCACATCGAAATATCTCACGCCCAAAAGTTTAGCCCTGAGATATTCCTGTTTTACCCCTGCCACATGAACGGAAAAGGGCTGCCTTGGTAACTCTATTGTTTTCCCCTCTTTGCCCCCAACATTCTTCCCCAGAGCCCCTCCCCTTCCCCTCCCCGTCCCCACCATGCCAAGTCGCTGACTCTAGTCCTCTGCCGCAATGGTGGACCTCACACCCCGCCGGATCTACCTTCCGCACCTTGGAACCCGCAACTGCCAACTCACCACTTCATCGGAGCTGCTTGAGCGAGTGGCTTGTCCACCTCTCCAGATCTCCTTGACCGCCATCATGGTCCACCACACCAGATCTGCTCCGCCGGCGCCCTCGTCCACCACAGTGTAGGCCCTTCACCGACTCTCTCGTTTGCCCCATGGCTGGCCATTCAGACAAGCCCCTGTCCGCCGCAACAGATCTGCCTCGCCGAAAGCACTGTACACCGCGCCGGATGTGCTTCACCGACCTTCATCCACTGCACCGGACCCGCTCCACGGAAGCGATATTCAACTCCATCGGCCCTGCTTTACTGATGCCGCAGCCTCATCAGGTTATTTCGATTTGTACTCCTTAGGTTTTTCTCTTCTTTATGGTGGAACTGTTCACTTACCACATATAAGATTTCTTGTATGTCGATAGGCGCCGCAACCAAAGCACCGGAGCTGCTTCAGCAATGGTGACAGCCGGCCCAAACTCAACCGCAACATGAGCACCATCGACGATCCTTAGCTATCAAGTATGACAACGATACCCATACGCCGCCGAGAATCAGGTACTATTATCCAACGGCCGGTGCCTACGTTCACTTTCTCAGCATAAGCACCGCACCTCTGAATTTCTTCAGGGCGTCATTCAATTTTTCATGAGATGCTTATTCCGCCTGCACCTATAGGGCCATACTTCTGGCAGTGAACATGTTACATGTGCTAAATTACAAACTAGTGCACATATAGTTACAATGCTTTAGTTTTGTCCTAAGTATTACTGTACTTCCTAGATATCACTGCCTACTATTTTACTTATTGCATGCTATATTTATGATAATGGTGTTGTTCTGATACCACCTGTTGGTTCCATCAGACTGCTTCATGTTCTCTATGCTTAATTACACATCAGCAAACTAGCATGTGGTTCCGCTGCTTTTTGTTCGTTTTACCCTACATTTTCTGATGCTAGCTATTACATCAATGCTCTGAGCCTCTGTTCATTACGGGGTTGTTTGGTTCCCAACCAAAGTTTGGTAGCCACAGTTTAGTTGGCATGTGTTTGGTTTTTGCCACACTTTATTGCCTGTATGGCCCACTTGTCATAGAGACAATTTTTTGCCAACTTTTGCCATAGTTTGGCATCCAATTTCTTAGCCACACTTGTGTGGCTTGCCATACTTGTGTGGCTGGCCACACTTTGGCTTGGCCATGCTAGTTTCCAACCAAACAAACCCTGATTTTTTTGTGAGTTCTTGATCTTCCCAAGTTGCATGACTAATTTGTTGCTTCTATTAATTATAGAGCTGCCAACCCCATCAAGCAAAATATTTGTTCTTTTGGGGCAGACACCTCGAACACGCATAAAAATAGAGTGAAGCACATATATTATTGTGTAAGCACACACCCTTCTTTCGTTAGTTTAGATGAACCATTGATGACCAATTCGAACCAGTGCATGCGATTAAAATTAATTTTACCTAAATGGAGGGTGCAGAATAAACAACAACAACTAGATTTGTAACCACGGGATGCTGACCATATCTTCAAAGAACATTGCATCAACAGCGAGGCTTCACAACAAAATATGGTAAGCCAGTGTGTTTTAGTATATGTGAAATGTAATGCGTGTGGGCTGCTTTCTTGGCTTGTGCCCTCAACCTGTAATCCTACAGAATTACAAATAGTTCAGTTGTTTGCTTTGTTGTATTGCTTGATTCGAATGATTGTTTGTTACTTTTTAGGCTATACCTAAGTTGGACAATATGTCAGCAGTGCCTGCTGTACTATCGTAAATAAATGCAGGCCTAGTTCATTTGGGTCCTTAACTTTTCCTATGAAATTCCTCACAAGACTGTCTTCGTAGTTTATATGAGGCCACACTGTTAAGTGCTTTCTCAGATTATTTCAACTTCTTAGATGCCTTGGCAACTTAAATATAGTGGTGGTACACTTCCTTTCAACTAGGGATGTCAACTGGGCCCCGTTTAATCCCGATTAAAGCCCACTAGTGGTATGATAGTTCAAAAGAGTTTTTTTTGAGGAAAATGAACTAGGGAACTAGCAAAAACTAACTAGACGGGACTGGTGGATGCCGTTTATTTGCCACTTACATCCCTAGTTTCATCTTACCATTTTTATTTCTTTTCGGCTGATGCTGCTTCGAACCATTTAAATATAGCTTGCCATGCTCGGCAATAATTCGTATGTCATTTACCATGTAAGCTTACTGCCTGGATCATGCAATAACTATCTCTTACTTATGTCCTGTGGAAACCTTTCAGGATGTCGTTCACACTAGGACACAATGTACAACCCGAGAATCTATTTGTGGAAGCAGTGGGCCATCCATGTTACAAGATGGTAGTAGTTTGGAGGCAACACCGCCGAAGAGCAGTCTGAGCACATATATTATAGTTCTTGAGCCTCTACTAGAGGCAGAAAGAGATGGTGTGGCTGCCATGGATGAGGTAATCTCGATCTTGAAGATGGAAATTATGCAATTAGCTGCACGCATTATGCAAGCAACCCAAGAATTGGAGGAACTAAGAATGGTGCATTTGAAGATGGAGGAGGTCCTGCTGCTTCTGCTATCTGAAGCCCAGGGTAATCGCGGTTCTTCTTTAGATACCAGCTGAAATTGTCATTAGATTATTATACTTGCATGTCGTGTCATGTCTCTGAATGGATTATGTTGTAAGACCCCCTATGTTGTCCAAGTGTTGTAATGATCTGAATTTTTTAGGCGAGGTAATCCTCAGTACTTCTATGATTGACATATGGTGAACTGTTTTTTGTGTGAGCATAATGTATTGGATGAAATAACTGTTTGACTCAAAGTGTATCCAACCTACTGAATTCGAAGATCACGACATTTCTAAATCATTATCATATATAAAGGTGGAATAAATATTTGTCATGGTTTTGAAGAAATAAATAACAAAACGTAGAATGATGTATGGATATTCGTAATCGAATAAAAATTGGATTTGAATTTAGTTGCCAGGGCCCAGGGTAAACGTGAATGCTAATTCTCCCAAATTTTGAACGAAGCGGCAAAACACCCACCATCATTTGTCGGCTGCCCGAAGTAAGTGATTGCAAGATGGAAATTACTGTCTACCCCTGACACTTCACATCCTAATCGACCCAATTTCCACTGTTGTCGATAGGGGTAGACTAGTAACTTCAATCAGACGTGACACGACTGCCTCTGAGCCCATTCAGACACGACTGGTGCCAAACGTGGGCGGCAAAACACATTTGATTCAAGCTCGTCCGAAAGACATGTGTCTCTCCCTCCATTTCCCCATTCATACACGGTGGGCGGCAAAACAAACTCTCCTCGTCCGAAATCGATGTAGGCAAATATTTTAAATAGGGGTAGATGTGTAACTTCCCTCAGACGTGACACAACCGCCCTACCTATCAGCCCCGTTCATACACCGTGGGCGGCAAAACACCCTCTCTTTGCCTAAAATCGTTACCGGCAATATTGGGGAGATGCGAGATTACCGTCCTATCCCCAACCGACGTGATGTACGAAATTTTAAATGGGGGACAAGTTCGTAACATTCCCACATTTCAGACAAGCGCATCCAAAGTTTGAGACCCCCTCCCCCTCCATTTCCCCATTCATACACCATCGACGGCACAACAACCTCGCCACTGCGGCCGGCCTCCTCCGTCCGCCACCCCATCCTCCACCTTGCCGGAACCGCTACCCCTACCACATCGTCCACTGCAAGAGATGGACGTCTCTCATCCACGGTGCCGGACCAGGATCCTTTCATCGCGTCCTCTCGCTTCATAGGTGCTGTCGTCCACCTTGCCATTGCTGCTCCTACGACCGCCTCGTCCACGGAAACAGGACTTATCCCCCGACCCGCCCGTCTGCCATCTAAAGTCTTCTTCGGCGCCACCAACATCGCACCCACAGCACCCTCAACATATCAGCAAGGGCCTACACGGCGTCGCAAGAGAGTTGGTACACTTTCATATTTTCTTAAGTTATTGATCTCACCCAAAAAATAGATCGTAAATTGTTTACTGTACTTTTCTTGTCAGTTCCAAATCAGAGTGGCTAGTTGAAAGCAAACATTGGTTGCGAAGTAGCTTTGTCTGGTTTGCACCTTCAGATCTGCCATGGCACGGTCACTATACTCGTAAAGCTTATGGGTTGCCCCTTTATATTCACTACCATCATCGTAGGTGCTTCGTGTCGTGCTAGCACTGCTCCTCAACACCTCAACCCATCAAGAGAAACAACACGCCACTCGTAATTCCAAAGCTTAGTTATTGAAATATGAATCTAATATGATGCACATATTACTAAATCAAAGAACGTTTAATTGGTCGCCTAATGTTCCTATATTCGTTTCGAAAAGCATGTGCACCACCCACTGGTCCAGCTAATTCCACTTTCCTGATTTTACTCTTGATGCTTAGGGTTTTCCCCTTTTATCTACTCTACTATGATCTGCGTAGGTGCTTTCTGTCGTACTAGCAGCACTCCGCCCTTCAAGCTAAACAACACAACACTCACAATTTCAAAGATTACTTGTTCAAATATGATTGTGACATGATACTGATATTAGTTAACAGACACATTTAATTGGTTAGCTAAAGGTCCCACTTGAGTTTCCAAATGCATGTCATGACATATAGAGAGACAACATAATTGCATTTCTTTGTCACTTGTTGACTGTACTTTCTTGTCCGTACCAAATCTTAGTTGTTATTTTCAAAGCAAACATCGGTTGCTAACTACCCTTTGCACGGTCTGCAGCTTCAGATATGCCATCCCACTGCCACGGTCAACACTATACTCATCAAGCTTACGGTTTCCCCATTTTATGATGACCACGATCAGCCTACGCGGTTCGTGTCGTAATATCACTGCTCCACCCATTGAGCTAAAAAAGCTTAGTTGTACAAATTCAAATATGATATTATGCTGATATTTGTAAAACTAAGACATGTTTAATTGGTCAACTAAATGTTCCTAATTTAGTTCCAAAATGCATGTGATCCACATATGGAGAGACAGGAAGGAATAGTATTTCTCTGTGCACTCTGGTTCATCATGGGTGGGCAACAGACATTGTATAGAAAGACTTGTAATAAATTCAGTCTTCTTGCTCTTCTGCTCTTCTTTAACATGATCCTCTTCTCTTCTTTAATAAGTATGTTCCTTGTTGGGAAGAGTAGCAGAGACATTTGCGGTCGACTGGTCAGGTTGAGTTGTTCTCCCTTAGTATATTTTGAATCTGTCAGGTCAGGTCGACTTGTTCTTCTTTACTATATGTTGAAGCTGTTATCTGCGAAGCATCATCACTTCTGGAGCTCTCATAATTTGAGTAGTAGGCCACATTATATTAATGCACACACCAAATTACAACATGCATGGCATATCTCAGAAGAATTGCAGAGATAACACAAAGGGGTTTACAGGGAGGCAGCATTGGATTAGAGTCACTTCTGCATTACAAAGATAATGTCACGTGTTTTTCTGTTTTGATGCATGTCAGGTATTGAACATGATCAAAATGAATATGAGAATGGGCGCACGAGAGGAATATTGCGGAACAATCCACTGGCTAACAAACTTGACATGGTGGAGGATGGCCTATCTTATTCACCCATCAAGGTGCTTGCTCTAACTTGGCAAGGTTGTATTGGTCGCACATATTTTGCATATGACCTCTTGCATTACTTCTACTTTGTTACACCACCATCTGCTTAGTTTAAGCATCATATACGAGTATATGCCATACATATCCATTTTCTGTACCTATTACATGTGTCATCATACTATGTTTTTCCAGTCAAATGTTTTTCTTTCGTAATAGATGTCCAAAAGGAAGAGGGTGAGTGCAGATCCTCAAGGAGTACAAACTAGGTATTTGGAAAAGGTAGTGATACCTGTTAAATAAGATAGATCAACAGCCACAGAAAACACAGGCCCAACTGTACCACACTTTACCCCTACTCCACTGGCCAAACCCCTATTAGAATTGCTGAGAGCCCAATGTCAGTACTGTCTATGATATCAATTCAAAATTTGAACTGCTAAATTTCTCCATGTGCCTTACCTTCTCTCTTGTATGAAAACTAATTTCAGATGAATCTCCTTGCTCAAAGGATCATAGGATCTCACAACAATATTAGGCATTGCATTGCTCTTGTCAGTACCTCTTGCCCTTTGTCAGCATACTTACACTCATTGTTGTCTGATTATGTAGCATCACTGTAAATGTTCGCTTCTTTATCCTCCCTTTGCTCAAAATTATAAGATCTATATTTACTATTGGATAAATTTAGAATTAACACAATGTTTATGAAGTTTTGGATTGCTCATGTAAGTACCTGTTGTCATGTACTCCCTCTGTATCGAATGAATTGTTGATCAATTGGATGTATTTAGAACTTAATAGTGCTAGATACATCCATTTGAGCGACAAGTAATAACGGATGATGGTGGTATTACTGTTCTTGCATCGCAAGATAGTTGATTGTCTAGCATTACTCTGCATCTTATCTGCCTGCCCTCCACTTTCTCCAAATTATCAGATCTACATTTACTCTTACCAAAATGTTGAATAAAGCCAATGCCACTGCACACGTTGATGCCTGCATTCCTCTTGTCTGTACCTTTTGCCTTGTAATGTTGTACTTAATTAACAGCTATTTGATTAAGTATCAACAGTCTACACCTGAGCTTCAATATCCTCTGTTTCTTCCAATATTATTTGATCTATATTTACGCTTTGCAAAATGAAGAATAATGGCAACGCTTATAAATAAGTTTATTTGGGGAATTTATTGAATTATCCTTCCATCGACATGGAGAAGGGCTTTGTCCAGTCCGAGTTAACATGTAATGTATGTTCATCCTTCTCAAGACTTCAAACTTTGTTCTAGTATAGATTTGGATAGGCATCATTTCCTCCACTACTGTTTACTTTGCCGTTTAGGTAGTTTTAAATTGTAGTTGTAAAAACATGTTCCTTATGTAGAACAGATCCATTTATTTGCTTATATAATTGGGAAACCTGTTACGTGTCTCCTTGTTTCTCTTTCAAAGTTGTATCTCTTATTCCAGGCAGAACTTTAGGGAAGATAGTGAGCCAAACCATCTTGAAGAGAGCGAGATGACACCAAGGTCCTATCTTGATGAAGACAGTGAGTTGAAGCTACTCACCAGTAGCTGTAAGACAACCTCTGTGCAGTCGCTGCCTCAATCAGTTCGACTTCTTCAGTCTCAACTTAAAGCGGAAAGGCTTGCTTCAGCTCAGCTCCGACTTGATGTCAATGATGCAACGAAGATCTCAGAGGACTGCCTTGCACACTATGGTGCTATAAAGCTAGGTATGGAGCATCTATCATTGACACACTTGTTCGGCTGCTTGTGGAGCCAGGCCTAATGCCTTCTGAAGTGCTCTCAGTTTTGTATATTCTTTTGTCGACGCGTTTATATGCACTGCTGGCGACCTTTGATGCCTAGTGTATGTAAAACACGGTCACGTTGCGCTGTATTATCACCGGTGGCGAACATTAATTCCTAGTGGATGTAATATGTCATAATTTCTTTATCATATAGTCTAGGTTTATTCTTGGTCAATATGGTGTAATTTAGGCCAGAAGGTTCAATGGATCACAGTGTTGTCGGTCTTCAGTCCGGCCCGTTACTCATATGGGCCAAAACGTGGGCCTATAATCATCTTGGGCCATTAGCAGGTCTAAACGTATAGTAGTTTTCCGCCTTTACCAGGCCGAGAAAATTTCTGGCCAGCTGGGCCAGAGCATACCATGGGCTTTTAACAGGCTAAAACCTAGAATGGGCTAGCGTTGAGCCGAAAAATTCATGGGCCAATACATGCCGAAACTGCCTAAGGCCCATGTTTGGCCCGACGAGCCTTTAACAGGCCAAAATATATCTCGGGCCTATTTGGCCCAATAAAATTGTGGGCTTTAAGCAGGCCGATATCCACGTGGGCCATAGGACAAAAAGTGTCATGGGCCATTATCAGATGGTTGTAAGCAAGCCGGATTCAACGCGGGCTGTAATTAGGCCCAACTGTTACACGGGCTATTAACAGGCCGATGGGCCAGTTGGGCTGAAGTTTATCCACGAAGACTACGGGCCGTTAAGAGGCCTAAAGTTACTTCAGACAAGAAATAGCCCAGTTTCTACATGGGCCGTTAAATGGCCTAAAGTTAAACTAGCCCAACAACGTCCCAACTGCACCATGGGCCGCTAACAGGCTGAAACTATTATGGGGCCGAACTGGTAAACATGCATTTAACACGCTGAAATACAAACCTGGCTTAGAATGGGCCCAAAAGAATAGTGGCCAGTTAACGGGCCTAATCCGATATGGGCCGTAATTTGGCCCAAAACACGGCAGGTTGTGAACGGGCCTGATCTGATATGTGCCTCAATTTGACCCAAAACATGGTAGGTTGTTCATGGGCTAGCCCACTAGTGTCTGTAAAAATATGGTGGGCCTTTAGCTGGGCTGGCCTTTTTAGGGATTGTTGGGCTGTGCCACGTGTCGACATATCATAGGCGTCTTCCATCCATTGTAGGGATGACATCTGTCCCAACGATGAGCTGAGACGTGCATTATCCGGCGAATGAGAATTTAACACGTGGAAAATCCCCATTGGTCGGGGTTTTTAACGGGTTATCGGATCCAAACCAGAACCAGATAGCTTAACCGCGACCCGTTATGGTGGATGCCACGTGTCGGTCACCCTTGACGAAAACACTTCTATGACGCACAATTTATCGTCATGGAAGTGGACACTTCCATGATGACAATTTTGGTAATGTCATGGAACACTTCTACGACAGCACATGTATGACTATCTTGATTCTGTCATAAAATCGTCATGGATGTACATTCATGACAGAAAATGTGACCTACTGTGACAAACATGTATCATCACAGAAGAGTATTTTTCTTGTAGTCATGGTATTTGTTTATGTATCCACATATGGATTTAAGTTTCCGGTCAATACAGTTATAGCATGGATAATAAACATTTATCATGAATAAGGAAATATAATAATAACAACTTTATTATTGCCTCTAGGGCATATTTCCATCAGTCTCCCACTTGCACTAGAGTCAATAATCTAGATTACATATTAATGAATCTAACACCCATATAGTGTTGGTGTTGATCACGTTTTGCCCACGGAAGAGGTTTAGTCAACGGGTCTGCCACATTCAGATCCGTATGTATTTTGCAAATTTCTATGTCCCCATCCTTGACCTTTTCACGAATGGAGTTGAAGCGTCTCTTGATGTGTTTGGTTCTCTTGTGAAATCTGGATTCCTTTGCTAAGGCAATTGCTCCAATGTTGTCACAAAAGATTGTCATTGGACCCGATGCACTGGGTATTAAGCCCAGATCGGATATGAACTCCTTCATCCAGACTCCTTCATGCGTTGCTTCCAAAGCATCTATGTACTCTGCTTCACGCGTAGATCCTGCCACGACGCTCTACTTGGGACTACACCAACTGATAGCTCCACCATTCAATATAAGTATGTTTCCGGTTTGAGACTTAGAGTCATCCGGATCTGTGTCGAAGCTAGCATCAATATAACCTTTTACGACAAGCTCTTCGTCGCCTCCATAAACGAGAAACATATCCTTGGTCCTTTTCAGGTACTTCAGGATGTTGTTGACTATAAGTGCATCTAGTGCCACCCCTAGTTGGTTTTCGAGTATTGACGACAAACTTGGTTGAGGGACTAATGTGTTTGTGAGAATTGCAGGATAACACAGGTAGTAGTCCCATATTGATTCGGTTTACCTACCATAGATGACCCCTTAAAATGTGTGAAGACATTGAACACAATAGTGGTCCATGAAGATATTAACATTGAAGACTATGACAAGAGAAGACATCGCGTGAAGACTATGGAGTGCGAAGACATAGTTGTTTTCGTAGTTTCCTTTTCTTCTTTGTTGATTCATAGGAACCATCGTACTGTTAAGTGGGGTCCAAGTGAACAACGTCAGAGTGACTGATGTGAAGCTCAACCAAATCCTATGTCTTCGAGCGAAGACAATGAGAGCAAATCTTATCCAGAGCTGGATGAGTCATCTTGGCTTGTAGCCCAAGCTAAGCTGTCGCGTGCGTTTGAAATCTGACCGTTGGACACGTGTTAGTTCCTTAGTGACCTAGGGTCGTTTCAGACAAATCAGGTCGGGTTGCCTCCTGGCTATAAATAGCCCACCCCCTACACCATAAATTGGTGGCTGCTCAGAGTTAGTGCGCGACTTTTTTTGTTTGAGAGCAACCCACCTCCGAAGCCTTTGAGAGAGAATCATTGCGAGGACAAACCCCAAAAAACCCAGAGACAAAGAGTGTTAGGCATCACTGAAGTCTTTCTGTCCGCGTGATCTGAAGACTTATTACCCTTGAGGACTGTGAATCCTCCAGCCGGTTAGGCGTCGTGTTCTAAGCATCCAAGAGTCATTGTGGATTGCCAATGAACGAAGTCTGTGAAGGTTTGGAAGTCTCCCTTGAAGACTTACCAGAGTGATTGGGCAAGGACTAAGTGTTCTTAGCTCAAGAGGAATAAGGTGAAGAGACAGTCTTCTGAGTTGAATCTCAGCCTCCCTAACTAGACGTACAGTTCTCACAGCAACTGGAGCTGGTCCAACAAATCCCTTGTCCTCTCCGAGCAACTGGTTCTATCCTGCCTCTCTCACCTTACTTATAGTTTGTCTTCATGAAGTCTTTGCCTACTTGCCTGATTTGATTGACTTCACTGTGTGAAGACTGTTGTCTGTTGGCTTCATACTATCTTCAATCCTGATCCATACTACCTAGCTGCTAATAGTCTTCGTGCTATCACTACATTGCTTACTTGACTATGGCTTGTCTAGTGTAGTCTACCTTCCGTTGCATATCAATAGGTTCATTTCTATTGTTTGTCTTCAAAACACCCCTGTTTTGAAGACGTTCATAAAAATCGCCTATTCACCCCCCTCTAGTCGAATACTAGCACTTTCAATTGGTATCAGAGCAAGGTGCTCCCTTGTTCTGTGTGCTTCGGTTTAACCACCTGGTGTTTAGCTATGTCGACTGCATGGATAATCAAAGTCTCCATTGCGTTCCCTGTCTTCGATGGCACTGATTACCCCTACTAGAAGAATAAGATGTGTATGCATCTTGAAGCCATTGACGTCGACCTCTGGTATGTCGTCAAGAACGGCATTCCTAAGACTGGTGAAGGTGTCACTCTTTTTGATGTCAAGAAGTTCATACAAGTGGACTCAACTGCCAAGAACATCATCTGTGGTCATCTGACCAAGGGGCAGTATGGTCATATGAGTGCTCTGGAAACTGCGAAGCTAGTCTGGGACTAGGTCTCCAAGGTCAACGAAGGCGTCTCAACACAGAGAGAAGGATCAGTGTTCTTCGCAATCTTTTCAACCACTTCAAGAGAAATGATAATGAGAATGTCCAGCTCACATTTGATCGCCTCACTGATATCACCAATGAGCTTCATGCACTCGGCACCACTGAGATCACCAAGCACAAAATCGTCAAGACACTTCTGAGATCTCTTGACAGCTCATTTGACACCCTGGTCCTGATGATTCAAGAGCGCCCTGATTTCAAGACTCTCGATCCGTCTGGCATACTTGAGAAGCTCAACACACATGAGTTCCATCTATCTGAGAAAAGATATATCTATGGTCCCAACTATGGCCATACTCGTGCTTTGAAGGCAAAGGCTGTCTACTCGTCTGAAGAAGAATCTAACTGCAGTTCTGGGGATCCTAAAGACATTGGAAAAAAGCTTGCTATGCTTGTGAAGAAGTTCCAGAATTTCACCATGAAGAAAGACTTCAGAAAGTCTTCAAGATCCAGCTCAAGAAATGATGAAGCTACCTCTCGTGATCATAAGAAGAGAACCTGTCACAAGTGCAAGAAACCTGGTCACTACATCTCAGAGTGTCCACGGTGGGACAATGAGACAAAGAAGAAGAAGAAGAAGAAGAAGAAGAGCAAGGAGCATGATTCCGATGACAAGAAGAACAAGAGCAAGGAATATTATTCTGATGACAAGAAGAAGAAGAAATCCTCAAAGTCTTCTTCCAAGTCTTCATCACACAAGAAGAGCTCATCAAGCAAGGCTCGTGCTTTTGTTGGCAAGGAGATGGATTCAAAGGAGGAGTCTGCATATGAGGAGGCAGAGGTGGAGTCTGAAGAGGAATCCGATTCTGGAGTAGCAAGCATGGCTCTAGCTTCTGCATATGTCGCCAAGTCCATCTTCAACACTGAAGATAATGGCCTCGTCACCAACGTTGATGCCAAGGATGAGAATGACTCTTCTCCCACCTACTGATTCATGGCACGTGGTGCCAAGGTAAACTCACGCGATGCTTACTTCCAAACATCAAGTGAAGATGACTCTGAATGTGAATCTAAACCTAGCTACAAAACACTTGCTAAAATTGCAACTGAACAACAGAATGCCATGGAACATATTCAAAAGTTGATAGACAAACGCGATGACCCGTTGGACGCGGAAATGACTCGGACTCAGTCCTCAATTGAAGATATTGAAAATCTTCATGTTAAGTATGAGGAACTTGAAAGTCGTCATGAATCGCTCTCAACTTCTCATGAAAATCTCTCCTATGATTATCTTCAAAGGAAGCAAGAGCTTGAGAAATTAAGATCGGCTCATGAAGATCTTCAGAAGGAGAACGAGTCACTTCGTGCTCAACAGATCAGTTCCACTTAGGAAGGATTTGAACCACCATGTCTAAAATGTATTGAGCCTTATAACGTTGTCTCTATTGTTGAATGTTCAACTGCTGCTACTGTTTCAATATCTTCAACTGTTAATGTGGTAACTAACCCCCTCAATTGAGGATACCACTATTATTCCTGATGAGAATGCCAGGTTGAAGTCATTAGCTGAGACAGGAATGTACAAAAGTCTCAAAAGGCATCAGACACTATGTGATGTCCTTAAAACGAAGATTCTGAACTGAAACCATAGGAAAGAGGGTGTTGGGTTCGAGAGGAAAATGAATGTTGATGGTTCTTACTGGATGCCTAAGAAGTACCCAAAACCACATGGGTTGCTGCTAAGGGACCTTCAGTGGATCCATCTACCTTATCTGGCTTCACTAGTGCTAACCCAATTATCATTGATGAATCCTTTGATGCAAACTATAAATTGTTTAGGAATCAGAATGGTGAAGTGTTTGCCAGGTATATTGGTACTAACTGCAGGAATGGATCACCTCTTAAGAAGATCTGGGTACCCAAAAGTTGTCTCAAAAGTCTTCTCCTGAATGTCATCATGACACGACCTGGGAAGAAGACAAATCCCAAACCAAAGGCTTCATATGGTCCAAAGGCTTCATACAGACAGAGGACTCACCTGAGTCTCCCTAATGCCGATGTTTTGCAGGGAAATCATACTCAGACCTTTGAATATGAGCGTGTTTCATCAAACCGCTATGTTCATAAGTCTAAGAACTTTTGTGCTTATTCTTATGAGTATTATTCTCCTCCTGCAAGGCTATTTGCTAGGGCTTCAAAGCCGAAGTTCTCAGATGCTGCACTTAGAGTCATTGCTTCTAAGCCACCGCTGAAGATGTGGGTGATTAAGAAAACTTAACTCTCTTTTGCAGGGAAAGGTCTCCACCCGGAAATCAAAGGCGTCTAATGCTTATGCTGGGGACCTTAAACATCTTGTGGGACGCAAGATAAAATGTCAAAATGGTCTTACTATGTATTTCGTCCTGGGATTCCTTGACACTCATCCTATCTATCCTAACCAAGATCTGAACTTCTATGTTCTGCTTGTTCGTCAAATGTTTCTGCTTCACAACTCTCTTGGTGAAGCATATCCCCCAAACTGTATTGTACGCTATGACACCTCAAGCTTCAGAATGAATTATGGATAGTGGCTGCACCAACCACATGATTGGTGATCGAAGTCTTCTGATGGATTCAACCCTTCGCCCGTCTGATAAAAGTCATATCATATTTGCTGACACTGGCAAAAGTAAGGTATTGGGTCTTGGTAGAGTTGCAATCTCAAAGGATCAGCACATGGATAAAGTGATGCTTGTTGAATTCCTTGGTTTCAACTTAATGTCTGTATCAATGCTATGTGATTTGAACATGATTGTGATATTTGGAAAATATCGTTGCCTTGTCCTTATGGAATCTGAAAAATCTCTAGTCTTTGAAGGGTATCGAAAAGATGATATGTATATGGTAGATTTATCAGCAGGACCACAGCTTGTCGTATGTCTTCTAGCAAAAGCTTCAGAATGCTGGCTCTTCCATCGGAGGCTAGGACATGCGGGCATGAGGAACTTGTACAATCTCGCGAAGAAGAAGCATGTCGTGGGCATCGAAGGCATCAAGTTCAAGAAAGACCATCTGTGTGGTGCCTGTGAAGCTGGGAAGATGACTATGGCCAAGCATCCCTCGAAGAAAATCATGATGACATCTCAACCTTTCGAGCTGCTTCACATGGACTTATTCGGCCCTACTCATTACTCTACTCTTACTACCACTGCTTGTCTCTATGGTTTCGTTATCGTTGATGATTACTCAAGATATACATGGGTGCATATAATTCTCTATAAGACTTAAGTGCAGGATGTCTTCAGACGATTCACCAATCGCGCCATGACGAACTATGGCGTCAAGATCAAGCACATCAGGAGAGACAATGGCACAAAATTAAAGAACACTGGCCTCGACACTTATCTTGATACACTAGGCATCACTCATGAGTTCTCTGCTCCCTACACACCTCAGAAGAATGGCATCATGGAGCGCAAGAACAGAACCCTCATCGAGATGGCTCGGACGATGCTTGATGAGTACAAGACTCCAAGAATGTTTTGGCCTAAAGCCATTGATACTGCATGCCATGTCATCAACCATGTTTATATTCACAAGCTCCTAAAGAAGACATCATATGAGCTGCTAACATGTAAGAAGCCAAACATAAGCTACTTTAGAGTATTTGGTGCTAGGTGCTGGATCAAGGATCCACATCACACTTCAAAATTTGCACCGAAAGCACATGAAGGTTTTATGCTTGGATACGGAAAGGATTCGCACTCCTACATAGTCTTCAACCTCTTTCACTATAAAGTGGTTGAAACTGTGGATGTGCGGTTTGATGAGACTAATGGCTCGCAAAGAGAGCACCTGCCAAATGTGCTAGATGAAGTCCGTCCTAGTGAATCTATCAAGCTCATGGGTACTAGAGAAATCATACCGTCTGAAGCTCAGGCTGAAGATGAACTCATCATCACGCCAAGTCAACCTGAAGACAATGCTCAGCTTGAAGTCAATACTGAAGTTGAAAACAATGATCTGCAAGGGCAAAATCTTCGTCCAGTGCATCCCCGTGTTGCAAATGAAGTACATATTGAGAAGATAATTGATAGCATCAATGCACCTGGTCCGCTCACTCATTCAAGAGCAACGCAACTAGCAAATTTCTGTGGGCACTTTGCATTTGTCTCTATATCTGAACCCAAGAAAGGTGGTGAAGCCTTTATGGAACCTGAATGGATTCAAGATATGCAAGAAGAGCTTCATCAGTTCGAGCTGAATAATGTCTGGGAACTGGTCAAGCGTCCTGATCCTCGCAAGCACAATATCATTGGCACCAAATGGATCTATCGCAACAAACAAGATGAGCATGGTCAAGTCGTCAGAAACATGGCTCGTCTGGTTGCTCAAGGTTACACTCAAATAGAAGGGATTGACTTCGTTGAAACATTTTCTCCCATGGCAAGACTTGAAGCCATTCGCATACTGCTAGCATATGCCAACCATCACAACATCCTTCTGTACCAAATGGATGTGAAGAGTGCCTTTCTCAATGCAAGATTGAAGAAGAAGTGTATGTTGCACAACCACCTGGCTTTGAAGATCCAAAACATCCTGATATGGTATACAAGCTCAACAAGGCACTGTATGGCCTCAAACAAGCTCCTCGCGCTTGGTATGACACGCTCAAAGACTTCCTGAAGAGAAAAGGCTTCAAACCTGGTTCTCTAGATCCAACACTCTTCATGAAGTCATACGATGGTGAACTGTTTGTGTGCCAAATCTATGTGGATGACATTATCTTCGGCTGCACCGACAAGAGATACAGTGATGAGTTTGGGCACATGATGCAAGAGCAATATCAGATGTCCATGATGGGTGAGCTGAAGTTCTTCGTTGGTCTTCAAATCCGTCAGCAGAGGAATGGCATCTTCATATCACAAGAGAAATACCTCAAAGATTGCCTGAAGAAGTTTGGAATGCAAGACTGCAAAGGATACACGACGCCAATGCCAACCAAAAGTCTTTTGGGTCCTGACGACAATGGTAAAGAGTTCGATCAAAAGGTATACCGCTCCATGATTGGTTCCTTACTTTACTTATGTGCATCTAGGCCAGATATAATGCTTAGCGTTTGCATGTGTGCCTGATTCCAAGCGGCACCAAAGGAGTAGCATCACCTAGCGGTGAAGCGAATTCTTCGATATTTGGCTTACACCCCAACGATAGGATTGTGGTATCCAAAGGGCTCAACGTTTGATCTGATTGGGTATTCTGATGCTGATTATGCTGGTGACAAGGTTGATCGCAAATCCACCTCAGGAATATGTCACTTTCTCGGTCGATCACTTGTCTGTTGGTCTTCAAAGAAGTAGAACTGTGTGTCACTCTCCACTGCTGAATGTGAATACATTGCTGCTGGATCGTGTTGTGCTTAGCTTCTATGGATGAAGCAAACTCTCAAGGACTATGGCATCAACACGAAGAATGTACCACTCTTCTGTGACAATGAAGGCGCCATCAAGCTTTCCAATAATCCAGTTCAGCACTCGAAGACAAAGCACATTCAGATCCGTCATCACTTTCTCAGAGATCATGTCAACAAGGAAGACATTGATATCATTCATGTCAACACTGAAGAGCAATTGGCAGATATCTTCACTAAGCCCTTGGATGAGAAAAGGTTTTGCAAGTTGCGGTGTGAGCTAAATATCTTAGAATCCTCGAATGTCCTGTGAATGGACACACATCCTAATGCTTATGCATGTTGACGACTTAGATGTGCAATACACGAAGTAACGTATATCTTCAATCAATGAAGACTTACCCTGTGAGTGTGAGTACATTAATATGGAATTTGACTTCGGAGCACCATGATAATTGTGCGCCGTGTCTGGGTCTAATACTTCCTATACGGTGGGTAACGCCACCATCAAATTCTTATTGAAGTGTTTCTCTTGGCGTTAAAATTGCAAAGTTGAGTTGGTTAACGCCACCACTTTGGATTGTCTTCAACATTGATTTGTCTTCATGATTTATCTTCGCAATGTTGAGTTGGTTACTATATATATATATATATATATATATATATATATATATATATATATATATATATATATATATATATATATATATATATATCTGTGTGTGTGTGTGTGTGTGTGTGTTCTGTCCTCTACAACATTCACTTATAGCTAAGTCTTCACTCTTGAATCTTTTGATCTAAGTGAATGTGATCGGACCCTAACCTCATTCTGTGCTTCTACCTCAACTCTGTATGTCCAAATCATATGCATTCCATTGAAACCTGTCAAATGTCTTCTCTGAGTCCTTGTCAGCAGAGGACAATTTGACAAACATTTAATCTGTTTTAGTGTTGCATCCTTATTGACTGAAAAACGGAGAAGCCGGAACGACCACCCGACAATCCAGGCGTGTGTGGGAACATGGAACAACTCTCAATGAGTTGCATGTATGCCACGTGTCTCTCAGATGTGAACCGCCAGGGGCACCTGCGTAATTGCGCTGCGGCACCCTCCTCTTCCTTATAAATTCTCACCCACGCGGTCATTATATGTTCTTCCACCTTGCCACCTCTCGCAAACCCTAGCATCTCTGCTAGCTCACGTCATCGCCGGAGAAGAAGCGCTTAGCTGACGCGACCTCTTCGATGCCATCCTCACGCCGGCCGCAGACCTCGTCCTCTCCGCTGCCGCCGTAGGTGTCCTTCGCCGCCAAGTTAGGGCGCGGGAGATCGAACTGCTTGGCTTCTCTTCCCATCCATCTAGCAGTTCGTCCAGGGTAAATAAATCTTACTTTTTACTGCCTTTTAGATCTGTCAAATCTATCCACTTTATCCAAAAGTGGTTTCTGAACTTCCAAATCTGGATTTGTTCTCGTCTGCATCTCATACCATGCTAAGTATATTCACTTATGCTTCATAACTAGTTAGATTCCTCACTTGTACTTATTCATGGATTCATACAAATCTAGAACCAACTATCTCCAAATAAGTGAATGTCTTCGCACTATGAGGTCAATATCTTCAAAATTGATTTATCTTCAAAATCTTCTAAGAATGCATATGACCTCTTCCCCTTCCCTTGCATCTCTAATGCTGTCACAGGTACATGTCTGTGGGAGAATCCCTTGGTTCTCATAGTCTGCATTCATTTGCAGAATACTTACAGCATAACATTGAATCACCTGAAGCCAGTTCTTGTCTGAAGCCAGTCAGATGGAAGCCATTCACTATGCTAAAGCCAATTAGCTTAAATATTATGGCCTCAGAAAAGTCTGCTCGGAAGGCTGGCAGGCAACACCGAGGCAACACAACACTTGTGAGGGAGTCCTAGATTAAGGGGTCCTCGAATAGCCGGACTGTATACTTTGGCCGGACTGTTGGACTATGAAGATACAAGATTGAAGACTTTGTCCCGTGTCCGGATGGGACTCTCCTTTGTGTGGAAGGCAAGCTTGGCAATTCGGATATGTTGATCTCCCTCTCTGTAACCGACTCTGTGTAACCCTAGCCCCCTCCGGTGTCTATATAAACCGGAGGGTTTAGTCCATAGGACAAGAATAATCAGAATCATAGGCTAGCTTCTAGGGTTTAGCCTCTACGATCTCGTGGTAGACCAACTCTTGTAATACTTATATCATCAAGATCAATCAAGCAGGAAGTAGGGTATTACCTCCATCGAGAGGGCCCGAACCTAGGTAAAACATCGTGTCCCCTGCCTCCTTTTACCATTAGCCCTAGACGCACAGTTCAGGACACCCTACCCGAGATCCGCCAATTTTGACACCGACATTGGTGCTTTCATTGAGAGTTCCATTGTGCCGTCGCGATAAGGCTTGATGGCTCCTTCAATCATCTTCGATGACATGGTCCAAGTGGAGGTTTTCCTTCCCGGATAGTTCTTCGTATTCAGTGGCTTCGTACTGCGGGCCAACTCACTTTGCCATCTGGAGCAGATCGATAGTTACGCCCCTGGCCATCAGGTCAGGTTTGGAAGCTTGAACTATACTGCCGACATCTGAGGAGACTTGATCTTCGATGGATTCGAGCCCATGTCGGGTGCGCCGAACGGTCACGACGAGCATGACTTAGATCTGCCATCAGACAGTGTTCGGGAGATCGTGCCTGCGGCGGCGCCCGGAATCAATCCGGTGCAGATGTGCCATCCGAGGACGGGTGGATGGACCCCGCCACAAAGGCCGCACACTCCTCGGAGCCGAACACTGACCTCACCTCCTATGAGGCCGGTATCATCAGACCTCGGACTCGACTCCGGCTACAAGATCCGATCCGCGTACAACCGTGCCTATCGAATCTCATTGGGCACCGGTCATGGAGTTCACTCGCCCTTGGGTGACGTGCTAAATTCACTAAGGTCTCTCTCCTTGTCAAGAGACTCTTGGCCGAACTATGTCCGGCTCTAGTGGGAAGTGGACGACGAAGAAATTCGTCCCCCACCCACCACCCACTTAATATCCACTATCGGTGACATAACCGGTGTGCTTGACTTCAACTCCAAAGACATCGATGGTATGGACGACGATGCAGTAGAAGAACAGGAACCACCGCCTATAGGGCGCTGGATAGCCACCTCATCATATGATATATATATATATATATATATATATATATATATATATATATATATATATATGTATATATATATATATGGTGGACACCCCCAAAGAAAGCAATGGCAATGAGGCAACAGAAGATAATCCCCTGGGGAAGCAATCTAGGCACCGGCATCATAGGCGCCGCTCCAAGCCCCGCCATAGCAAAAATAGGGATACCGACACAAGAGATGATAACAATCCACATGATGCCAAAGACGAAAACAATCCCGCCCAGCCAGGCTTCGAGCAGGCCGAGCAAGAAGATGGGCAAGTTAGCCCTAAGAAACAGGTAACAGATGGAGAATCAGAGGATGACAATTACATGTCTCTCTCCAAAGACGAAGTGAGCCTTGGCAATGAAGAATTCATCGTGCCTGAGGATCCCGTCGAGCATGAGCTCTTCAAGCGCCGGCTTAAAGCCTGAAGAAAAAGCAGCAACAACTTCAAGCTAATCAAGATCTGCTAACTGATAGATGGACCGAGGTCCTGGCTGCTGAGGAAAACGGACTCGAGCGCCCTACCAAAAGTTACCCAAAGCGAAGGTTGCTACCTCAACTCGAGGAGGAGGCATTGAAGCCCACACTACCAGCACATGATGCGGCTGACCGACCACCCCATGGCCGAGACAGAGCGGTGTACCAGCCCGAAGTCCAGACCGTGCCCCGTCGCCAATCAAATTGTAATACTAAGGCCCGGGGCCACACGAAGGACCTGCGAGATATATTGGAAAACAAAGCAGGACAGTCAAGATCGATCTACGGATCACGAGGGCGTGCCACAATGCGTGACGATGATCGTCACGCCGGATACAATAAACAAAATTCCGGCCGGGCCGAATACAACAGACCAGACTCATTTGAACTACGTCGGGATGTAGCCCGGCATAGAGGCGCCGCACACCCCCTATGCTTCACTGACAAAGTAATGGATCATGAATTCCTACAAGGGTTTAAACCCATGAACATTGAATCATACGATGGCACAACAGACCCTACTGTATGGATTGAAGATTTTCTCCTACATATTCACATGGCCTGCGGTGATGACCTACATGCCATCAAATACCTACCACTCAAGCTCAAAGGACCGGCTCGGCATTGGCTGAATAGTCTGCTAGCAAGTTCCATTGGCAGTTGGGAGGACCTGGAAGATGCATTCCTCGACAACTTCCAGGGCACTTACGTGCGACCACCGGACGCTGATGACTTAAGTCACATAACCCAACAGCCCGGAGAGTCAGCCAGGATATTCTGGACTCGGTTCCTAACTAAAAAGAACCAAATTGTCGACTGTCCGGATGCCGAAGCCTTAGCAGCCTTCAACCATAACATCCATGACGAATGGCTCGCCCGACAGCTCGGCCAAGAGAAGCCAAAGTCCATGGCAGCCCTCACGACACTCATGACCCGCTTTTGCGCGGGCGAGGACAGCTAGCTGGCTCGTAGCAACATCACACCAAAAAACTCAGGCGATTCAGACGCTAGAGATAGCAACGGCAAGCCATGATGCAATAGACACAAGCGTCGCAACAATGGCGACAACGCCGAAGACACGACAGTCAATGCCGGATTCAGAGGCTCTAAATCCGGACAACGGAAAAAGGCATTCAAAAGAAACAACCTGGGCTCGTCCAGTCTGGACTGCATACTCGATCGCTCATGTCAAATTCACGGCACCCCCCGACAAACCAGCCAACCACACCAACAGGGAATGCTGGGTGTTTAAACAGGCTGACAAGTTGAATGCCGAAAACAAGGAAAAGGGGCTGCATAGCGATGACAACGAGGAGCCCCGGCCACCGAACACAGGAGGACAGAAGAAATTCCCTCCCCAGGTGAAAACGGTGAATATGATATACGCAACCCATATTTCCAAGCGAGAACGGAAGCGTGCACTAAGGGACGTCTATGCGATGGAGCCAGTCGCCCCAAAGTTCAACCCATGGTCGTCTTGTCCGATCACTTTCGATCACAGGGACCATCCTACTAGTATCCCTCATGGCGGTTCGGCCGCAATGGTCCTCGACCCCATCTCGACGGATTCCATCTCACACGAGTTCTCATGGACGGTGGCAGCAGCCTGAACCTGCTCTATCAGGATACAGTGCGCAAAATGGGCATCGACCCCTCAAGGATCAAGCCCACAAAAACCACCTTCAAAGGTGTCATACCAGGTGTGGAGGCCTGTTGCACAGGCTCAATCACACTGGAAGTGGTCTTCGGATCTCCGAACAATTTCTGAAGCGAGGAGTTAATCCTCAACATAGTCCCCTTCTGCAGCGGCTATCATGCACTGCTCGGACGAACCGCATTTGCCAGATTCAATGCAGTACCGCATTACTCATACCTCAACCTCAAAATGCCAGGACCTCGTGGGGTTATAATAGTTAATGGAAACATAGAGCGCTCGCTCTGTATGGAGGAGCACACTGCAGCCCTTGCGGCAGAAGTACAAAACAGCCTTCTTAGGCAAACAGCCAATTCGGTGATAAAGAACCCGGACACCGTCAAGCGAGTTCGGAGTACCCCGCAACAGGATCATCCGGCACGTCCAGAGCTTGATTAGCAATTCGGCCTCCGTCCTAGTCCCAGTCAAGCGGCAAAATTTGTGCCGCGCGTACACAATTACGTACTTAAAATACCATGGGCATAGGCGGAGGCACGGCTATAACACGGTCCACAATGCGGTTCGACCGCCCCAGGACCCACGTATCTTTGCACCTTTTTTCTTTCAGGTCCCTATCTTCGGGAGGCTCTTCGATAGATCAACTATCGGACACATAGCGGGACGGACACACCAAGAAGACAAGAAGCTTTGGCGTACAAGGGAATCCTCAGGTGGTCTCTGATAACGATCATCATACCTGTTTTACATACCCGCACACAGCTCGCTCCTTGTCAGGATGTGTCAACCAGTCCTATTTCTGCTTATTGCACTACTTGGATACGTACGCTTTGACGTACTATTTGAATAAGAAGGAAAAATAATGTACATCATCAGCTTATTATTACATTTATTTACGCCTTTTATTTATAGCTTATTTATTGCACCCGTACACTTTGGTACGTCTGGCTTGCCAGGGGCTTCAGTGTACCCCATAATACGGCAAGAAAAGTCCGAACACTTTCGACAGTGCGGCACCCCGAACTTATAGCATTATATGCATCAACTCTGAATCATGTCTTGGGTCAATAGTTGGGTTTACCCGGCTCCTACGCTTTGGTACCTTACGTTCCGCTATATCGGCTAAGGTAGCACAGGGAGAACTACTGCGATTGTGTCCGGTTCTTCCGGATGAGCACCTCAGTAGAGAAAGCCGAAAACTGATTGTCATGATGAGGCGAGAGCTGGTCGCTGTTCGAGAGGTCTCAAATCCTTAAAGATTTTTCCGCTTCGAGCGAGGAATCGGCCTTGTCCGATTTAGGTGTGTATAGCGCAACAAGTCCGGCCTTCCGAACACTAGGGGCTTTGCCAAAATTTAAAATTGTAGACTTCTATGACCAAGTGAGAGTGATAAAGTTGTATAGTCTGATTGCCTTGTTCACAGCGTTAAACACCTCCTTAAAAGGACAAAAAATTTGGATAAAGATTGTTTATATTTATCCCAAACACCCCAGTACTAGTTACATGGCGGCAGAAGCCCATGACTAGCCAACTCTCAAGATTTTATAAACGGCCGCACAGAAGGTAATATTTTAAATTAACAAGCGCCATATAGCGCACATGAACTCGTTTTCATATTACAGGATGACTTGAGTACATTCATTCAAATATTACATCCTACGCACATTCATTCGCCACAAGGCGGGCACCCTTAATGACATTGTCATAGTACTGTTCGGGGTGGCAATGCTCCTTTCCCTTCGGCGGCCCCTCTATCACCAGCTTCTCGGCATCCATCTTCGCCTAGTGCACTTTCGCACGGGCCAAGGCCCCACGTGCACCTTAAATACAGACGGACCGTTAAATGACTTCAAGCCGCGGACAGGCATTTACCATCCGCTTGATAAGGCCAAAGTATCTGCCGGGCAGGGGCTCGCCAGGCCACAGCCAAACTGTGAGGTCCTTTATGGCCAGTTCGACCGCCTTGTGAAGTTCGACTAGTTGCTTCAGCTGGTCGCTCAAGGGCATCTGATGTTCGGCCCCAATATACTAGGACCAAAACAGCTTATCCGTCTAGCTCCCTTCCTCAGCTCGGTAGAACTCTGCGGCGCTAGAGATACTGTGCGGCAGATCTGCGAATGCTCCTGGAGAGCTCCGAATTCTGGTAAGTAAACGGAAAGTCTCCTTCACATGCTTGCTTTGCATAATGAAAGCCTTACCCGCCTCTATCTTCTTGGCGGCCTCAATCTCCTGGAGGGCCTTCTGGGTATCGACCTTGGTGTCTTGCGCGCTCGGACAGGCCTTCGCAAGCTCCAACTCTTGTGTCTTGGAGTCACGCTCCAAGGTCTCGAATTTCTTGACGAAATCCTGGAGCTCTTTCTCGACTTCATTAACCCGAGCCTCTTGCTTTTCGCGCTCGGTGCGCTCCTTGGCCTCTTTGTCTTCCGCCTCGTGAAAGTGCAACTATCCCTAGGTGGTTTTGGTAATTCCTAACAACATATAGCTCATTGAGCTAATGCTATTTCAAGATAATTATTTCAGGAAAACTCAATGATTGGCATGGCATGGACGAGAAAAGTGGACCCCTCAAAATGCTAAGGACAAAAGGATTGGCTCAAGCTCAAAGCTCAAGACTCTAGATTTTATATTTTAGTGATCCAAGATTACATTGAGTCTATAGGAAAAGCCAATACTATCAAGGAGGGATGAGGTGTTGCTTAATGAGCCTCTTGCTTCAAGTGCTTAGTGATATGCTCCAAAAACCCTCAGCTACTTTCTCACATCCACATATGACCTAAACCAAAAGTCAAACTCGGCCCCACTAATTCTTTCTATCCGGCGCCACCGAGTTCAGATGTCATAGCCACTGCAACAAACCCTAGGCAAATTGGTCTCACCGATAGGGACCTCGGTCTCACCGAGATGGGATTGTAATCTCTCTATTTCCCTTCGTAACGTTTCGGTACCACCGAGATGAGCGATCGGTCCCACCGAGATTGCAATGTAAACTCTCTGTTTCCTTTTCGTAACATTTTGGTCTCACCGAAATGAGCGAACCGGTCCCACCGAGTTTACCTCACCAACTCTCTGGTTAGCTTATTACCAAAATCGGTCCCACCGAGTTTGTGTAATCGGTCTCACCGAGATTATGTTATGCCCTAACCCTAAACATATCGGTCCTACCGAGTTGCATGTCGGTCCCACCGAAAATCCTAACGGTCACTAGATTTGTTGAATCGGTCCGACCGAGTTTCTCAATTCGGTCCCACCGAGATTGGCAAGTTGTGTGTAACGGTTAGATTTTGTGTGGAGGCTATATATACCCCTCCACCTCCTCTTCATTCGCGAAGAGAGCCATCAGAACGAACCTACACTTCCAACTTACATTTTCTGAGAAAGAACCACCTACACTTGTGTTGAGGCCAAGATATTCTATTCCTACCATATGAATCTTGATCTCTAGCCTTCCCCAAGTTGCTTTCCACTCAAATCTTCTTTCCAAAAAATCCAAATCCTGTGAGAGAGAGTTGAGTGTTGGGGAGACTATCATTTGAAGCACAAGAGCAAGGAGTACATCATCAACAAACCATTTGTTACTTCTTGGAGAGTGGTGTCTCCTAGATTGGCTAGGTGTCACTTGGGAGCCTCCGACAAGATTGTGGAGTTGAACCAAGGAGTTTGTAAGGGCAAGGAGATCTCCTACTTCGTGAAGATCTACCGCTAGTGCGGCAAGTCCTTCGTGGGCGACGGCCATGGTGGGATAGACAAGGTTGCTTATTCGTGGAGCCTTCGTGGGTGGAGCCCTCCGTGGACTCGCACAACCGTTACCCTTCGTGGGTTGAAGTCTCCATCAACGTGGATGTACGATAGCACCACCTATCGGAACCACGACAAAAACATCCGTGTCTCCAATTGTGTTTGAATTCTCCAAACCCGTCCCTTTACATTCTTGCAAGTTGCATGCTTTACTTTCCGCTGCTCATATACTCTTTGCATGCTTGCTTGAATTGTGTTAAGATTGCTTGACTTGTGCTAAGTTAGCTAAAATCTGCCAAGGACTAAAATTGGGAAAAAGATAATTTTTTATTTGGTCAAGTAGTCTAATCACCCGCCCCCTCTAGACATACTTTCGATCCTACACCTCGGACAACGCCTTCTTAAGGGCCACCACTTCGGTCGTGGCCCCTATTATATACATGAAGCTTCTATTAGCGTCAACAATTTATCCTTTATATAACATTTACACGGGGTATCACTTACCTTTGTTCTCCTCGAGCTGCCTCTTCACAAGGCCGATCTCTTCTTCGGCCCGCCCCAGGCTCTGCTTCACTCCAGAGACCTCCGTAGTGAGGGCAGCGGTGGCCAGCAGCGACGCCTGCTTATTCACATAGACATAATATGATTAGACTCCTGGGAATAAAACGTGATCCTCTGTTCGGCCTTTCTTTCCGAACACCAAACAGAGCATCAGGGGCTACTGTCTATATTGTGATATTTTCTCATTATTTAATAACTTACCTCAAAGCCTATTAATAGGCTGGCGCAGGCTTCGGTCAATCCCCTTTTTGCGGACTGAACCTTCGCAATCACCGCACTCATCAAAGTACGGTGTTCTTCATCAATGGAAGCACCTTGAAGCGTTTCCAGCAGGTTGTTCGATGCCTCTGGATGGACAGAGGTCATTGGCACAGGTGGCTCACTCTCCTTAGCTTGGGGCTGCCTGCCTGAAACCGGAACCACGGGAGGTTCCGGCGCAGTATCTGGCTGGGGGCCGAGCTTGCTGCGGCCCCCTTCATCAGAATCAATGGGGATCTCCCCCCCCCCTTGAGTCCGGCATCGGGGGTTTCGCCTTGGGGTGCCTCCAGAACTATCTCCCCCTGGCCCGGTATCCTCTCAGACAAAACTTTGGTGTCGTCTGCGGGCCAGGGAGTGGAGGCCATCGGCAGTGAATCGCGTATCATCGCCGATGAGCTCAAAGACCCATCCGAGGAGGATAGGTCGATGTGGGCTTTGGACGGACTGCATGAACATATCTTAACATGATAAGAAGCCATAACGCTAAACATGCCAGAAGTACTATGGTATCCAGATACTTACGACTTCGCCAGGGGCTTGTCCCTGGGTAGCCACTCCTCCTCGCTGTAGGCAGCTGTCGTGGAGTGGTCCGGAGGGAGGGTCCTCCCCTTCTTGGACCCTTCGGCCTCCCGAGATGGGGAGGCCTTCCTTTTCTTCTCCCCCTCGGTTTGGGGGAGGGGGTTTTCCTCTTCCTCCTCCTCGTTTTCGTTGGAGCAGTGTGCCTCGGTGTCTTCGGACGACGAGTCCGACACAACCTTGCGTCGGAGACCTTTCCTGGTCCCCGTGGCCTTCTTCTTGGCCTTCTTCTCTGGCACCTCATAGGGTGCCGGAAACAGCATCTCCATCAGGAGATTAGTTGCTGGATCTTCAAGCAACGGAGCTGGACAGTTGATCCGCTCCACTGTCACCACATAGCCCTGTTAAATCAATATGATGGCTTAGATTCCTCCCACGAATATACTGAGGGAAGGAACATCTTGTGAAATATAGAGTGCTTACCGAATTGGCGTGCCGCTTGGTGCAGAGTCCGCGGTCCTTGGTGGTGGGAGGAGGTACTTCGGCGACCTTGAACAACACCTTCCAGACGTCCTTGTGCGTCGTGTCGAAGAGCTCTCGCAGCGTCTGGTGTTTGGCCGAATCGAACTTCCATAGGTTGAATGCCCATCTTTGACACGGGAGGATCCGGCAAAAGAGCATGACCTGGACCACGTTGACAAGCTTGATCTTCTTGCTTATCATATTTTTGACGCAGTTTTGGAGTCCGGTCAGCTCCGCGGGCGCACCCCAGGCTAAGCCCTTCTTCTTCCAGGAGGTGAGCCGCATGGGGATGCCAGATCAGAATTCGGGGGTTGCCGCCCACTTGGCGTCGCGCAGCTCGGTGATGTAGAATCACCCCGACTGCCACCCCTTCATGGTCTCCACATAGGAGCCTTCGAGCCAGGTGACGTTGGGCATCTTGCCGACCATAGCGCCTCCGCACTCCGCTTGCTGGCCAACCACTATCTTCGGCTTCACATTGAAGATCTTCAGCCACAGACCGAAGTGTGGCTTGATGCGCAGGAAGGCCTCGCACACGAGATAAACGCTGAGATGTTGATGATGAAATTAGGGGCCAGATCATGAAAATCTAACACTACTGGAATCAGCTACTTTGCCATCTACCAGCTCTTAGTCGTCCCCTACTTTGCCGTCACCTTTTGCCGTCCGCGGCTGACGGCAAAGGTGTTTGCCGTCCGCCATCCATGCCTTTGCCGTCCGCCGTGGAAGATGGCAAAGTAGCAGATTCCTGTAGTGTAACCCATAGTAAAACATGAGCCCGCGGACAAATGGGTGGAGGGGGAATCCCAGTCCGCCGACGAAGTGGGTGAGGAACACAACCCTCTCGTGGGGTTGCAGAGTCGGAATGATTTGCCCTGCATCTGGGAGCCAGTGCGTGATGTCTGCGGCCACGTATCCGGCCTCCCGGAGCTTCGTAATATCCTACTTCGTGACGGAGGAGGCCATCCACTTGCCTCCCGCTCCGGACATGTTTGGAATGGCTGTACGGAGAAGGTGAGAACTGGGGCACTGGAGCTCGAGCGTGCGAGAATGGATGAGCGGAGGAAGGAGAAGACGTGGGTTAAAGAGGAGAATCCCTATCTCTTTATAAAGGCGGTAGAAACTGAACGCCTCCCTACTTGCCCAATAAAATCGCTTATTCCCCAAGCGCCACAATTGATGGCGCGGTTAGGTTACCAGTGCCCGTATTGATGAGAATCCCGCGATAGGGGACACGATCTCTGCTTTGACAAGACGTGTCAAGGAAACTGCCTCGCATTACGTGCAGTAGCTGGATGTGAAAAACAGTTCGAATAATGACCGGACCGTGGCGTGATGTCATGCTATAAAAAGCTGTCAGCGGAATAGATTTGTGGAATATTGTACTCTCTACAGTGATATGTGGAATTTATTTTGCAGAGCCGGACATGATTCTCATGTTCAAAATCTTCTATGAAGTATTCGGGGAAGGAACCCACCTTGCAATGCAGAAGACAATATGCGCGCCGGACTCATCGTCATTGAATCCTGGTTCAGGGGCTACTGAGGGAGTCCTGGATTAAGGGGTCCTCGGACAACCGGACTGTATACTTTGGCCGGACTGTTGGACTATGAAGATACAAGATTGAAGACTTTGTCTCGTGTCCGGATGGGACTCTCCTTTGCGTGGAAGGCAAGCTTGGCAATTCGGATATGTAGATATCCTTCTCTATAACTGACTCTGTGTAACCCTAGCCCCCTCCGGTGTCTATATAAACTGGAAGGTTTAGTCCATAAGACAAGAATAATCAGAATCATAGGCTAGCTTCTAGGGTTTAGCCTCTACGATCTCGTGGTAGATCAACTCTTGTAATACTCATATCATCAAGATCAATCAAGCAGGAAGTAGGGTATTACCTCCGTCGAGAGGGCCCGAACCTGGGTAAAACATCGTGTCCCCTGCCTCCTGTTACCATTACCCTTATACGCATAGTTCGGGACCCCCTACCTGAGATCCGCCGGTTTTGACACCAACAACTTGATCTACCTCCTACCTTGTATGAGCAATACAAGTCAGACCCTGACGAAAACTACAACCAGCGCAAGAACCGGATTCAGTGGATCCGAAATATTGGGTTGAGGAATGGTTCAAGTACAGATTCATCACGCCTGAATACGCTAAGAAGAATGCCATCAAGCATCCATGGGGAGACTGTCTGTATCGCGGCTTGGTGCCGAAAAACAAGGCTGAAGCCATTGCGCAAGAATTCTATCCTTGCATGGTTAGAGGACCGCAGCCTGAGAATGCCGACCCATCTTCCTTATTATGGTGTCATGACAACAATATCTTCAAGCGCAACTTTCAGTTTGCCAAAGATTCAGCTGCCCAGAACGCAAAGGACTATGGCCTCAACTTCAACCCTGTCCCCTCTACTCCTAGATCTGATGGGACATGTGAAGCCAATGAAAATAGAATTGGCCCCTTTGCCAATTTCAATGGGCTTCTGTCTCACATTGCTGCTCAGAGAGCAGCACTGGAGCACTCTAATGGTGATGCTGATACTGAAGCTGCTCCCTCACCGCCCAAGGAAAAGAAGAAGAAGAAAACAAAAGCTTCAAAGCGTTCTTCTTCACCAAAAGATGCAGCAAGGAAGCCACTGAGGATTGCACCGCCTGAATCCAGTGTGTAGTCTGAGGACTTATCTCGTGTGTCCAAGAGGACCAAGAAGCCATTGCCCAAGAAGGCCACAGGGCAACCACTGACACCATTCACTGTGCTATGTAATGAAGATAAAGCCATTGATCTGTCCAGTGATGAAGATCTTGCTGATGATGCTCTGGAAATGCTTATCAAGAGCAAGCAAGAAGCTGAAATCTTCAATGATCTGCCGCTCTTTGATGTTGATATTCTGAATAACAACCAGGACATCAGTATTAATGATCTTCAGCACCCTGTGGACATCAGCATCACCTTCCATGGTGCCATTGCTGGTGAGTTGGCCTTGGCTCAGAAGATTGTCGAGCTGAAGAACAAGATTGACTATGAGAAGGCTCACTTAAAGAAGAACATGGCCAAGCTCAGTGTGGTTGATGTTCAAATATTGAAGAAAATGATGCATGACCTCAAGGAGGAGTTCCACAAGAAACACATTGAAGCTAAAGGCTCGAGGCAGCGCATGAAGTATCTCGCTGAAAAATGTGTTCAAGCCCACAATGAAGCTGAGAAGCAAAAAGCTCTTGGGAAGCCTGGCATTGATCCCAGGATGGATACCAAGAAGAAGAAGTCTGCTGAGGCCCACACTGCATCAAGGCAGGAAGAACCTCGCATTGTCGTCTTCCCTGCTGGTATGACAGGCTCGAAGCCTAGGGTCCCCTCAGCAGCTTCTGAACTGAAGAAGACAAGAGCGGCTGAAGCTGAAGCCAAGAAGCGCAAGCACAAGGATGTATCTGATGATGCTCCTTCTAAGAAGAAGCTGAAGACAAAGGGATCTAAGTCTTCAAAGAAAGAACGTGCTACTGCCTCTCAGCCACTCATTGTTGAACCCATCTCTAGTGCTCCCCATGCTGCCACAAACCAAGAACGTCGAGTTGTACTCCACCAGCCTGCTTCCACAGAGGCTCATGAAGAAGAACAAGTTCCAACTGTAGACCCCAACGCAGCTAAAGACATTGGTCATGAAGATAATGTTGTTGATGATGAAGTCCTTCCTCAGCTAGAGCATCAGTTGGTATCATCGCCTGCTCCAACGAGCAGCGAATACCTCAGCATTGGTCGTCCATTGACGCCAATCGCTCAGGATGATTCGTGGGCCGAGAGCCCACAAGAAGAAACCCCAGTTCGAGATGCAACACCCCGTACTCCACCAGCGCAAGTCACCAGCTGTCATGGAATTAACACGTCAGATGTCCTCATGGAAGGACTTAGTCGTAGAGCCATCGCAACGGGTTAGCTTGAAGGGGTTAAACCGAACAAGGAACACGGTAGTTTATACTAGTTCGGCCTCTTTGATGAAGGTAAAAGCCTACGTCTAGTTGTGATGGGATTGATTGGGTTTCGATGACCAGGGAGCAAATACGCTTTGCCTGAGCCTCGAGTTGTTGTTTCTTGTCCCTGAACCGCCGCCGGGTCGTCCCTTTATATACATAGGTTGACGCCCGACCGGTCTACAGAGTCCCGAGGCCGAATCATACAAAGTGTCCGACTCGGTCTCTCCTTTCCTAACTTACAATACAAGTTACATAACCATGGCGGTTTACCATTATGGGCCCTAATCCGCCTTTGGGCTTTGGGCCTCGAAGCCTCCTTAGTAAAATGCCATCTTCTAGATCTTCATGGGCTTCAGTATAGTTGAGGGCGAACCGGGCCCTCCTGGCCGGTTTACACTCAGTAGTTATATCCCCAACATTAGGCCCCAGATTGATTTGAACCTGTTCATGTCAATCTTCAATACTTAAAGAAATTCTGTGAACATCTCCTTATATTCTCGTAAACCGCCATGATGTCTTCTCCTGTAAACTTTGTTAAACTGTTGTGACGTCATCCCCTGGACACAGTAATGGATCATCATGACATCATCTCTATAAACAAGATTAAAAAGATTCCCTTCATTTAATGGTATCCCGAAGATCGAGGCGACAGGCGCGGCCTTCTTTCCACTTCAGGTTCCTCGATTCTTGCGCCTACCACTTATCCCTTTCTCCTTATAAATAAAGCCAGCGGGTCTTCCCATTCTCTCCCCTTGCCTCTTCTTCTTTCTCTCGCGGACCCCTACTGCTCGAGCTCTGCCGCCGCCACAGAGCACACCGTCGTCTTCGTCCCCGGCCGCTGCATCACCCTGAATCGAACCAGAGTTCACGGCATCCCTCCGCAGTAAATCTGTAGTGGTAAGTTTTCCCTTTCTGCATCTTTAGATCTATGCTAGGGTTAACGAGTTCATCTGTGCAGTTCCTCGTCCATCTCAGTTCTTCGTTTTTACTTCTGCCGTGGTTTCTTTGATCCAACACTAGCGTAAATCTCGTGCGGTAGTTGCTCCGCATCCATTTTCTGTATTTAGTAGATCTTCCTTCTTTTTAAAGAATCCTCAGTAGAGCGCACGACCTTCTCTGTTCTGCTTAACGCCATTATAGGTCCCAGAAATTTTTCTTTATTGAAGCATGGTAGATCCAAATTAATTTCATCATTGTGTGAAACCTGTTTCTGTCAACACTTAGCAGATTTTCATCTCTGGCGCCTCCACCTAAGGGCGGTTTAAACCTATAATAGTTGGTAATCCGACATATGTCATTAGCCCTCACCTTAAACCACCACCTTGAACTGAATAGCCACTTCCGGTTTATCTCACATATATGCCTTGATTAAATTTTCCGGTTTAACATCAATTAATACACTTGAACCATCAATCGTAAACCGGCCTTCATTTTTCCTTTAAAGTTTGTTGTCCAAGATAACCAAACAATTCGCCGCTTGCAACTGGGTTCCATCCCGATTCACAGAAACGCAGATCAATGGATATGTAGTAACGGGCGCTTTAGCTTCCAAAAATGTCCTTCACTGGCGAGTTCCTGGCCCTAAGTGCCCGCCTGAGCCTCAAGATGGAGAAGTTATTGTTTTTATGCAGCACCTAGACCGGGGCTTCAGCCCTCCCGAATCAAAAAAATTCCGGGATGTCCTTGCTAGCTTTCAACTCCATCCGCAAGATATTGGACCAAATTCCGTATCAAATATATGCAATTTTCAAGTATTTTGTGAAGTTTACCTTCAAGAGGAACCATCCGTTGAGCTCTTCCGGGATTTTTTCCATCTAAACCGTCGAATTGAATTTTCTGATGGTCCTAACACGGAGCTTGGTGGGGTATCAATCCAGACGAGGAAGGAAGTTGAGTTCCCACATGCCTCTCACCATAGTAATCCCAAAGACTGGAACCAAACTTGGTTTTATTGTCAGAACACTGCCCCTGCTGGAGAAAATCCCTTGTCGGGTTACCGCCCTCACCGGCTTAGCAACGGCCACCCATTACCTCGACGATTGACTGCCAAAGAACGGCAAACCTACGCACCTCAACTCGCAAAGCTCCGGGCTCTCTTGGCCAACGGTTTGACTGGTGTTGATGTCATTCGCTGTTCGGTGAAATGGCACATCCTGCCCTTAAGTCACCACTCCAGATTAATGCATGAGTATACCGGCGACGCCAAGGACCCTCAGCGGTTTAATGAAATAGAAATGACTGATGATGAAGTCACCGAATCGGTGAAGAAGATATTAGACCAGCCAATCGCTGCATGCAGCCAAACCGGGCTGGCCCCCTTCTATACCGCCAACAAACCACCAGCGGTAAAGATTTTAACTTTGTGCTTTCTTGACCCGCCTCCGGATTAACTTTGTTCTAATAAATCTTTGGTTAACTTTTACAGGCCAATAGCTCCTTTTGGAAAAGGAAGGCTTCGGATAAACTGGCAAGGGCTCCTCGTCCTAAGAGCAAAGTTATCAAGAGAGCAGCCAAGAAGAAGACTGGCGAAACTGCTGATCTGCCTGAAGATGTTGAAGATTCGGATCAAGAGGTAGAACTTGACTCCCTTGGCTCCCTTTTCATAAATCTTATTAACAATGACTATTATCAGGACGATGCGGAGGTCAGCCGTGCGGACCATGTTGAGGTAATCTCTCTTTCCTCCGATTCAGATCTTGTGCCTGTTCAAAGATTTCGTCGTGCAGTTCGGAAAGTGAAATACTCTCACCCTCTTGCTTATTTGGATCCAAAATTTTCTTTGAAGACACATCAAACTGAAGGGCGTCGCACAAGCCGACATAGCGGCCAGCAAGTCACCTCTTCCAGTTTACCGGATACACCAACCCGGAAGCGTTGTCCAGAGGTTACTTGTTCTCCCGAAAAACTTTATCCTTTGAAGGGTTTCTTCCGATACCCACTTAATTTGTCTGATCTGAATTACCAGGCGTCTTCCTACTCGTCTGGCGGTTCATCAACCACTCAACTGTCTCCCCTCAAGACTGTCGCTGGATAAGTGTTGTTTTCTGGTTTGTTTCTTCATGTGTCGGTTTATCATACTAATCCTTACTTTAATGTTGTAGCGCCAAGGCCCGATTGAGAAAGAAAGCCAAGACTAGTGGCCCCACTGATGATGTTGATCCGGAGATGACCCCAGAAAATGCTGGCGAAAATCCTGATATTGTCATAGATGACTCTGCTCCCCAAGACCCAGCTACTGATGCTAATCCGCCGGAGGCTGACCCGGCTACACATGTTGATACATCAAGTCCACATGCCATGCCTCCCAGTCCAGTTGCTGACCCGCTGAATTCAGCTCCTAATCCGCCAAGCCCTGCTGCCAATCCGCCAAAACCTGCTGCCAATCCACCAAGCCCAGCCAAAGACAATGTCAATCCACCGAGCCCAGCCAAAAATGATGATGTTATTGTCACTGGCACTGCTTATACCGCCCCAGGCAACCCGGTTGCTTTATCAAAACATACTGCCAAGGATGAATTTGCTGCTATGGGCAAGAGGAAGGGGAAGACTGATTTGTCATGCTATGTCAACATTTCTGCTCAGGATCTTCATTCCGGATTCCTGAACCGGCTTTACACCAGCTGAGATTATGAGGCCGGTTTGGTGAATCTGATGAAGGAACGCTATGAGGTAATCTTCCAACACCTTCATCTTTATTCTGTTCATTCATTGTATCGTAGCCCCCAAGGACCAGTTTATCTCTTAAAGATAAACCGGGTCTTTAAGGATAAAGAACACTGCGATGTCGTAGCCCCCAAGGGCCGGTTTGTCTTGTGAAGACAAACAGGGACTTTTATATTCCATTCTTTACTTTGTTGACTTTCCTTGTATATTTTCTTGATCAAACACACATTATCCCCCAAGTGCCAAGATTAAAACTTGTATTGATCTTTGGGACTTCAATCAGTAGTAAAGAAGCAAGTCGCATTAGCCCCCAAGTGCCAAGTGTATAACTTGTTATATGCTTGGGACTTTTGATAAATTATTGACATGCTCCTCATCTTACTGTGGCAGGCTGATATAAATCACCAAGGCTCTCAAATTGCCGATCTTCTAGAGAACATCAAGTCCCAACAAGCAGAAATGTCCAAGGCAAAAGATGAGCTTAAAACCGCTTTGGCCGCCATGAAGCAACTCAAAGAAGGGTTCAAGACGGAGCGTGCCAACTGGGAGACTGAAAAGAATGCATTGCTGAAACGGGCGGAAGACACCGAGTCAGCTCTTAAACCGGTGGTGAAGAGCTAACTGGGTTGAAGCGCCAAGTGAATGCCATGACTTCTGCAGTGTTTGGTAAGTACTCTCGCCAAAGCTTCTGGAATGATCATTTTTGTAATTTGCCTGTTTAACATGAAATTCTTAAACCGGTGCAGGTGGCCGCATTGCTCATCTGGGCTCTGACATGCGGATGAAGCTGAAGGCAGCCTATACTCTAATTGAACAACTGTATACCGGTGCCCAACGGGTTATTTGTGCAGCTTCATACAACAATCCGGCCCCAACATTGATCAAGGATACTCTAGCAAGGTTATCCATGACGCCGGCACGGATAGAAGAGATGAAACGATCTGCTGCCAGGGCCGGCGCTTTGTTGGCACTTACCCGAGCCAAAGCATGGATAGCTGACCTGGATCCGGTTGATATCGCCAAGGGCTTTCCTAGTGAACAAGAAAACAGGGCAGAGTTTGATAACGAAACCCTCAAAAATGTGACAAGGGAGATGCGTCCTCTGGCAAGTCAATTGGCAGAAGAAGCGAACTTGACGGTTCACCAGTCCTTCTATGACGCCAGCAACAAACGGATTGACACTGTCATGCCGGAAGTGCAAAATCTTATCCCGCCAATCCGTAAGCACACTTACGCCCCTGACGTTGATCCGGCTGAACTTATAAGTGAAGAGACTGTCTTTCAGGCGTTAACCCGGATTGACTGGACCACTACTGACTTCCAGCCACTGGATGGGGAGGAGGAGGCTGAACCGACGCCAGATGATCCATCAACTTCACGTCAACATTGGTGATGAGGCTTGATCCGGCAATCTAGTTGATGCTTCATAAACTTTGTTCTGTGGAAAGAACAATTCCGTATTTTGGGCCTTAAAGCGCCTTGTAATAGGCTAGTTAAAATACTTTGATTTTCTGCCATCGTGCACTGGGATATACTTTGTTTGATCCACCATGCCAATTTCAGTGATGGCTTATAATTCTTCATAATATTATGCAATCCCGATGTCTGCATAAAAAGATCTGTCTGGGCGGTTTACCGCTGGACGGGTCATAGTGCCCAAAATAAAGCCTGGCTAATAACCAAAGCGAAATAAATATGGAATAACTCATACCTATGATATGCAATCACTTTGTAAGGGTGAAAACCCAAATCTTTGGTTGTTATATCCCTTACCCTTTAATGATGTGATGAATAAATCATGTCGGGTTACGATGAACACCAGATGATCATACTGGCGACCTATAGTCAAAGCCAGGCCGGGTTTTGTAAACACCGATTTGATAATATGGTCTGACAACTTATAGTTGAAAGCCAAGCCGGGTTATCAAACACTCGGTTAATATGATGACTAAAAAAGCCACACCGGGTCAAAGAACACCGGTTCAAGATAAATTCATCAAAAGGTAAAAACTTGGCAAAAAAGCAAACAGGAAACCATGTAGTCAAGGCTTTTCAAGGGCTGCCAGGCCCAAATTCGAGGCTTTTCATGGGCTGCCAGGCCACTGAGTTAAACCATTTTGCAAAGCCTTTTAAGATGGGCCTCCAACTAACCAATCGTCATTTTAACTTTGACAAGTTCAGGGTCTGTATAAGATTGACTTATCAAACATTCGGCGGGTCGTGCCAGGATTACCTGGATGGGAGTGGCTTACTTGATGAAGGCAGGTTAACCCGGGGGTTTAGGTTAATACACTAGGCTCCGAAGCCGTGGGTCGATACCCAATTACAAGGGTCCTTTCAAACTCTTTGTGGATTTTGCACAAAAGAGCCCCCAAGTAACTTTGTGAGTTGTCCTCAATGGGTGCCTATGTTTGAGCTGTGCATAACATCCAGACTCTCTTTGGACCCTTGGGTGTGAAGCTCCCAAGATGTGTTGTGGCTTGATAGCCGGTTTAACAGGTAGTACTCCGCTTTGTCAGCTGAAGCCCCCATGTAAACAAAGAGGTTTGAAGACAAAACGGCAGAGGCCCTGCTTATAGCAAGGATGCCGGTTTATTATATTGATCATAATATATACACTGTTGAAATATGTACATAAGAAAAGCCTATGGCTCAAGTGTAGTAAGGCCGAAGAAGAGCTATGTTCCACGGCCGCCGGGTCTCCTCCTCAAAACTGCGTGAGTCTTCTCGAACGTCAATGAGGTAGTATGATCCGTTGTGCAGATTTTTGCTGACCACAAAGGGTCCTTCCCAAGGTGGGGATAACTTGTGCATATCGGTCTGATCCTGGATGAGCCAGAGCACCAAGTCACCTTCTTGAAAGGTTCGTGTCTTAACCCGGCAACTGTGATAACACCGCAGGTCTTGCTGATAAACCGCCGATCGAGCCAAAGCCATGTCCCGTTTCTCATCTAACAGGTCCAGCGCCTCTTGGCGTGCTTGGTCATTATCCGCTTAAACATAATTGGCAACCCGGGGCGAATCATGACGAATATCACTTGGGAGGACGGCTTCAGCCCCGTAAACCATGATGAAAGGTGTATAACCCGTAGATCGGTTTGGGGTGGTGTTTATACTCCATAACACAGATGGTAATTCTTCCACCCAACAACCCGGCGTCCGCTTCAAAGGAACCATGAGCCGGGGTTTGATACCCTTCAGGATCTCTTGATTTGCCCTCTCAGCTTGAACATTGGACTGGGGATGAGCCACGGACGCTACATCAAGCCGGATGTGCTCTCGTTGACAAAACTCCTCCATCTCAACCTTAGAAAGGTTTGTGCCATTATCTGTAATGATGCTGTGTGGAAAACCAAAATGGAAAATGATCTTTTTGAGAAATTGAACCACCGTGGCTGCATCACACTTGCTGATGGGCTCCCCTTCAACACATTTAGTGAACTTGTCCACCGCCACCAACAGGTGGGTCTTCTTATCCTGGGAGCGCTTAAAAGGTCCTATCATATCAAGCCCCCAAGTGGCAAACGGCCAACTGATAGGAATCATCCGTAGCTCCAGAGCCGGAACATGAGCTCGGCGTGAAAATTTCTGACAAGCGTCACACTGCTTTACCAGATCCTCCGCGTCAGCATGAGCTGTCAACCAATAGAACCCATGACGAAAAGCTTTAGCCACCAGGGACTTTGAACCGACATGGTGACCACAATCCCCTTCATGGATTTCACGTAGAATTTCTTGCCCTTCTGCAGGAGAAATACAACGTCGGAATATGCCTGAAACACTGCAACGATGTAACTCGCCATTGTGAATAACCATGGACTTGGACCGCCGGATTATCTTCCTGGCGAAGACCTCATCCTCTGGTAACTCGCCCCGGTTCATATACGCCAAATATGGAACCGTCCAATCCGGAGTGGTATGTAAAGCGGCCACCAATTGGGCCTCTGGATCAGGAACAGCTAAATCCTCCTCTGTAGGCAACTTAACAGACGGGTTATGCAAGATATCTAAAAAGGTATTGGGTGGTACCAGTTTACGCTGAGATCCCAGCCGGCTTAAAGCATCTGCTGCCTCATTTTTGCGCCGGTCAATGTGCTCAACCTGATAACCCTTAAAGTGACCTGCCACAATATCCACCTCGCATCTGTAAGCCGCCATGAGTGGATCCTTGGAATCCCACGTACTAGAAACTTGCTGAGCCACCAGATCAGAATCTCCAAAACAGTGAACCCGGCTTAAGTTCATTTCCTTAGCCACACGGAGACCATGGAGTAAGGCCTCGTACTCAGCTGCATTGTTAGTACAAGGAAACATTAAGCGGAGAACATAGCAAATTTTATCTCCTCGAGGGGAAGTAAGAACAACTCCATCCCCGAGCCTTCCAATTGCCTGGATCCATCAAAGTGTATAGTCCAGTATGTATTATCCGGTTTGTCCTCTGGTGCCTGTAACTCGGTCCAATCATTGATGAAGTCAACAAGCGCCTGTGATTTAATTGATGTCCGAGGCATATATTTCAACCCGTGCGGGCCAAGCCCAATTGCCCACTTTGCAACCCGGCCAGTTGCCTCCCTGTTCTGAATTATATCACCCAAAGGAGCTGAACTGACCACTGTAATGGGATGGCCTTGAAAGTATGGTTTGAGCTTCCGACTTGCCATAAAAACCGCATAAACCAGCTTCCGCCAATGCAGATTCCATTGTTTTGACTCGATAAGTACTTCGCTGATATAGTAAACCGGCTGTTGAACCGGATACTCCTTACCAGCCTCCTTGCGCTCCACCACAATTGCCACGCTGATAGCACGGGCATTAGCAGCCACGTACAATAACAAGAGCTCTTTGTCAACCGGAGCAGCAAGAACCGGCAGTTCAACCAACTGCCGCTTTAAGTCCTCAAATGCCACATTCGGTTTAGCGGCCACCTTATTGACTAAGGTAGCTTGCATATCCGAAATTTCAGCGGTCATCTTTTCAAAACGAGCAATTTGGGCCCTTATACCATCAAATTCTTTAGACATATCATCGAGTTCTTTATTTATAAAGCTCATAAAACTTTTTTGTTCCTTAAGTTCGTTTCTAAAGAAATTATTGTGCTCAAATTTCAAAACCATAAACCTTCTAACATTGCTTTCGATCTGCTCTAGCCTTTGAAGGTGAAGGTCACCAAATCTAGGTAGAGCCATCGCAACAAATAGACAAACTAACACACGATCAAGCAGAAAGGCAACGGAAAGAGAGGAGGAGATTGGGAAAGAGAGGGCGAATAAAATGGCAAGGGTGAAGTGGGGGGGGGAGGAAAACGAGAGGCAAATGGCAAATAATGTAAAGCGAGAGATAGGAATTGTGATGGGTACTTGGTATGTTGACTTTTGCGTAAGCCTCCCCGGCAACGGCGCCAGAAATCCTTCTTGCTACGTCTCGAGCTTGCGTTGGTTTTCCCCGAAGAGGAGAGGATGATGCAGCACAGTAGCGTAAGTATTTCCCTCAGTTTTTGAGAACCAAGGTATCAATCCAGTAGGAGGTCACGCGCAAGTCCCTCGTACCTGCACAAAACGATAGCTACTCACAACCAACGCGATTAGGGGTTGTCAATCCCTTCACGGTCACTTACGAGAGTGAGATCTGATAGAGATAATATTTTTGGTATTTTGGTATAAAGATGCAAAGTGAAAAGTAAAAGCAAAGTAAAAACAAAGCAAGTAAATAAAGTGATATAGATTGATATGATGAGAATAGACCCGGGGGCCATAGGTTTCACTAGTGGCTTCTCTCAAGAGCATAAGTTTTCTACAGTGGGTGAACAAATTACTGTTCAGCAATTGACAGAATTGAGCATAGTTATGAGTATATCTAGGCGATGATCATGTATATAGGCATCACGTCCAAAACAAGTAGATCAAAACGATTCTGCATCTACTACTATTACTCCACTCATCGACCGCTATCCAGCATGCATCTAGAGTATTAAGTTAAAAACAGAGTAACGCCTTAAGCAAGATGACATGATGTAGAGGAATAAATTCATGGAATATGATAAATACCCCATCTTGTTATCCTCGATGGCAACAATACAATACGTGCCTTGCAACTCTTTCTGTCACTGAGTAAGGACACCGCAAGATTGAACCCAAATCCATGCACTTCTCCCATTGCAAGAACTACCAATCTAGTTGGCCAAACCAAAAAGATAATTCGAAGAGACTTGCAAAGATAACTCAATCATACATAAAAGAATTCAGAGAAGAATCAAATATTTTCCATAGATAATACTGGATCATAAACCCACAAGTCATCGGTCTCAACAAACACACCGCAAAAAGAAGATTACATCGAATAGATCTCCACGAGAGAGGGGGAGAACATTGTATTGAGATCAAAAAAGAGAGAAGAAGCCATCTAGCTACTAGCTATGGACCCGAAGGTCTGAAGTAAACTACTCACACTTCATCGGAGGGGCTATGGTGATGATGTAGAAGCCCTCCATGGTGGATGCCCCCTCCGGCGAAGCTCCAGAACAGGCCCCAAGATGGGATCTCATGGATACAGAAGGTTGCGGCGGTGGAATTAGGTTTTTGGCTCCTGTTCTGATCGTTCGGGGATACGTAGGTATATATAGGAGGAAGGAGTACGTCGGTGGAGCTCTGAGGGGCCCATGAGGTAGGGGGCGTGCCCAGGGGGGCGCCCTCCACCCTCATGACCTCCTCGGAAGCTTCTTGGAGTAGGGTCCAAGTCTCCTGGATCACGTTCGGTTGGAAAATCACGATCCAGAAGGTTTCATTCCGTTTGGACTTCGTTTGATATTCTGTTTCTTCAAAATACTGAAAAAGGCAAAAAACAGCAATTCTGGGTTGGGCCTCCGGTTAATAGGTTAGTCCCAAAAATAATATAAAATTGGAAAATAAAGCCCAATATAGTCCAAAACAGTAGATAAAGTAGCATGGAGCAATCAAAAATTATAGATACATTGGAGACGTATCAGGCATCCCCAAGCTTAATTCCTGCTCGTCCTCGAGTAGGTAAATGATAAAAAAGAATTTTTGATGCGGAGTGATACTTTGGCATAATTTCAATGTAAATCTTCTTAATCATGGTATGAATATTCAGATCCGAAAGATTCAAGAAAAAAGTTCATATTGACACAAAAATAATAATACTTCAAGCATACTAATCAAAGCAATCATGTCTTCTCAAAATAACATTGCCAAAGAAAGTTCATCCCAACAAAATCATATAGTTAGGCTATGCTTCATTTTTGTCACACAAAGATGTTCCCAACTTCTATACCCCTGATGACAAGCCAAGCAATTGTTTCATACTAAAATAATTTCAAACTTTTTCAACCTTCACGCAATACATGAGCGTGAGCCATGGATATAGCACTATGGGTGGAATAGAATATGATGATAGGGATTGTGTGGAGAAGACAAAAAAGGAGAAAGTCTCACATCAACGAGGCTAGTCAATGAGCTATGGAGATGCCCATTGATTGATGTTAATGCAAGGAGTAGGGATTGCCATGCAACGGATGCACTAGAGCTATGAATGCTCAACAAAAGAAAACTAGTGGGTGTGCATCCAACTTGCTTGCTCATGAAGACCTAGGGCATTTTGAGGAAGCCCATCGTAGGAATATACAAGCCAAGTTCTATAATGAAAAATTCCCACTAGTATGAACAAGACAACTTATGAGACTCACTATATGAAAAACATGGTGCTACTTTGAAGCACAAGTGTGGAAAAATAGATAGTAGCATTGCCCTTTTTATATTATTATTTTTGGGCCTTTCTTTTTTTTGGCCTTTCTCTTTTTTTGGGCAATGCTCTAATAATGATGATCATCACACTTCTATTGATTACAACATAAGGATTACAACTCGAAACTTAGAAGAAGATATGACTCTATATGAATGCCTCCGGCGGTGTACCGGGATGGTGCAATGAATCAAGAGTGACATGTATGGAAAATAATGCATGGTGGCTTTGCCACAAACACGATGTCAACTACAATATCATGCAATGGAAATATGACAAAAGTAATGCATCTCACGATGATGATGGTGGAAGTTGCATGGCAATATATCTCGGAATGGCTATGGAAATGCCATGATAGGTAGGTATGGTGTCTGTTTTGAGGAAGATAATAGGAGGTTTATGTGTGATAGAGCGTATCGTATCATGGGGTTTGGATGTACCACCGAAGTTTGCCCCAACTCTCAAGGTGAGAAAGGTCAATGCATGGTACCGAAGAGGCTAGCAAAGGCGGAAAGGTGAGAGTGTGTATAATCCATGGACTCAACATTAGTCAAAAGAACTCATATACTTATTGCAAAAATTTAGAAGTCATAAAAAATCAAGTACTACGCGCATGCTCCTAGGGGGATAGATTGGTAGGAAAAGACCATCGCTCGTCCCCGACCGCCACTTATAAGGATGCACAAGCCAGGTACACATCATGTTTCAAATTTGTTACACAACTTTAACCATACGTGCATGCTACGGGATTTGCTAACTTCAACACAAGATTTTCTCAAATTCATAATCACCCAACTAGCATGACTTTGGTATTATCACCTCCATATCTCAAAACAATTATCAAGCATCAAACTTATCTTAGTATTCAACGCACTCAAAAGAAAGTTTCACATATCTTGAATACCAAGTATATTAACATTAAGAAAATTACCATGCTATTAAAGACTCTCAAAATAATCTAAGTGAAGCATGAGAGATCAAGTTTCTTTAAAACAAATCCACCACCGTGCTCTAAAAGATCTAAGTGAAGCACTCGAGCAAAAATTATCAAGCTCAAAAGGATATAAGTGAAGCACTATGAGCAAACTATCAAGCTCAAAAGATATAAGTGAAACACATAGAGTATTCTAACAAATTTCAATTCATGTATGGCTCTCTCAAAAGGTGTGTACAGCAAAGATGACTGTGGCAAACTAACAAGCAAAGACACAAATAATACAAGACGCTCCAAGCAAAACACATATCATGTTGGTGAATAAAACTATAGCTCCAAGTAAATTACCGATGGAAGTGGACGAAAGAGGGGATGCCTTCCGGGGCATCCCCAAGCTTTGACTTTTTGGTGTCCTTGGATTATCTTGGGGGGTGCCATGGGCATCCCCAAGATTAGGCTCTTGCCACTCCTTGTTCCATAATCCATCAAAAGAATTCACCCAAAACTTGAAAACTTCACAACACAAAACTCAACAGAAATCTCGTGAGCTCCGTTAGAGAAAGAAACCAAAAGACTACTTCAAAGTACTGTAATGAACTCATTCTTTATTTATATTGGTGTTAAACCTACTGTATTACAACTTCTCTATGGATCATAAACTATTTTACTAGCCATAGGTTCGTCAAAATAAGCAAACAACACACGAAAAACAGAATCTGTCAAAAACAGAACAGTCTGTAGCAATCTGTAACTAACGCAAACTTCTGGAACTCTAAAAATTCTACCAAAATAGGAAGTCCTGGACAATTGTTTTATTGATCAGCAGAAGAACGAATCAACGCAAAATCACGTTCCTGTGATTTATCATTACTAAATTCGTGCGTGCAAAGTTTCTGTTTTTCAGCAGAATCAAATAACTATCATCGTAGGTTATCCTATAGGTCCTACTTGGCACAAACACTAATTAGAACATAAAAAACATCCAAGCATAAGGTAGATGGATTATTTATTCCTAAACAGAAGAAAAAACAAAAAACACAAAATAAAATTGGGTTGCCTCCCAACAAGCGCTATCGTTTAACGCCCCAAGCTAGGCATAAAAGCAAGGATAGATCTAGGTATTGCCATCTTTGGTAGGCAATCCATAAGTGGCTCTCATGATAGATTCATATGGTAATTTTATTTTCTTTCTAGGGAAGTGTTCCATACCCTTTTTTAAGGGAAATTGGAATCGAATATTCCCTTCCTTCATATCAATAATTGCACCAATCGTTCTAAGGAAGGGTCTACCGAGAATAATAGGACATGAAGGATTGCAATCTATATCAAGAACGATAAAATCTACGGGCACATAATTCCTATTTGCAACAATAAGAACATCATTAATTCTTCCCATAGGCTTTATAATAGTGGAATCCGCAAGATGCAAGTTTAGAGAGCAATCATCAAAATCACGGAAATCTAGCAAATCACAAAAAGTTTTTGGAATAGTAGAGACACAAGCACCCAAATCACACAAAGCATGAAACTCGTAATCTTTAATTTTAATTTTTATAGTAGGTTCCCACTCATCATAGAGTTTTCTAGGGATAGAAACTTTCAACTCAAGTTTTTCTTCTTAAGATTGCATCAAGGCATCAACAATATGTTCGGTAAAGGCCTTATTTTGACTATAAGCATGAGGAGATTCTAGCATGGATTGCAACAAGGAAATACAACCAATCAAAGAGCAATTTTCATAATTAAATTCCTTGAGATCCAAAATAGTGGGTTTAGCAACATCACGGTTTCTATTTATTTCAATCCCACTTTCATCAATTTCATCATCAAGATCCAAAAACTCGGAATTCTTAGAACGCCTTCTAGGTAAAGGAAGATCATATTCAGTTTCATCAAGATTCATATTGCAAAACAAAGTCAATAACTTTTAGATCTTCATCTTGATTTTCATAGGAATTCGGTTTAGCAGCCATCTTATTGACTAAGGTAGCTTGCATATCCGAAATTTCAGCGGTCATCTTTTCAAGACGAGCAATTTGGGCCCTTATACCATCAAATTCTTTAGACATATCATCGAGTTATTTATTCATAAAGCTCATAAAACTTTTTTCTTCCTTAAGTTCGTTTCTAAAGAAATTATTGTGCTCAAATTGCAAAACCATAAACCTTCTAACATTGCTTTCGATCTCCTCTAGCCTTTTAAGGTGAAGGTCACCAAATCTAGGTAGAGCCATCGCAACAAATAGGCAAACTAACACACAATCAAGCAGAAAGGCAACGGAAAGAGAGGAGGAGATTGGGAAAGAGAGGGCGAATAAAACGGAAAGGGTGAAGTGGGGGGGAGGAAAACGAGAGGCAAATGGCAAATAATGTAATGCGAGAGAGAGGGATTGTGATGGGTACTTGGTATGTTGACTTTTGTGTAAGCCTCCTCGGCAACGGCGCCAGAAATCCTTCTTCCTACGTCTCGAGCTTGCGTTGGTTTTCCCCGAAGAGGAGAGGATGATGCAGCACAGTAGCGTAAGTATTTCCCTCAGTTTTTGAGAACCAAGGTATCAATCCAGTAGGAGGTCACGCGCAAGTCCCTCGTACCTGCACAAAACGATAGCTACTCGCAACCAACGCGATTAGGGGTTGTCAATCCCTTCACGGTCACTTACGAGAGTGAGATCTGATAGAGATAATATTTTTGGTATTTTGGTATAAAGATGCAAAGTGAAAAGTAAAAGCAAAGTAAAAACAAAGCAAGTAAATAAAGTGATATAGATTGATATGATGAGAATAGACCCGGGGGGCATAGGTTCACTAGTGGCTTCTCTCAAGAGCAAAAGTTTTCTACGGTGGGTGAACAAATTATTATTGAGCAATTGACAGAATTGAGCATAGTTATGAGTATATCTAGGTGATGATCATGTATATAGGCATCACATCCAAAACAAGTAGATCGAAACAATTCTGCATCGACTACTATTACTCCACTCATCGACCGCTATCCAGCATGCATCTAGAGTATTAAGTTAAAAACAGAGTAACGCCTTAAGCAAGATGACATGATGTAGAGGAATAAATTCATGGAATATGATAAATACCCCATCTTGTTATCCTCGATGGCAACAATACAATACGTGCCTTGCAACTCTTTCTGTCACTGAGTAAGGACACCGCAAGATTGAACCCAAAGCCATGCACTTCTCCCATTACAAGAACTACCAATCTAGTTGGCCAAACCAAAAAGATAATTCGAAGAGACTTGCAAAGATAACTCAATCATACATAAAAGAATTCAGAGAAGAATCAAATATTTTCCATAGATAATACTGGATCATAAACCCACAATTCATCGGTCTCAACAAACACACCGCAAAAAGAAGATTACATCGAATAGATCTCCATCAGAGAGGGGGAGAACATTGTATTGAGATCAAAAAAGAGAGAAGAAGCCATCTAGCTACTAGCTATGGACCCGAAGGTCTGAAGTAAACTACTCACACTTCATCGGAGGGGCTATGGTGATGATGTAGAAGCCCTCCGTGGTGGATGCCCCCTCCGGCGGAGCTCCGAAACAGGCCCCAATATGGGATCTCGTGGATACAGAAGGTTGCGGCGGTGGAATTAGGTTTTTGGCTCCTGTTCTGATCGTTCGGGGATACGTAGGTATATATAGGAGGAAGGAGTACGTCGGTGGAGCTCCGAGGGGCCCACGAGGTAGGGGGATGTGCCAGGGGGCGCCCTCCACCCTCGTGACCTCCTCGGAAGCTTCTTGGAGTAGGGTCCAAGTCTCCTGGATCACGTTCGGTTGGAAAATCACGATCCTGAAGGTTTCATTCCGTTTGGACTTCGTTTGATATTCTGTTTCTTCGAAATAATAAAAAAGGCAAAAAACAGCAATTCTGGGCTGGGCCTCCGGTTAATAGGTTAGTCCCAAAAATAATATAAAAGTGGAAAATAAAGCCCAATATAGTCCAAAACAGTAGATAAAGTAGCATGGAGCAATCAAAAATTATAGATACGTTGGAGACGTATCAGTCGGCCGTCCAAACAGTGTGTGATACAGGCTCTGGATTTTCACCACTTCAAAGGTCAATTTTTCTGACCTGGAATCATGCTCATCTCCGAACACAACCTCCAAAGCGATCTTGCCAACAGGATATGCCGATTTACCTGGTACTACACCATGAAAAACAGTGTTGGACGGTTTAAGATTCTTGTCTGTCAGCCCCATGCGACGAAAGGTCTCATAATACAGGATGTTGATACTGCTCCCTCCATCCATCACGACTTTGGTAAACTTGTAACCTCCCACCTGAGGCGCTACCACCAAAGCCAGTTGACCCGGATTGTCAACCCGGGATGGATGATCCTCTCTGCTCCACACGATGTGCTGCTCGGACCACCGCAAATAGCATGGCACTGCCGGTTCAACAGCGTTAACTGCCCTTTTGTGAAGCTTCTGATCGCTCTTGCACAGGCTAGTAGTGAACACATGATACTACCCACCATTCAACTACTTGAGGTGACTTTGATAACATGACTGCTGTTGATTTCCTTGATTATTCTGTTGGCCATTACCACCTTGGTTATTCTGGTTGCCCTGATTATTCTGAAATCCAGAGTTTGAACCGCCGCCACCATGAAAACCTGGACCTGAACCGCCCGACGAACCCTGATCATACCGGAAGACATCGGAATTCTTGAACTCCTTCATGATATAACAATATTTCCAAAGATGTGTGGAAGGGGCCTCCTTGGTCCCATGCTTGGGGCAGGGCTGGTTTAACAAATGCTCCAGATTCATCCCTCCACCGTGCTCAGGCCGTTTACCTTTACGACGCTGCATATTAGTGTTAGCCACAAGATCTGAACTATCTGCCTTGCGCTTACCGTTATTCACATGGCCTCCCTGGTTGTGATGCTGTCCCTTTGCACCGCCGTTCTTCTTTCCCTTCTCCGGTTTCTCCTCATCAGAATCGGGATCCTTGGTATTATCAGAATCGACATATTTGACCAAGACGGCTATAAGGGTTCCCATATCGTTGCAATGGCGCTTGAGCCGTCCCAACTTCATTTTTAGTGACTTAAACCGGCAATTACGCTCCAGCATTATGATTGCTTGACGAGCATTGATCCGGTTTGACGAATGGAAAACTTCCGAAACCCGGCACACCCAATGAGTTGTTGACTCGTTTTCCCCTTGAACACAGGCATCCAGATCCACAATGGACATAGGCTGTTTGCATGTGTCATTGAAATTAGCTATAAATTGGGCGTTCAACTGATCCCATGACTCGATGGAGTTGGCTGGTAAGTTTTTCAACCAAGTACGGGATGTCCCTTCCAACATCATCGTGAAGTACTTTGCATAGGCCGCTTCATCCACATCCAGCATCTCCATTGCCATCTCATAACTCTCGACCCACGCCTCAGGTGGCTGATCCCGGTGTAATTAGGCACCTTACGTGGACCCTTGAAATCCTTGGGCAGTCGCACATTACGGAGAGCCGGAATGAGACACGGCACTCCCCAGGAACTAAAAGCAAGCCCGGTGCCTCGGTCTACTAACGCCGCTGGCTGAACCAGGGCGGTTGATAATGACCTGCATATTGTGCTGCCAAAGCGGCCTCCCTTCATGCTCTCCCATTATCCACCACGTCTTTAGCATTACGGCGTCGCGCACTGCTAGACACTTCCGGTTCATCCATGTGCCTGCTATAGCTTTTGCTCGGATGAGGGGTTGAATGAATTCTATCTCGGCTATAGGAATAAGCATGCTACTGCACCATGGCGGTTTGAAGAAGATCCCTGGCCCGCCGTGTCTCAATCACCGCCAGTGAATCGCCCTCCATTGGAATGGCTGCCAGGCGACATGCTGCGGCAATCATGTTATCCAACAGGCTCAAGAAGTGACCCGGTGGTGTGGACACGTATTGCAGCGGGTTATCCGTTCGCCGAGGTGGTTCCGTCATCCGTGGTTGATCCGGCGCTGCCCTAAGCGCGTCGGTCCAGTTTGCAGCTGCCGGATTGCTCGGCCTAGCCCCTGGTGTATTAAAGAGATTCAATCCTTTGAAGACCGGCTGCATATGTGATCAGTACTTCCTTCGCATTACGTCGTTTGATGCATTTTGTTCCAAGAGGAGTCGGTAATTCTGCGCATGTATCTGCTGTGACTAGGCATCCAAAGCGGGCGGTTCTTCGGCCATCCTAGCATCCTCAATTGCCAGGTCCTCCTTAGCCTGTGTTATCTAGTCCTTCAGTTTCGCAATGTCCGCATTGTGCTGATCCTGCGCCTCCGGGGTAACTGCTGTGGTTAGCAAGGTTGCCCAGGCATCCGTCAAACCGGAGAGGACTTGAGCCGGTCGGCGCGCTGGGGCTCCTGCCACGGCTGCTGATCCGGCATTCATCGCTGTTGTACATGAAGACTGCAAAGTGGGCTGTGTTTCGGCCATGTAAACAGCAACCCGACTTGGCGGTTCAAGGACGTCCGGAATACTGTTGCCATTGGAATATCCTTCGAACACACCATCATGAATTGGGTATAGGGACTCGGTTTCGCCAGTGGATGACTCGCTGTCAGAATAAACAGCCATCTCGCCTTCAGACACTGGTTCAGATCTGATCCCAAGGACACATCCTACGAACGCACGCTTCATGGCGGGCTTAACCCGGGCGGGACTTGCACGCTGGGCCGTCTCGACGAGGTCGGTGCAGATGTCCGGATCAGGGCCCGGTTCGCCGATCTTGCCGATGAAGACATGAATTCCGCCAAAGGGGACCCGATATCCGTACTCGATTGAGCCGGCCTCGAGGCCCCATCCTTCGTCATTGATGTAGAGCTTGCCGCGACGACTCTTGGTCATCCGGCCAATCACGTACCCCTTGAGTCCTTCAAAGCTGCCCTTCAAGAACTCGAAACCATCGTGCGATAGCCCCACGGTGGGCGCCAACTGTCGTGGAATTAACACGTCAGATGTCCTCATGGAAGGACTTAGTCGTACAGCCATCGCGATGGGTTAGCTTGAAGGGCTTAAACCGAACAAGGGACACGGGAGTTTATACTAGTTCGACCCCTTCGATGAAGGTAAAAGCCTACGTCTAGTTGTGATGGGATTGATCGGGTTTCGATGACCAGGGAGCAAATACGCTTTGCCTGAGTCTCGAGTTGTTGTTTCTTGTCCCTGAACCGCCGCCGAGTCGTCCCTTTATATACATAGGTTGGCGCCCGGCCGGTCTACAGAGTCCCGAGGCCGACTCATACAAAGTGTCTGGCTCGGTCTCTCCTTTCCTAACTTACAATACAAGTTACATAACCATGGCAGTTTACCATTATGGGCCCTAATCCGCCTTTGGGCTTTGGGCCTCGAAGCCTCCTTAGTAAAACGCCATCTTCTAGATCTTCATGGGCTTCAGTATAGTTGACGGCGAACCGGGCCCTCCTGGCCAGTTTACACTCAGTAGTTATATGCCCAACACCAGCCCAATGGTAAATGATGACAACTACATGGAGACCACTCCGTCGCCAAAGGCGTCGCCGTGTAGCGACGGATTCGCAAAGGCCTCAGGCCATCGGTCTCCATGTCAACCATCCGAGAAGAAGATTCACACCAATCTAGCTCAGTGGCACGTCAAGTGTTCCCTGAGGAGAATCCCTCTGTGACGGTTCCTGAGTCTGAAGCCAAAGCTGCTGAAGACATTCCGGCTGCATCAGCCGAAGAAGAAACAAGAATAGAAGAGAGAGTTGCTACACCCCCTGCCCCAGATCAAGTCATTCTCGAGGAGAATGTGACTGTGCAAGACCCTCCGATCGTTGACCATATGGAGGTTGAGAATGTTGAGGCTTCCACAAACACTGCAGAAGCCAATGACCATGTCGTGGCTGAAGATCGTGTGGAGCCCGAAGCCAATGTTGTGCCTGAACCCAATAAGAATCTTGAAGCTTCTGTCACGCCAGTCCCCACTGACGGCGTTGTTCCTCCCCCAAGGCCTCACACAATGGAGTTGGCTTACAACTGTGATATGGAGTTGGTCACTGTTCGCTGGCCTATCCTGGTACCACCCACTGGTCCCGGCCGGACCGCAATATGACTATCATGTGCAGCAGCAACCACTAGTGCAGAAGCCTAAGCCAAGACTGGCAAGACTTCCAGGTGCTGCTACATCTCCTGGATCGTTCAGTGTCAATAGCTTCAGATCACACAACACCTTCTTTGATAGTGATAAGAATCCCTACTCGAAGCCAAGGATCTACTCAGATTGCTTCTGGAGCCATCAACAGCACAGCTACTACTCTTGTGCTCTCTACAACCAAGAGAGAATATTCCCTCACATGCGCCTTGATTGTGAAGCTATGGCTGGGCTCCCTTGTCTTGCAGAAGCTATGGATTGCTTTTGTGATGCTGGCCTTCTGGAGTTTGTCATAGCCAAAGAGCACTGGAATGAAGAGCTTCTGCTGTAGTTCTATGCTACTCTTCACATTCGTGGACACAACAAGGATCCGAAGACATGGACCCTTGAGTGGATGACAGGTTTGTGCACCATAAAGCCAAAGCTCAGGACATCATTGAGCTTACCTCCCTGCCCACTCCAGGTGAATTGTATGAGCCTGGTTGTCAGTGCCACACAGAAGGACTGCAGACCATTTTTCAGCGGCCTGAACCCAACATGAGTCAGATGCTCAGCATGATGAAGCCATTGCCTCGTGATGCAGAATATCCAAAGGAATTCTTTGTCCAGGACCTCGAGTACTTGCCCTGCACAATTTATCATATCCTGAGATGTACTCTATGGCCAATCAAGGGACATTCTTCTGAAGCCAAACTTGAAGGCACCATGAAGACTTTGGTTTTCTATATTGTCAATGGCATCAAGTTCAACTCCCAGGATTTCTTCATCAGACAGCTTGCTGCATCTGGGATTGATTTTTTTGGCTGAAGTTTTATGCTCCATGGGTGATGCGCCTAATCAAGCTTCATTGACCTATCAACTATCAACCTTCTGCACATAACCATCTGGTCTTCTTGCCTGAGGTTGATCTATATGTTCAAGCCATCTAGCCTGAGCCTGCCAAGGAGCCAATTTATCTTCACAATGCTGATCATCAAAGCTTCACGCAGCCCATTGAAGGAGTTCATGTTCCAAATGTTGTTATTCCTGCTTATCTGCTTGTTGGCAATGTGCATATGCCTCACCGTGCTAATACTGAAGCCACTGCCAGTACAGTTGCTCAAAGGCCTCAAAAGCGTTCTCGTGTACTCAATGACCGAGAACTTCTTGTGGCCTTACATCAGAAGCAGGACAAGCACAATGACTGGCTGAAGCGTCAAATGCATAGTCTCTTGGTGGATCTCAATAGCATTTGAAATCTGGCCATTAAGAACTCTTTTGTTTCCCATGAGAATGCACGGCGGTCCTGGAAGAGCCTAACTCTGCTATGTTCTGAAGATGATCTTTGAGAAGATGGCTTCACTGAAAGCTTCAAGTTTGACTCCAGGCCTCCACCAAATGCAAGATGGCGCCGTACTCCTTCTCTTGAAGATTATGAGCATTCATCTTCGGCTGCAACTGTTGTTGCCAATGTCGTCGATGAAGAAGACGATGCCACTTCACCAACAATGTCTGCACTGCATATCGACTCTGCACCAGGCCCCTCTGCACCACCAAACTCTAGCAACGACCCTGCTCCACCGACTGCTCCTTCTGAAAATGAGTAGATGCTCTATGTCTTCAAACCTTTTTGGTCCTTACTGACAAAAGGGGAGAAGCATATGAGTTGATAGTCTTTAAGAGGGTCCTCATGGGTGGCTGCATTATTTTGCCAAGTACTTACAACTCTCGTCTTTTGAAACATTTGGTTCTCTGAGTTGTAACACTTAAACTTGATGGTCGTCTGCTACTTTTTCTGCTTTTCTGTGGTGCGATGATAAATTCTGCATGAAGTCATTCTGCAGGCATCCATTTACCATTATGCATATCATTATCTTCTTTACTTACTTGTATGCATAATGCATTGTCTTCACACTTTGATGATGGCCTCCACAAAGCAAAACCTTCCATGTGCATTTGCATTCAAAGGCAAATCATCTATATGCACATCTTCAGGGGGAGCCTCGTCATATGTATGAAGACAATACTCACTACACTAAACTTTCACATACTTTTATCCCCGTTGAAAACTTCAACCAGTTTGTCATCAATCACCAAAAAGGGGGAGATTGTAAGTGCATCTAGTGCCACCCCTAGTTGGTTTTGGAGTATTGACGACAAACTTGCTTAAGGGATTAATGTGTTTGTGAGAATTGCAGGATAACACAGGTAGCAGTCCCATATTGATTTGGTTTACCTACCAGAGATGACACCTAAAAATGTGTGAAGACATTGAAGACAATGGTGGTCTATGAAAATATTCACACTGAAGACTATGACAAGAGAAGACATTGCGTGAAGACTATGGAGTGTGAAGACATAGTTGTTTTCGTAGTTTCCTTTTCTTCTTTGTTGAGTCATAGGAACCACTATACTATTAAGTGGGGTCCAAGTGAACAAAGTCAGAGTGACTGATGTGATGCTCGACCAAATCCTATGTCTTTGAGCAAAGACAATGAGAGAAAATCTTATCTAGAGCTGGATGAGTCAGCTTGGCTTGTAGCCCAAGCTGAGCTGCTGGATGCATTTGAAATCTGACAGTTGGACACGAGTCAGTTCCTTAGTGACCTAGGGTCATTTTGGACAAATCAGGTTGGGTTGTCTCCTAGGTATAAATAGCCCACCCCCTACACCATAAATTGGTGGCTGCTCAGAGTTAGTGCACGACTTTTGTCGTTTGAGAGCAACCCACCTCCGAAGCCTTTGAGAGAGAATCCTTGCGAGGACAAAGCCCAAAACAACCAGAGCCAAAGAGTGTTAGGCGTCACTGAAGTATTTCTGTCCACGTGATCTGAAGACTTATTACACTCGAGGACTGTGAATCCTCCAGCCGGTTAGGCGTCACGTTCTGAGCATCCAAGAGTCATTGTGGATTGCCAGTGAACGAAGTCTGTGAAGGTTTGTAAGTCTCCCTTGAAGACTTGCCAGAGTGATTGGCGAGGAATAAGTGTTCTTAGCTCAAGGGGAATAAGGTGAAGACACAGTCTTCTGAGTTGAATCTCAGCCTCCCTAACTAGACGTACAGTTTGCACAGCAACTGGAATTGGTCCAACAAATCCCTTGTCCTCTCCGAGCAACTGGTTCTATCCTACCTCTCTCACATTACTTACAGTTTGTCTTCGTGAAGTATTTGCCTACTTGTCTGATCTGATTGACTTCACTGTGTGAAGACTGTTGTCTGTTGGCTTCATACTATCTTCCATCCTGATCCATACTACCTAGCTGCTTATAGTCTTCGTGCTATCACTACATTTCTTACTTGACTATGGCTTTTCTAGTGTAGTCTACATTCCGCTGCATATCAATAGGTTCATTTCTATTGTTTGTCTTCAAAATACCCCTATTTTGAAGAAGTTCACAAAAATCGCCTATTCATCCCCCACCCCCTCTCTAGTCCAATACTAGCACTTTGATTGACCGCTATCCAATGATCCACTCCTGGATTACTTTGGTACCTCCTTGCCAAACTTATGGCAAGACACACATTAGGTCTGGTACACAGCATGGCATACATAATAGCATTTATGGCTGAGGCATAGGGAAAGACTTTCATTTTATCTCTATCTTCTGTCGTGGTCAGACTTTGAGTCTGACTCAATTTCACACCTTGCAACACAGGCAAGAACCCTTTCTTTGACTGGTCCATTTTGAACTTCTTTAGAACTTTGTCAAGGTATGTGCTTTGTGAAAGTCCTATTAAGCGTCTCGATCTATCCCTATAGATCTTGATGCACAATATATAAGCAGCTTCACTGAGGTCTTTCATTGAGTTTTTTTATTCAAGTATCCTTTTATGCTATCCAGAAATTCTATATCATTTCCAATTAGTAATATGTCATCTACATATAACACAAGAAATGCTACAGATCTCCGAGATGCTTGCACCACTCCATAAATGGATCGCTGGAGCTTGCACACTTTGTTAGCACCTTTAGGATCAACAAAACCTTCTGGTTGCATTATATACAACTCTTCTTTGAGAAACCCGTTAAGGATGCATTTTGACATCCATTTGCCGGATTAATGCGGCAATTGCTAACATGATTCGGACAGACTTAAGCATCGTTGCGGGTGATAAAGTCTCATCGTAGTCAACCCCTTGAACTTGTCGAAAACCTTTCGCGACAACTCGAGCTTTATAGACAGTGATATTACCATCACCGTCTGTGTTCCTCTTGAAGATCCATTTATTCTCAATGGCTTGCTGATCATCGAGCAAGTCGGCCAAAGTCCATACTTTGTTCTCATACTGTCGGATTTCAGGTTCCGGCAGACCCTTGAGGTTCGAACACTGGGGTGCGCATGGAGATTCAACCCTCTACCGGCTCGCTCCTCGCCAAATCGCTAGGACCTAAACTACCAAACTGAACAGCACGAGAGACACAAGATTTATACTGGTTCATGCCACCATTGTGGTGTAATACCCTACTCCAGTGTGTGTGTGGTGGATTGCCTCTTGGGCTTGATGATGAACAATACAAGGCAGAACAGCCTCACGAGGGTCTATTCTTGGCTGGCGCGACGAACTGCTGGGAGGAGTTCAATCGCCCTCTCTACTGGTTTTCTGGTGAGGGTTCTCTATTGCTAGGTCAGGTCCAGATTCCGGATCCTCTACCCTGGGGGTGGCTAGTCCTATTTATAGGCAAAGGCCCTGGGCCTCTTCCCAAATATTGAGCGGGAAGGGTGCCAACAATTGGCCATTTTGAAGGGGAACAGCGGATACACTTATCCTGACTAAAGTTGGTCCTCACCTGTCAAAGGCTCTAGTGGTGACGCCGACTTGGGCTCCACAATGACTTCCTTCCGGCCGTTGGGCTGGTCTTGGTCTTGTTGCACCGAAATGGACGCCTTTGCTTGATACTCTCACCTGCGCTTGCTCCCTTTGCACCAAAGAGGAAAGGAGGACACTGTGCGGGCTGGCGCCCGACTGGCGCCCTTGGTCGTCATGGCTCGCATCATGGGCACCTTGCGAGGTACCCCGCCTTGAACTCTCCACCTCCTCATGAGCCAGCCTAACGAGGCCGTGCCTGAGGAAGCTACTTGTCGTCTGCCCCGCGAGGCTTGGCCCCTCGCAAGGGTCTTGAGCTTGTGTTGATGAAGATGGGCTATGCTGGGCCTCCTTTGAGCCACGCCGCAGGCCGCAGGTAGGCAAGTCTGGGGACCCCCATTCCCAGAACGCCGACAGTAGCCCCCGGGCCCACGGCGCGCCCGAACTTGGCCGAGCAGAAAGGTGAAAGGGCAAGTGCGAAGCATCGCGGGCCTAACAGCCTGCGGCCTTGGGCGCTGCGTGGCGGTTGATTGGACCTAGGCGGCACTGTTCCCCCACGCCTCCTTATTTTGTGCCTTGCTAGGCGGACTCGCTGCCGCACACAGCCGCTCCCCTTTCTGCTGCTTGAGCGCTCCCTGTCCTTTCTTCTCTCGAACTCCAGCTTTCGTATCCAATCAAATCTCGGACCTTCCCCCTCCCCTTCCTGCCATCATGGCTCCGCCAAGGAAGGGAAAAGGGAAGAAGCCCGTGCCGCCGCCTCGCTCATCGTCGACGGCGGCCCCCGCCGTCGATTGGCCGGTCATAGTCAATCAAGAAGGCCTGGGCAAGGTCGGCCCAGCCCTGGCCACCATCTTCAATGAGTGTGGGAGGACGACGGCCTGGCCCGCGTCTCGCTTCTCCGTTGACAGGATTCCTACCGAGGTCCGGTATTTTGCCGACACCCTGTGGGCGGGACTGGTTCCCCCCTTCTCTGATTTCCTCAATGCCGTGCTTTCCCATTATCAGATCCATATGATGCACCTGGGTCCTGAGTCCATCACCCTTCTCGTGGCATTTGCCTTCGTTTGCGAGGCAATGACGGGCATCCTTCCTTCGGTTGCCTTGCTGTGCCACTTCTCTCTGCGCCTTGTCGACCCCACCCAATGCTCGGGTGCGTGAGCTTCATTGCTGCGCCTGAGACAGCGGCTTCTGGAATTGACTTCAGTCCTCCTCCGCCCGCGCCTGGGTTCCGCGAGTGGTGGCTGTATGTGGACGAAGGGGTGCCCAGCCCCCTGCTGACGGAGCCATCTTCGCCTACTGTCCCCAACTCAGGCTGGGGCCAGGAGACGCTCGCGAGCCCCCGGCTCGCCTTCGTCTGGCGTCGCTTCGAGTTCCTGAGGGGGCTTGGCGTGACGGCACCCAAGGTGGTGAAGGAGTTCTTGCTACGCCGCGTCGCCCCTCTCCAGCACCATTCTCACCGAATGTGGGCCTTCAGCGGCCGTGGGGACCGTATGCGGCTCCAGGAAGAGGACCTGATGCCTGAAGCGCTGAGGAAGGTGCTCTTGGTCTTGACTGGGGATCCTTCTCCCGGCGGCATTCGACAAGGGGGGGCCTTGCTGTACCTTTGCTCGAACAGGGGTGACTTCGTGAGGCAGATGCCCATCTTCGACGAATGGGGGCCGCGACTAGCTGACCTCCAGGGGCCTCGCGAGAACCCAGTGGTGGTGGTCGCCCTCGCAGCCGTCCAGGGCGGTTCTTCCTCAGGTGGCAAGGCAGGGAGGCATGAGCCTCCGGAGGCCGAGGGTGCTTCCGCTGGGGCAACAACACTGGGCGGCGCTCTTGAGGGAGCGGCCCCCGAGGCCCGTGCTGCCACAATGGAGGGTTGCGAGCGGCCGCCCGGGGTGCCTGCGGCTGAGGCCCCTGAGGCCCCAGCCGCTCTTCTGGGTGAGGCGACCAGCACCGCGCCCCAAGCAAACGCCCCTGACGTGAGTCGCCTCGGAGCTTCCTCTTCATCGCAGGCTGACCCCTGCGCTCAACTCTTGGGTCACTTCCGAGTGGACTTTGAGGCCCTACGGAAGAGGAGAGAGGCCCTGGGTGATGACTACCCTGGTCGCCTGCTGAAGCGTAGGAAGTACTACGCCATCGACGAGTAAGCCTTCTCCCTTCCCTGCTCCTAACTCTTTCGTTGCTTGTTCTAATCCTTGCCCTGCAGGGCCCTTCCTCCCGAGCTCACGGGGGTGGATGAGGAGCCATCCCCCTCGCCTCCACCTCCTCCGTCGTCTTCGATCATTCCGAGCAGTCGGGCCCTTGTGGTGAGGCCGGTTGGCGAGACGAGTCACCCTGAAGCACAACGCGGCCCTACGCTCCCTGCGGTCTTCCTTTGCGGGCCTTCTCGTGGCATAGCCAGCCTGCCGTGGGCCTCTCGCCTGGTGGTGGACCGTGATTGGTTGAGGTACTCCCTGCGCTCTTCACCCGGGGATGGACTGGCTTCGGGGCGGGCTTCTGGCAGGGCGCGCCCGACCATCTCAAGGGCGCCAGCCCCCAGCCCCCTGCCCGAGGGGGGAATGCTGATCCGCGCCCCATGGCGCTCGCTTGGGGCGGATGGTGGCATGGAAGACGTACTCGAGCGCGCCCGGGAGCGTCGCGCCCTTCGCCAAAGGTTCCTCCGGAGGGCGGCTGACGCGGTGAACTTGCTCGGTGAAGAGCTTGCTGACGAGGATGCGCGCCTTGAGGCCGAGGGCCTTCGCCTGGTTGCGGAGAGGCATGAGCTGGAGGCGGCTGCTGCCCTCGCGCACCGTCGGCGCGATCTTGATGATGAGGAGGCCAAGGCGTCGCTGGCAGCCTCTCGGGAGGCCCATTCCCAGGCCGTCGAAGAATCCCGGGAAGCTGACCGGCGGCGACAGGCCACGGAGGAGCGGGCACGGGAACTCTTGGCCCGGTGCCGCTCACTGGAGGAGCAGGTGGAGCTGCGCGAGGCGGCCCTTGCGTCGATGAAGGTGGCCTCCGGCGACCCAGCGAAGCTCCAGAAGCATGAGGAGGCGTTGATGCTGGAAACCGTCGAACGCGCGCGCGAGCATGAGTGCCTGGAGACGAGGGAGCGCTGGGTGACACGGGCGGAGGACGACGTCGCTGCACGGGAAGCCCGTGTCTCGGAGGAGGTCGGACGTCGGGTGGCAACGGCGCGCCTGAATCTCGAGCGCGAGTTCTCGGAGAGGCTGGAGTTGGTCCGGACCGAGGCCGAAGGTAGGACCACTGTCCTGAGGACCAAGCTGGAGGAAGCGACGCGGCGGGTTGATGCCTTACAGGCCGCACTCGAGGCGGCGCAGGGGGAGTCAACTACTTCCCGCGCCGAGGTGCTTCTTCTTCGCCAACAGGTGGTTGAGGCTGAGGCCGTCACCCGTCAGAATGCGGACGAGATGCGTCAGCGGCGGCTCTTGGAAAACGAGCACGCCCCCATGCTCACCACGCTTCGGGAGAGGGCCAACACGGCCTTAGGTAACATCTGCGAGGCGGCCGTCAGCGAGCCGCGTGCCATTAACTACGCCGGCAACCTTCAGTTCTTCACCGACATTGTGACGCAGCTGGAGGCACGGTCGGTTCGTGCCAACAGGTTGGTGGAGGAGAGGAGCCGAGCGCTGCTCGGGCGCGCCTTTTCCCGCGTCTTCAGCCATCTCCAAAACATGGATCCTCATTTTGACTTTGACGCTGCCATCGCCCCAGTCCCCCAGGCCGTCCGAGACGACCTGGCGTATTGGTGGAAGACAACGTGGACGCCCTTGTCAGGGCCTTCTCTTCAGACAACGATGACGTGATTGTGGCCGCCGACGAGGGCGGCGTGGTGAACGGCCCTGACGCCGCTGGCGGCAACGCGGAGGGCGATGGCGAGGCCAGCGACGCCAACGACAGCTCGGGCGGCGCTCCTGAGGATGCATTGGGGGATTTATCTGACTGATAGCACGCCGTTCCTGTTTCCTTATCCTGCATGAATAGAACTCAGGCTTTTGTCCCGATGGTTGTGAGAGAATTTTGGGAGGGGGTGCCCCTCATGTAAAACCAATGTTTTAGCGCACTAGTCGATGCTACATTGCTCATAGGCCCGTGCCAAGTGGTTGGCTAGGTGACGAGCCGGCTGGTTAGTCTACCTTCGTCCTGCGCGGGTCCTGAGATAATTTGTGGGAGGTTGTGGTGCCTCGAACGCCTCCTGATCGAATCTGTAGGATCTGTAGTGAAAAAACCTCCCGAGGGGGGTATGACGGCGACAGTCTGGGCTGCACGCAAGCTAGGCCAGACCCGGCTCGCGAGGTGCTCACGAGGGGAGGCAGCTGAGGCGAGATTGTAACCGAAACGCGAGAGATTGCTCGAACGAGACTAAGCACTCCTTCCCCAACACACGCAAATCTCAAATTCGAGTTCAACTTAAATCCAGCGGGGGAAAGCAGCAACCAAGGGAAAAGCAATGAAAGCAAACAAAAGGCCGCGTCCGGCACCTAGTCTAGTCTTGGACGTCTTCTCACCAGCGCGGAGCTAAGTGCTGCCACTGGGCATGGGAGGGAGCCCCAGGGCCTGAGGCCGGCACCCCTGAGACTCCGGGGCGTGTACAGCCCCACTCATTATTACGTGAGAGTGTCATGGGGCGGCGAGCTTCACAGGCACTGGGCCTTCTTCACAGGTACCGGCCTTGCTTCATATCGCCAGACGAGGGCCCCGCCTTGCGCCACACTCTAGTGCCATCAACGACGACCGGAAACCAGGACGCCGCCGATGGGGCAGAGCGGTCGCCAGCGGTTCCCCCGACGACCACGGGTCCTCCGCCAGGGGCAGGCCCTGAGGCACCTCCCCGGCGGAGGGCCTACCTCCTGGGAATGCCTTGCTCCGAACACCGCGGTGATGATGCCGGATCTCGGCCCCTCTCCTGCAGCCCCCGACGCCCTCCTCCTGAGGGGTAAGAGGCCGCTGGAGCGGGGCAGCTGCTCGCTGTGGCGACCTGCACCTCCTGCGACCCATGATTAGTGTATGCCTGCTCCTGAGGGATTAGTGGTACCCGATAATCATCGCTTCCAGCGTGTCCGATGGGGCCGTCCCTGGGTTCCTGGAAGAGCTCAGCTTCTGGCGCCTCGTCCCCCCAGCTCGGGCTGAGGAGTGAGCCCTGTTCGCCTTCGCGCGGGTGCCCTTGATCCATCATGTGGGGCACATACTCTTCTGGGGCCGTTATCTCGAAGGCCGCGCTATAGGGCTCCGCGCGCCATGCAGCTCTGCCTGATGCGCCCACTTGGGGGTGGTAGCGCGGCGGCCCGCTGGGGCCGTGCATCGCGACGAGTCCTTCTTCGCTGGCGGGGAGCGGAGTCAGCGCTGCCATCGGTTCAGTGTCGACAGCTTCGCTGGTGTTGGAGTAGCCGTGGGGCCCGCGGGCGCACGTGGGGCCCCCTCGCGGGCCGCCCTGAGCCTGGGGCGGAAGCTCAATGCAGAAGGGGTCAGCCCCCGAGGCAGCGAAGCCCAGGAGCTCCGCCACCCGCTCTAGCAGCACGTCACGGCCGCCTTCCATCAGTCTGCACTACAACAGCTCTCGGGCCACCGTGAGCGCGGCCCTTGAGTTCGCCTGCTCCCGGCGGGTGTACGGCGTCGTGGCCGCGGCGTGGTTGGAGGCCCTTGCTGCCGACCGCGTCTGCCGCGGTGTTAGAGCCGTCGAGGCCTGTCTGTGTCGCCCACGACCCGCAGCGCCCTGTGGACCGCGAGCTGCCTGGGGCATGGGGTCGCCCGGGGCGAGCGGCTCTGCGCGTGCGGGCCAAACCGCCCAAGGATCAGGGTTGCCCGCCTGGTCGTCGGACATGGTGATGACGATGCGACGGGGCGTGAAGCGGCAGAAGGCAGATCCCGGCACTCCCCTACCTGGCGCGCCCAATGTTGGATTTCGGGTTCCGGCAGACCCTTGAGGTTCGAACACTGGGGTGCGCGCGGAGATTCAACCCTCTACCGGCTCGCTCCTCGCTGAATCGCTAGGACCTAAACTACCAAACTGAACAACACAAGAGACACAAGATTTATACTGGTTCAGGCCACCATTGTGGTGGATTGCCTCTTGGGCTTGATGATGAACAATACAAGGCAGAATAGCCTCGCGAGGGTCTGTTCTTGGCTGGTGCGACGAACTGCTGGGAGGAGTTCAATCGCCCTCTCTACTGGTTTTCTGGTGAGGGTTCTCTATTGCTAGGTCAGGTCCTGATTCCGGATCCTCTACCCTGGGGGTGGCTAGTCCTATTTATAGGCAAAGGCCCTGGGCCTCTTCCCAAATATTGAGCGGGAAGGGCGCCAACAATTGGCCATTTTGAAGGGGAACAGCGGGTACACTTATCCTGACTAAAGTTGGTCCTCGCCAGTCAAAGGCTCTGGTGGTGACACCGGCTTGGGCTCCACAATGACTTCCTTCCGGCCGTTTGGCTGGTCTTGGTCTTGTTGCACCGAAATGGACGCCTTTGCTTGATGATCTCGCCTGCGCTTTCTCCCTTTGCACCAAAGAGGAAAGGAGGACACTGCGCGGGCTGGCGCCCGACTGGCGCCCTTGGTCATCATGGCTTGCGTCATGGGCACCTCGCGAGGTACCCCGCCTTGAACTCTCCGCCTCCTCACGAGCCAGCCTGACGAGGCCGTGCCTGAGGAAGCAACTTGTCGTCCGCCCCGCGAAGCTTGGCCCCTCGCGAGGGTCTTGAGCTTGCGTTGATGAAGATGGGCTCTGCTGGGCCTCCTTTGAGCCACGCTGCAGGCCGCAGGCAGGCAAGTCTGGGGACCCCCGTTCCCAGAACGCCGACACATACATGGATCGCATCTCATATTTCATGGCCTCAAGCCATTTACCGGAATCTGGGCTCATCATAGCTTCTTCATAGTTCATAGGTTCGCTGTTGTCTAACAACATGACTTCCAGGACAGGATTACCGTACCATTCTGGTGCGGTACGTGTCTTGGTCGACCTACGAGGCTCAGTAGTAACTTGATCTGAAGTTTCATGATTGTCATCATTAGCTTCCTCTCTAGTTGTTGTAGGTATCACGGGAACTGTTTTCTCTGATGTGCAACTTTACAATTCGAGAGAAGATACAACTACCTCATCAAGTTCTACTTTCCTCCCACTCACTTCTTTCAAGAGAAACACTTCTCTAGAAAGGACCCATTCTTGGCAACAAAGATCTTGACTTTGGATCTGTGGTAGAAGGTGTACCCAATAGTTTCCTTAGGGTATCCTATGAATACGCACTTCTCCGATTTGGGTTCGAGCTTATCAGACTGAAGCCTTCTGACATAAGCGTCGCATCCCCAAACATTAAGAAACGACAGCTTAGTTTTCTTGCCAAACCATAGTTCATACGGTGTCATCTCAACGAATTTATACGGTGCCCTAGTTAACGTGAATTTGGTTGTCTCTAATGCATAACCCCAAAATGATAAAGGCAAATCGGTAAGAGACATCACATAACACACCATATCTAATAAAGTACGGTCACGATGTTCAGACACACCATTACGCTGTGGTGTTCCACGTGGTGTGAGTTGTGAAACAATTCCACATTGTTTTAATGAAGGCCAAACTCGTAAGTCAAATATTCGCCTCCGCGATCAGATCGTAGAAACTTTATTTTCTTGTTGCGATGATTCTCCACTTCACTCTGAAATTCCTTGAACTTTTTAAATGTTTCCGACTTGTGTTTCATCAAGTAGATATATCCATACCTACTCAAATCATCTGCGAAGGTTACAAAATAACGATACCGGCCGCGTACCTCAACACTCATGAGATCACATACATCGGTATGTATTATTTCCAATAAGTCATTAGCTCGCTCCATTGTTACGAAGAATGGAGTTTTAGTCATTTTACCCATGAGGCATGGTTCGCAAGTATCAAATGATTCATAATAAAGTGATTCCAAAAGTCCATCCGCATGGAGTTTCTTCATGCGCTTTACACCAATATGACCTAAACGGCAGTGCCACAAGTATGTTGCACTATCAAATCAACTTTGCACCTTTTGGCATCAATATTATGAATATGTATATCACTACGATCGAGATTCAAAAAGAATAGACCATTTATCAAAGGTGCATGACCATAAAAGATATTACTCATATAAATAGAACAACCATTATTATTTGACTTAAATTAATAACTGTATCACAATAAAGAAGATCCAGATATAATGTTCATTTTCAACGCTGGCACCAAATAACAATTCTTGAACTAAAACTAACCCCGAAGGTAGATGTAGAGGTAGTGTGTCGACGGCGACCACATCGACCTTGGAACCATTCCTGACGCGTATCATCACCTCATCCTTAGCCAATCTTCGTTTATTCAGCAACTTCTATTTCGAGTTAAAAATATGAGCAACCAAACTAGTATCAAATACCCACGCGCTACTACGGGCATTAGTAAGGAACACATCAATAACATTATATCAAATATACCTTTGTTCACTTTGCCATCCTTCTTATCCACCAATTATTTGGGGCAGTTCCGCTTCTAGTGACCATTTCCTTTGCTTTAGAAGCACTCAGTTTCAGGCTTGGGTCTAGCTTTGGGCTTCTTCACGGGAGAGGCAACTTGCTTGCCATTTTTTTTGAAGTTTCCTTTCCTTCCCTTTCCCTTTTTCTTGAAACTTGTGGTCTTGTAACCATCAACACTTGATGCTCCTTCTTGATTTCTACCTCCATGGCCTTAAGCATTGCAAAGAGCTCGGGAATCGTTTTCATCATCCCTGGCATATTATAGTTCATCACGAAGCCTTTGTAGCTTGGTGGCAGTGACTGAAGAACTCTGTCAATAACACTCTCAACTAGAAGATCAATTCCCAGCTGAGTCAAGTGGTTATGATACCCAGACATTTTGAGTATGTGTTCGCTCACGGAACTTTTCTCCTCCATCTTGCAGCTATAGAACTTGTTGGAGACTTCATATATCTCAACCCGGGCATTAGCTTGAAATATCAACTTTAGCTCTTGGAACATCTCATATGCTCCCTGGCATTCAAAACGTCTTTGAAGTCCCGGATCTAAGCAGTAAAGCATGGCATAGTGAACTATTGAGTAGTCATCAGATCGAGCCTAGCAGACGTTCATAACATCTGCAGTAGCTCCTGCAGCAGGTCTGTCACCTAGCGGTGCATCAAGGACATAATTCTTCTATGCAGCAATGAGAACAATCCTCAAGTTACAGACCCAGTCCGTGTAGTTGCTACCATCATCTTTCAACTTAGCTTTCTCTAGGAACGCATTAATATTCAAGGGAACGGTAGCACGTGCCATTGATCCACAACATAGATATGCAAAAACTATTAAGACTAAATTCATGATAAAATATGTTCAATTAATCAAATTACTAATAAATTCCCACTTAAATGAACATACCTCAAGTTATCTAAGTGATACATGATCCAAATCAACTAACCCATGTCTGACCATCACGTGAGATGAGGTAGTCATCAATGGTGAACATCTCTATGTTGGTCATATCTACTATATGACTCATGTTCGACCTTTCGGTCTTCAGTGTTCCGAGACCATGTCTGTACATGCTAGACTTGTCAAGTTTAACCCAAGTATTCTGCATGTGTAAAACTGGCTTACACCCATTGTATGTGAACATAGAGTCTATCACACCCGATCATCACGAGGTGCTTCAAAACGACGAACTTTAGCAACGGTGCATACTCAGGGAGAACACTTTTATTTTGAAATTAAGTGAAGGATCATCTGATAATGCTATGACACGTCCATTTTGCATCATGTTTTCCTACTGTTATTTATAATGTTTTTATGCATAATGATGGTTTTTGGAGTAATTCTAATGCCTTTTCTCATAATATGCAAGGTTTGCACGAAGAGGGAGAATTCCGGCAGCTGGAAATATGGACCTGAAAAATCTACGTTAGGCTACCTATTCTACACAACTCCAAATGAGCTGAAACTTTAAGAGGAATTTTTATGGAATAAATGAGAATTATTGGAGCAAATGACTACCAGAGGGCGCCCACAAGGTGGGCACAACCCACCTGGGCACTCCAGGGAGCCCATGCGTGCCCTGGTGGGTTGTGCCCTCCACGGCCCACCTTCGGTGCCCATCTTCTGGTACATAAGTCAGTTTGACCTAGAAAAATCAGGGAAGGACTTTCGGGACGAAGCGCCGCTGTCTCGAGGCGGAACTTGGGTAGGAGCACTTTTGCCCTCTGGCGTTATTTGGGTAGGAGCACTTTTGCCCTCCGACGGAACGATTCCGCCGGGGGAACTTCCCTCCCGGAGGGGGAAATCATCGTCCTCATCTTCACCAACAACTCTCCCATCTTGGGGTCAGCAATCTCCATCAACATCTTCAACAACACCATCTCCTCTCAAACCCTAGTTCATCTCTTGTGTTCAATCTTTGTACCGAAACTATAGATTGGTACTTGTGGGTGACTAGGAGTGTTGATTACATCTTGTAGTTTATTACTATATGGTTTATTTGGTGGAAGATTACATGTTCAGATCCATTATGCTATTTAATACCCCTCTGATCTTGAGCATGATAATCATTTGTGAGTAGTTACTTTTGTTCTTGAGATCATGGGAGAAATCTTGTTGCAAGTTATCATGTGAACTTGATATGTGTTCGATATTTTGATAGTATGTATATTGTGATGACCTTAGTGGTGTCATGTGAACGTCGACTATGTGACACTTCACCATACTTGGGCCTAAGGGAATGCATTGTGGAGTAGTTATTAGATGATAGATTGCGAGACTGACAGAAGGTTAAACCCTAGTTTATGCGCTATTCTGTAAGGGTCTGATTTGGATCCAAAAGTTTAATGCTATGGTTAGATTTATTCTTAATACTTTTCTCGTAGTTGCGGATGCTTGTGAGGGGGTTAATCATAAGTAGGAGATTTGTTCAAGTAAGAATATCACCTAAGCACCGGTCCACCCACATATCAAATTATCAAAGTAGCGAACACAATTCAAACCAACATGATGAAAGTGATTAGATGAAATTCCCGGGTACCCTCAAGAATGCTTTGCTTATTATAAGAGACCGTTTTGGCATGTCCTTTGCCTCAAAAGGATTGGGCTACCTTGCTGAACTTTTCTTACCGTTACCGTTACTTGCTCGTTACAAATTACCTTGCTATCAAACTACTCGTTACTTACAATTTCAGTGCTTGCAGACATTACCTTGCTGAAAACTGCTTGTCATTTCCTTCTACTCCTTGTTTTGTTTGACACTCTTACTTGTCGAAAGGACTACGATTGATACCCTATATTTGTGGGTCATCATGCTACAGCCATTCTAAGCAAAAAAAGATGCATAAAGGATAAACATCATATGCAGCCAAAATATGTGACATGATATGGACATCATCATCTTGTGCTTGTGATCTCCATCTCCACAGCATCGGCATGATCTCCATCGTCACCGGAACGATGTCTTGATCTCCATCATTGCGTCGGGGTTGTATCGCCAACTATTTCTTCTACAACTATTGCTAACGCATAGCGATAAAATAAAGCAATTACATGGCGCTTACTGATTGACATGCAGGTTATACAATAATTAAAGACAACCCTAAGGCTCCTACCGGTTGTCTTACTCATCAACAAGAAAGTCATGAACTTTACAAAACATGATCATCTCATACATCAAGATATATGACATCATATCTTGACCATATCACATTGCAACATGCCCTGCAAAAAAAAAAGTTAGACGTCCTCTACTTTGTTGATGCAAGTTTTACATGGCTACTACGGGCAACTAGCAAGAACTGTTCTTAACTACGCAAAACCACAATGATGATTATCAAGTTTGCTATTTTAACCTTCTTCAAGGACCGGCCGTAGTCAAATTCGATTCAACTAAAGTAGGAGAAACAGACACCCACCAGCCATATTTATGCAAAACAAGTTGCATGTCAGCCAGTGGAACCGGTCTCATGTGCGTGGACATGTAAGGTTGGTCCGGTCCGTTTCATCCCATAATACCACCGAATCAAAATAAGTAGTTGGTGGTAAGTAGTATGACCATCACCGCCCACAACTTCTTTGTGTTCTACTCATGCATATCATCTACGCATAGGCCTGGCTCCGGATGCCACTGTTGTGGAGCGTTGCATGGAAAAAAAATCTACGCACGCGCAAGATCCATCCATGGAGATGCATAGATACGAGAGGGGAGAGTATGTCTACGTACCCTTGTAGACCGTTTAGCGGAAGCATTTATCAACGCGGTTGATGTAGTCATACACCTTCACGATCCAACCGATCAAGTACCAAACGTACGGCACCTCGCATTCAACACACATTTAGCTCAATGACGTCCTCGCCTTCTTGATCCAGCAAGACAATCGAAGTAGTAGATGAGTTCCGACAGCACGACGATGTGCGGATGGTGGTGGTGAACTTGTTCTGCAGGGCTTCGCCATGGAATGTAGAAAACTAGACGGATGATGAAACCGGGGAGAGGGGCGCCGCACATGGCTAATGGATTGGCATGGGTTGTGTGGTGCCCCCTCCCTCTCATATATATATATATATATATATATATATATATATATATATATATATATATATATATATATATATATATATAGGTGAGGGGAGGGCAAGGAGCCAGGGTGCACCCCAAGGGTGGTTGCCAGCCCCTTGGGCGCCTGCCCTATGCCCCCCCCCACCACCACCACTTCCTTATTTGCACTCGGGGGGAAGGAAAGGGGAGGAGAGGGAAGGCAAGGGGAGGCCGACTCCCATCCTTCCTTTTCTTACCAAGGCTTGTGGCCTGAGGAGGGTGCACGCCATCCCCTTGTGGGCTGGTGTGCTCCCCTCGTTTGGCCCATATGGCCCATTAACATCTCGAGGCTTCCCGGAACCCCTTTCGGTGATCCGATGATTACCCGGTACATTCTGAAATCTTTCTGGTGACCAAATATCATTGTCCTATATATCAATATTTACCTTAGGACCATTCCGGAGCTCCTCATCATGTCCGTGTTCTCATCCGGGACTCCGAACAACATTCGGTCACCATCTCACATAACTCATATAGTACTATATCGTCAACGAGCGTTAAGCGTGCGGACCCTACGCTTTTGAGAATGATGTAGACATGACTGAGATGCCTCTTCGGTTAATAACCAATAGCGGGACCTGGATGCCCATATTGGTTCCTACATATTCCACGAAGATCTCTACCGGTCGAACCTTTATGACAACATACGTAATTCCCTTTGTCAGTCGGTGTGTTACTTGCCCGAGATTTGATCGTCGGTATCCTTATACCTAGTTCAATCTTGTTACCGGCAAGTCTCTTTACTCGTTCCGTAATGCATCATCCCGTAACTAACTCATTAGTCACATTGCTTGCAAGGCTTATTATGATGTGCATTACCGAGAGGGCCCAGAGATACTTCTCGGATACTCGGAGTGACAAATCCTAATCTCAATCTATGCCAACCTAACAAAACACCTTGGGGGATATTTGTAGAGCATCTTTATAATCACCCATTTACGTTGTGACGTTTGATAGCACACAAGGTATTCCTCCGATATTCTCATAGTCAAAGGAATGTGTATAAGTCATGAAGAAAGCAGTAGCAATAAAATTAATGATCATTCTGCTAAGCTAACGGATGGGTCTTGTCCATCACATCATTCTCCTAATGATGTGATCTCGTTCATCAAATGACAACACATGTCTATGGTTAGGAAACTTATCCATCTTTAATTAACAAACTTGTCTAGTAGAGGCTTACTAGGAACACTATGTTTTGTCTATGTATCCACACATGTATCAAGTTTCCGGTTAATACAATTCTAGCATGAATAATAGATATTTATCATGACATAAGGAAATATAAATAACAACTTTATTATTGCCTCTAGGGCATATTTCCTACAGTCTCCCACTTGCACTAGAGTTAATAATCTAGATTACATTGTAATGATTCTAACACCCATGGACTCTTGGTGCTGATATTGTTTTGCTCGTGGAAGAGGCTTAGTCAATCGGTCTGCCAAATTCAGATCCGTATGTATTTTACGAATCTAGATGTCTCCCTCCTTGACTTGATCACGGATGGAGTTGAAGCGTCTCTTGATGTGTTTAGTTCTTTTCTGAAATCTGGATTCCATCGCCAAGGCTATTGCTCCAGTATTGTCACAAAAGATTTTCATTGGACCCGATGCACAAGGTATTACACCGAGATCGGATATGAACTCCTTCATCCAGACTCCTTCATTCGCTGCTTCCAAAGCAGCTATGTACTCCGCTTCACACGTAGACACCCCCCCATGACGCTTTGCTTGGAACTGCACCAACTGACAGCGCCACCATTCAATATAAATATGTATCTGGTTTGTGACTTAGAGTCATCCGGATCAGTGTCAAAGCTAGCATCGACGTAACCATTTATGACAAGCTCTTTGTCACCTCCATAAACGAGAAACGTATCCTTAGTCCTTTTCAGGTACTTCAGGATGTTCTTGACCGTTGTCCAGTGATCCACTCCTGGATTACTTTGGTACCTCCCTGCTATACTTATAGCAAGGCACACAGCAGGTCTGGTACACATCATAGCATGCATGATAGAACCTATGGCTGAAGCATAGGGAATGACTTTCATTTTCTCCCTATCTTTTGCAGTGGTCGGGCATTGAGTCTGACTCAAGTTTACACCTTGTAACACAAGCAAGAACCGTTTCTTTAACTGATCCATTTTGAACTTCTTCAAACTCTAATCAAGGTATGTGCTTTGTGAAAGTCCAATTAAGCGTCTTGATCTATCTCTATAGATCTTGATGCCCAATATATAAGCAGCTTCACCGAGGTCTTTCAATGAAAAACTCTTATTCAAGTATCCTTTTATGCTATCCAAAAATTCTACATTATTTCCAATCAATAATGTGGCATCCACATATAATATTAGAAATGCTATAGAGCTCCCACTCACTTTCTTGTAAATACGGGCTTCTCCAAAAGTCTGTATAATACCATATGCTTTGATCACCTCATCGAAGCGTATATTCCAGCTCCGAGGTGCTTGCACCGGTCCATAGATGGATCGCTGGAGCTTGCACACTTTGTTAGCACCTTTAGGATCGACAAAACCTTCTGGTTGCATCATATACAACTCTTCTTTAAGAAATCCATTAAGGAATGCAGTTTTGACGTCCATTTGCCAGATTTCATAATCATAAAATGAGGCAATTTCTAACATGATTCAGACAGACTTAAGCATCGCTACAAGTGAGAAGGTCTCATCATAGTAAACTCTTTGAACTTGTCGGAAACCTTTTGCGACAAGTCGAGCTTTGTAGACAGCAACATTACCATCAACTTTAGTTTTCTTCTTGAAGATCCATTTATTATCTATGGCTCTCCGATCATCAAGCAAGTCCACCAAAGTCCATAATTTGTTCTCATACATGGATCCTATCTCGGATTTCATGGTCTCAAGCCATTTATCGGAATCTGGGCTCATCGTAGCTTCTTGAAAGTGCGTTACGTCGACTAGTGGAGGGGTGAATAGGCGATTTTTATGAATTCTTCACTGAGGAATTTCAGGGTGAGGAATTCTTCACTCCTGATATGCTTGATCTTCACACCGAAGTTAGTAGAAGCTCTCGAGGAAAATCATCTGAAGACTTCCTGCACTTCATTTTTGTAGTGATGATATGCACCCATGTGTAACGAGATTAGTCATCAACAATGACAAAGCCATAAAGTGATGCAGAACTGAGAACATGGCATAATGAGTAGGGCCAATGAGATCCATATGAAGTAATTCAAAGGGATGAGAAGTGGTCATGATAGTCTTCGAGGGATGCTTGGCTCTGGTGATATTTCCAGCTTCACAAGCCCCACAAAGATGATCTTTGAGGAATTTGACACCCTCGATGCCAATGACATGCTTCTTCTTCGCGAGTGTATGCAAGTTCCTCATCCCAGCATAACCAAGTAATTGATGCCATAACCAGCATTCTGAAGCTTTTGCAAGTAGACATGTGGCATGTTGTGTTCTTACAAAGAAATCAACAATATACAAGTCTCCTTTTCTAAAGCCTTCAAAACTTTGGAATTGTCATATTCCATCAGCACAATGCAACGATATTTTGCCAAATACGACAACCAGATCAAGATCACAAAGCATTCAGACAGACATGAGGTTGAATCCTAAGGACTCGACAAGCATGACTCTGTCCATGTGTTTATCCTTTGAGATTGCAACCTTACCTAGACCCAATACCTTGCTTTTGCCTTTGTCAGCATAGGTGATATGCTTCAGATGAGATGGTGACAAATCAGTGTCCATCAACAAGTTCCTGTCACCAGTCATGTGATTTGTACATCCACTGTCGAGGACCCACTCAGTAGCTTTGGGTTGTTCATCCTGCAGATGAATTAGTGCAACTTACGAACCCATATACTTCATCAGTGAAGAATATGATATCAATTTCATCAACAGTAACAGATATAGTAATATGAGGATGTGAGAAATGGATGATTCATTTCTACATGATTAGCTTGCATCCATTCAAGCACATTTAGGTCTCCAGCAAATTCTTCAGACGATCAAGTTCGTCTAGAGACCTGACCCTGCAAAAGAGATTAGTTCCTTTTCTTCACCACCCACATCTGGAGGGGTGGCAAAGAATTCATCATTCTGCGAGCTCCATTAGAAAAAGATGGCATTGAATCCAGTGTGCTTCGTTTCACAGAAGAGTGGTTAGGATAAGCATATGAATAAGTAGAGAAATTCTTCGAGGACTTATGAACATAATTGTTTGAAGAATAATGCACATATTCATGGCCCTTAGACTTTCCCTGCGAAACATGAGTGTTAGCACGATGATGTTTATATGAGGATTTTGATCCAAGTGAGGAATTTGATCCATATGAACAATTTGGTCCATATGAGGACTTGGATCCATATGAAGATTTTGATCCGTATGAAGAATTTGATTTAGGGTTCCTATTCTTCATGGGTGGTGTCATGATGACATTCACCTGAAGATTTTCAAGGAACCTTTTAGGAACCCAGATTTTCTTCACAGGGGGACCGTTCCTGCAGTTAGTTCCAACATATCGAGCAAATACTTCACCATTCTTATTCTTAAACAGTTTATAGTTGGAGTCAAATGACTCATTAGAGGAATATGAAGAATCACAAGTAAAGCCAGATAAAGTGCATGGATCTACAGGAGGTCCTTTTGCAGCAACCCATGAGGGTTTGGGATACTACTCAGGTTTCCAGTAGGTCCCGTCAGCATTGAGTTTCCTCTCAAAGGAAATACCCTCTTTCCTAGGGTTCCTGTTCAAGATCTGCTTTTTGAGCACATCACATAGAGTCTGATGCCCTTTGAGGCTTTTGTAAATGTCTGTCACATACAATTCCTTCAGCCCTGCATTATCGTCAGTGATACTTGTGGTATCCTCAGATGAGGAATTTGTGACCACAGAGATAGTTAAAGAATTTGCAGCAATAGAAGCATTTGAACATTTAGGTGATGAATTAGCAGATTCACGGTCAATGCATTTTAGATATGGTGGAATAAATTCTTCCTGAGCGGAACTGATCTGTTGAGCAAGCAATGAATCTTTTTCCTTCTGAAGATCTTCATAACTCACTTTTAACTTCTCAAGATCTTGCTTTCTTTGAAGAAATTCATAAGAAAGCTTCTCATGATCAGTTAAGAGAGTGTTATGATGATTTGAAGGTTGTCAAACTTAGACTGAAGTTTTGGAAGACTATCAGTCAAAGCCTTAGTTCGATCCAATTCCTCACCCAACATATCATCGCTTTCATCAAGCATGTTTTATACTTTTTCAAGAGCTCTTTGTTGTTTAGTGGCAAGGGAAACAAGTTTGACATAGCTGGGTCCAAATTCATCACCCGATTCATCATCACTAGATTCAGAGAGGTAGCATTCAGTTACCTTGGCACCCTTTGCCATAACGCATGGTGCAGTGGATGATGATTCAGGTGCGAAAGTCATCTCCTTGAGTGATTCCTTGAAATCCTCAAACCAAGGATCATGGCGAGTGGGATGACCTTCATAGACTTCAGAGAGTCGGTCCTAGATAAGCTTTGCATGGTTGAGATGCATGATGTTCCTGAACTGGTTTTGGGACAAACAGGAGCAGATGACATCCTTTGCCGTGAGGTTGAGTAGAGTGTACTTGCGAATATCATCAGGCTCCGCCATCTTGTAGAGACCGGTGAGACCAATCTCAGTGACGGTCCATAGTTTACTGTTCATTGCCATGAGTCTCTTCTTCATCATGGCCTTCCACTTGGGATACTCATGGCCGTCAAAGATGGGGCATGTCACTTTCTTCATTCCTGCAGTCGACATAACTAAAACTCCAGGTGGTTAAACCAAAATCACATAGAACAAGGGAGTACCTTGCTCTGATACCAATTGAAAGTGCGTTACATTGACTAGAGAGGGGGTGAAAAGGCATTTTTTATGAATTCTTCACTGAGGAATTTCAGGGTGAGGAAATTCCTAAGTGAAGAACTACTTGTAGCGGAATAAGTACTCAGGTATAAGCATAACAGAGCAACAGTATAGTCATCATGATGAAATCAAAGACAAAACACAGAGTACAGAAAGCGTAAACACAGGATAAGCAGGCTGAAGACAAATTAAATGAAGAAATAGTATTGAGGAATTAGAGAAAGTCTTCAGTCAAAGTCTTCAAACAGTAATGATCAGCTTCATTAACACATAACTGAGGAAATGAAAGGGTTGAGGAAATAGAACCAGTAGGCTTGGTGAAGATAATGATTTGGTAGGCCAGTTCCAACAGTTGTGACAGTTGTACGTATGGTTGGAGCGGCTGAGTATTTAAACTCGAGGACACACAGTCCCGTACACACAATCCTCATCGTATTCTCTTTGAGCTAAGATCACGTAGACCTCGCCCAACAGTAGTGGTAAGTCTTCACAGGTGACTTCCAAACCTTCACAAACTCGGTCACTTGGCATCCACAATTCCTCTTGGATGCTCAGACCATGACGCCTTACTGTCTGGAGGATACACAGTCCTCAAAGGTAACAAGCATCGGTTCCACACAGGAACAATCTCTTCAATGATGCTCAATCACTTTGGGTTTGTAGGTTTGGGTTTGGGACTTGGGTTTTCCTCACTTGATCATTTTCACTCAAATGACAAGTGTCAGTTTCTCTCGGAGCAGCCAACCAGCTAGTGGTTGTAGGGGGCGGCTATTTATAGCCTAGGGAGCAGCCTGACATGATAAGATATAAATGCCCTTCCATGATATGACCGTTAGGTGGTAGGATATTTTTGGACAGCTGGCGCGTCGCACAGCAACGGTCTGATTTGAGGTTCGAATTTCTCAGGGCTATCATGTTTCTCACTATATAGGGAATTTGCACTGGCGAATTCCTAACTCCTTAGTCAGAACAAATTCCTCAGAGACCAGAAGATCTTCGTCTCTGTCACTGAAGAAATTGACTGAACTGATATGAGATTTCCAATGGCTTCACTCGAAAGGATTGGGTAGGTGTAGGATTTTGAGATGAGCATCACATGGATATCAGTTTCCTTAGTATTACCTCGACTCCCTTTAACAGTACAGTGTTTCCTATGACTCAGAAGAAGAAAACGAAACTATGAAAACAAAAGTCTTCGCACTTCATAATCCTCGCATGAATATACAAGTCTTCAAGGTCACACCAATTTCTTCACTTTCAAAGTCTTCAGGAGAATCAAAGTCTTCAGCCGAAGACATTCATTTTTAGGGGTCGACTTTCACTGTAAATATCAAACTCCTCATCGACTTATAGAACCTGTGTACACTCACAAACATATTAGTCCCTTAACCTATAAGTCTTCAATACACCAAAATCACTAAGGGGCACTAGATGCACTTACACTTCTTCATAGTTCGTAGGTTCGCCATGGTCTAGTAACATGACTTCTAGAACAGGATTACCGTACCACTCTGGTGCGGATCATGCTCTGGTTGACCTGCGAGGTTCGGTAGTAACTTGATCTGAAGTTTCATCATCATTATCATTAGCTTCCTCTCTAGTTGGTGTAGGCATCACGGGAACATTTTTCTGTGATGAGCTACTTTCCAATTCGAGAGAAGGTACAATACCTCATCAAGTTCTACTTTCCTCCCACTCACTTCTTTTGAGAGAAACTCCTTTTCTAAAAAGGATCCATTCTTAGCAACAAAGATCTTGCCTTTGGATCTGTGGTAGAAGGTGTACCCAACAGTTTCTTTTGGGTATCCTATGAAGACGCATTTCTCCGATTTGGGTTCGAGCTTATCAGGTTGAAGCTTTTTCACATAAGCATCGGAACCCCAAACTTTAAGAAACGACACCTTAGGTTTCTTTCCAAACCATAGTTCATATGGTGTCGTCTTAACGAATTTAGAGGTGCCCTATTTAACATGAATGTAGTTGTCTCTAATGCATAACCCCAAAATGATAGTGGTAAATCGGTAAGAGACATCATAGATCGCACCATATCTAATAAAGTATGATTATGGTGTTCAGACACACCATTACGCTGTGGTGTTCCAGGTGGCGTGAGTTGTGAAACTATTCCACATTGTTTTAAATGAAGGCCAAACTCGTAACTCAAATATTCGCCTCCGCGATCAGATCATAGAAACTTTATTTTCTTGCTACGATGATTCTCCACTTCACTCTGAAATTCTTTAAACTTTTCAAATGTTTCAGGCTTGTGTTTCATTAAGTAGATATACCCATATCTGCTCAAATCATCTGTGAAGGCCAGAAAATAACGATACCCGCCGCGAGCCTCAACACTTATCGAACCGCATACATCGGTATGTATTATTTCCAATAAGTTAGTAGCTCACTCCATTATTCCTGAGAATGGAGTCTTAGTCATCTTGCCCATGAGGCATGGTTCGCAAGCATCAAATAATTCATAATCAAGTGATTCCGAAAGTCCATCTGCATGGAGTTTCTTCATGCGCTTTACACCAATATGACCTAAACGGCAGTGCCACAAATATGTTGCAATATCATTATCAACTTTGCATCTTTTGGCATCAATATTATGAATATGTGTATCACCACGATCGAGATTCAACAAAAATAGACCATTCTTCAAGGGTGCATGACCATAAAAGATATTACTCATATAAATAGAACAACCATTATTCTCTGATTTAAATGAATAACGTCTCACATTAAACAAGATCCAGATATAATGTTCATGCTCAACGCTGGCACCAAATAACAATTATTCAGGTCTAAAACTAATCCCGAAGGTAGATGTATAGGTAGCATGCCGAGGGCGATGACATCGACCTTGGAACCATTTCCGACACGCACCGTCACCTCGTCCTTACCCAATCTTCGCTTAATCCGTAGCCCCTATTTAGAGTTACAAATATGAGCAACCGAACCGGTACCAAATAACCAGGCACTACCACGGGCTTTAGTAATGTACACATAAATAACAGGTATATCAAATATACCTATGTTCACTTTGGCATCCTTCTTATCCGCCAAATACTTGGGGCAGTTCCGCTTCCAGTGACCAATCCCTTTGCAGTAGAAGCACTGAGTTTCAGGCTTAGGTCCGGACTTGGGCTTCTTCCCGGGAGTGGCAACTTGCTTTCCATTCTTCCTTAAGTTCCCCTTCTTCCCTTTGCCCTTTTTCTTGAAACTAGTGGTCTTGTTAACCATCAACACTTGATGCTCCTTCTTGATTTCTACCTCCGCAACTTTGAGCATTGCAAAGAGCTTGGGAATGGTCTTCTCCATCCCTTCATATTATAGTTCATCACGAAGCCTTTATAGATTGGTGGCAGTGATTGAAGAACTCTATCAATAACACTATCATCCGTAAGATTAACTCCCAGCTAAGTCAAGTTGTTATGGTACCCAGACATTCTGAGTATGTGTTCACTGACAGAACTGTTCTCCTCCATCTTGCAGCTATAGAGCTTGTTGGAGACTTGATATCTCTTAACTCGGGCATTTGCTTGAAATATTAACTTCAACTCTTGGAACATCTCATATGCTCCATGACGTTAAAAATGTCTTTGAAGTCCCGATTCTAATTCGTAAAGCATGCCACACTGAACTATCGAGTAGTCATCAGATCGAGCTTGCCAGATGTTCATAACATCAGCATCTGCTCGTGCAGCAGGCCTTGCACCTAGCGGTGCATCAAGGATATAATTCTTTTGTGCAGCAATGAGGATAATCCTCAAGTTACAGACCCAGTCCGTGTAGTTGCTGCCATCATCTTTCATCTTAGGTTTCTCTAGGAACTCATTAAAATTCAAGGGAACGGTAGCACGGGCCATTGATCTACAACATAGATATGCAAAAACTATCAGGACTAAGTTCATGATAAATTAAGTTCAATTAATCATATTACTTAAGAACTCCCACTTTGATAGACATCCCTTGAGTCATCTAAATGATCACGTGATCCAAATCAACTAAACCATTTCCGATCATCACGTGAGATGGAGTAGTTTTCAATGGTGAACATCTCTATGTTGATCATATCTACTATATGATTCACGTTTGACCTTTCGGTCTTCAGCGTTCCGAGGCCATGTCTGTACATGCTAGGCTCGTCAAGTTTAACACGAGTATTCCGCACGTGCAAAACTATCTTGCACCCGTTGTATGTGAACATAGAGCTTATCACACCCGATCATCACATGGTATCTCGACACGACGAACTGTCACAACAGAGAGAACACTTATACCTTGAAATTTTAGTAAGGGATCATGTTATAATGCTACCGTCGTACTAAGCAAAATAAGATGCATAAAAACATCACATGCAATCAAAATATGTGACATGATATGACCATCATCATCTTGTGCGTTGGATCTCCATCTCCAAAGCACCGTCATGATCTCCATCGTCTCCGGCTTCACACCTTGATCTCCATCGTAGCGTTGTGGTTGTTTCACCAACTATTGCTTCTACAACTATCGGTAACGCATAGTGATAAAGTAAAGCAATTACATGGCATGTGCATCTCATACAATAAAGCGACAACCATAAGGCTCCTGCCAGTTGCCGATAACTTCTACAAAACATGATCATCTCATACATCAACATATATCATATCATGTTTTGACCATATCACATCACAACATGCCCTGCAAAAACAAGTTAGACGTCCTCTACTTTGTTGTTGCAAGTTTTACGTGGCTGCTACGGGCTTCTAGCAAGAACCATTCTTACCTACGCATCAAAACCACAATGATGTTTCGTCAAGTTTGCTGTTTTAACCTTCAATAAGGACCGGCCATAGTCAAATTTGATTCAACTAAAGTTGGAGAAATAGACACCCGCCAGCCACCTTTATGCAAAACTAGTTGCATGTCTGTCGGTGGAACCCGTCTCATGAACGTGGTCATGTAAGGTCGGTCCGGGCCGCTTTATCCAACAATACCGCCGTATCAAAATAAGATGTTGGTGGTAAGCAGTATGACTATCATCGCCCACAACTTTTTGTGTTCTACTCGTGCATATCATCTACACATAGACCTGGCTCGGATGCCACTGTTGGGGAACGTAGCATGTAATTTCAAAAAAATTCCTACGACCACGCAAGATCTATCTAGGAGCATAGCAACGAGAGGGGGAGAGTGTGTCCACGTATCCTCATAGACCGAAAGCGGAAGCGTTAGCTTAACGTGGTTGATGTAGTCGAACGTCTTCTCGATTCAACCGATCAAGCACCGAACGTACTGCACCTCTGAGTTCTGCACACTTTCAGCTCGATGACGTCCCTCTAACTCTTTATCCAGCAAAGTGTCGAGGGAGAGATTCGTCAGCACGACGGCGTGGTGACGATGATGGTGATATGAGCCGCGCAGGGCTTCGCCTAAGCACTATGACAATATGACCAGAGGAGTAAACTGTGAAGGGGGGCACCGCACACGGCTAAGAGAACAATTGATGTCCTTTGGGGTGCCCCCCTGCCCCCATATATAAAGGAGGAGGGGAGGAGGCTTGCCACCAGGGGCGCGCCAGGGAGAGGGGAGTCCTACTAGGACTCCAGTCCTAGTAGGATTCGGCCCCCCTTTTTCCTTCTTCCGGAGGGGGAAAGGGGGAAAGGAGAGGGAGGAGGGGAAGGAAAGGGGGCACCGCCCCCTCCCTAGTCCAATTCAGACTCCCATGGGGGAGCGGCCACCCCTTGTGGGTTGTCTCCTCTCTCCCCTATGGCCCATGAGGCCCATTACTTTCCCCGTGGGGTTCCGGTACCCTCCCGGTACTCCAAAAAATACCTGAAACGATCCGGAACCATTCCGGTGTCCGAATACTATCATCCAATATATCAATCTTTACCTCTCGACCATTTCGAGACTCCTCTTCATGTCTGTGATCTCAACCGGAGCTCCGAACAATCTTCGGTCACCAAAACACATAACTCATAATAAAAATCGTCATCGAATGTTAAGCGTGCGGACCCTACAGGTTCGAGAACTATGTAGACATGTCCGAGACACCTCTCCGGTAAATAACCAATAATGGAACCTGGATGCTCATATTGGCTCCCACATATTCTACGAAGATCTTTATCGGTCGAACCGTAATGACAAGATACGTTATTCCCTTTGTCATCGGTATGTTACTTGTCCGAGATCCGATCGTCGGTATCCTTATACCTAGTTCAATCTTGTAACTGGCAAGTCTCTTTACTCGTTCTGTAATGCATCAATCTCTACCTCTCGACCATTTCGAGATTCCTCGTCATGTCCGTGATCTCATCCGGGACTCCGAACAACATTCGGTCACCATCTCACATAACTCATATAGTACTATATCGTCAACGAGCGTTAAGCGTGTGCACCCTACGCGTTTGAGAATGATGTAGACATGACTGAGATGCCTCTTCGGTTAATAACCAATAGCGGGACCTGGATGCCCATATTGGTTCCTACATATTCCACGAAGATCTCTATCGGTCGAACCTTTATGACAACATACGTAATTCCCTTTGTCAGTCGGTGTGTTACTTGCCCGAGATTTGATTGTCGGTATCCTTATACCTAGTTCAATCTTGTTACCGGCAAGTCTCTTTACTCGTTCTGTAATGCATCATCCCATAACTAACTCATTAGTCACATTGCTTGCAAGGCTTATTATGATGTGCATTACCGAGAGGGCCTAGAGATACTTCTCCGATACTCGAAGTGACAAATCCTAATCTCAATCTATGCCAACCCAACAAAACACCTTGGGGGATATCTGTAGAGCATCTTTATAATCACCCATTTACGTTGTGACGTTTGATAGCACACAAGGTATTCCTCCGATATTCGGGAGTTGCATAATCTCATAGTCAAAGGAATGTGTATAAGTCATGAAGAAAGCAGTAGCAATAAAATTAATGATCATTCTGCTAAGCTAACAGATGGGTCTTGTCCATCACATCATTCTCCGAATGATGTGATCTCGTTCATCAAATGACAACACATGTCTATGGTTAGGAAACTTATCCATCTTTAATTAACAAACTTGTCTAGTAGAGGCTTACTAGGAACACTATGTTTTGTCTATGTATCCACACATGTATCAAGTTTCCGGTTAATACAATTCTAGCATGAATAATAGATATTTATCATGATATAAGGAAATATAAATAACAACTTTATTATTGCCTCTAGGGCATATTTCCTTCAGGACGTCATGTAGGTTCAGACTGCCCTCAAGCTTGGGGTGTAGCTGTGTTGTTTGCATGTTCGGGCCGAGCACCTCTTGCATGTCTGCACTGGGTACCGTGTTCACGCCACCTTGTATTCGTGCATGTGTAGTACTCCCTCCATCCCATAATATAAGAGCGTTTTTTACACTACATTAGTGTCAAAAACGCTTTTATATTATGGGACCAAGGGAGTACCTTACTTGTACTCATTCTCTTTTTTTCTATCAACGGAAAGATAGGCATTCTTTGCGTATTTGCCATAAAGAAATGTACACTCTCTGCTCTATATTGCGGTGCGTGTACATCTTTTGAGAAGTTAAACTTTGCAAACTTTGATCAAGATTTGTAGAGAAAACTATTTATCTAGAATACCAAATATATAAAATACGAAACTAATCCTTATAATGAATCTAATCTTATATGTTTGGCATTCTAGATGTAAATGATTTCCTCCAAAAACTTGTTGATCAAATCGATGCACACTAGATTATGGAATGAAGGGAGTATGATATTACTATACATTTATTACTGTTATTTTAGTTTAGACTATGGGTGGGCACGGTAATGGGGCATCCTCGTTTTTCTTAGCTTAGCATCTCCATATACTGATGATTAAAAACAAACGAAGTCCAAGTATTGGCCTATGTGCCGTTTACATTTTTTTTAGCAATATGTGCCGCTTACAGCGAGGCACAGTGCCTCGCCTGCAGGGCGTGGTGGTGGGCCGACCTAGTAGGACGTGGCACGTCATGCTGGCATCACTAGAATTTACTTTTTTCCTCTTTTTTACTTTTATTTTATATTTAAAACAAATGCATACATAGAAAAAAAATACTTAAGAAATTTAAAACACAAATTTGAATAAAATTTGACATAGTATAAACATTAGTTAGCATAGTTTTAAAAAATGTTGATAACTTTCAGAAAAAAATTTGTGAATGACAAAATGTTCGTGCGTTTCAAAAAAATATACGAAATTATAGAAAAGTTGTATCCAGTGTAACAAAATTATTCTTGTCATACAAATGTATGTTACATTTTACGGAAATACTCCTGGGCTTCAAAAAATTCATGTCATTTAGTAAAAACGTTTATATACAATGAAAAAAATGTTCCAGTGGGTTCCAAATGTGTATTTCCATTAAAAACATTACATGACATTTAAAAATAATTGCTTGTTTCCATAAAACATCCATGCAAATTTAAAATATGTTTATACAATTTCAGCCGCCGCCACATGGCACATTCACAGCGCTCCCTCTGGATTTTGATTGATATATTTATTTGTTCGTGTTTTTATGTTATAGATGAGTTTTTCTTTTTCTTTTTGGGTTTTGCCTGATTTTCTCTACGGTTTGGAGATTTGTTTCAAGCACAGTTGTGCTTCTCGAAAAAAAATGTGCTTGCATGAGAAACACAGATTTAATTATCGTGGTAGCACAAATTTGCTTCCGCGAGTTGTGCTTCTCGAAAAAGGAAAAAAAATGTGTACTTTCACGAGAAGCACGAGTTTGCTTCCGCGAGAAACACAACTATGCTTCTCGAAACAAATAATGTATGCTCCCACGAGAAGTATAGATGTGCTTCCGCGAGAAGCACACCTGTGTTTTCTCAGGTAAAAAAAACTGTACTTCTTGAAAAAGAAGTGAAAAACCGCAACCGTGCTTCTAGGCTCTGGTATTTTCTTCCGTTGTTTTGTTATCGGTGTTTTTGGTTACTGAATTTCTTAGATTTTGATTTTTGTTTATGTGATTTTTTTTGTTTTTGATTTTTTTAAAAAAAATGTGAAAGCGATTAACATGTGATCTAGTTTCGAAGATCTTGATGCGAGAAATCCAACGGTGAAACGGTTCGGAATTCGGTCACACGATTCTAAAGATAAAATATTTTGAATAAACGAATCTACAAAAAAGAAAAAAACACTCATGTTGCCACAAGTGACACACATCACAGAAAGTTGGGTGACCTTTGTAAGGGGTACCTCTTAAATAGTGATTTCACGACATATAGGCCTCGCGAAATATATGTCCAATACATAGGATCTACGTACTGTCCTATGGGTCAAATCCAGGAAAATACATGGAGGAATCCGGATACATATGAACCCACTTTGAAAACACATTTCTAAATGCGAAAAAAATCTGAAAAAAAGTTGCAAGCATACATCTCCACGTTCATGTATGCACAAAAGTTTTGCGGGAAAATAGCTTCTTCTTTGGCATGTGCAAAACAAATGTGTCATGAATCACTATTTAGAAGCACTGAGGTTTTTCTTTTTTACGGAGACAAAATAAAAAAGGCGTTTTTTCATAATACTTTGTGCCGCGCACATATAGTGCGAACATGTACACATGAAATATTGTTTTGAATTTTTTTTAACAATTTAAAACCATTTAAAACGCATTTTTAACAAGCGGGTTCATATTCAGGAAGTGCATTCTCCCAAATCCAGCTCAAACTGCCGAACACAACACAAGCAACAAAGCAAATCCAGCTAGTACTTAATTTAGGCGCGTAGAAATAAGATCGGTACTTATATGTCGGACCAACAAATCACGACACGCAAACATTTGCATTTGAGCTAAGCTCATACTACATCCATGCAAACACAGCTAGTTAAACTGCAAATCCGACACTAGTACACACGACTGACGACGGTACAATCTACTGGCACCTCGTTGGAACACACAACAGATTAACCTGAAACAGCTGCAACATTATTCAACACTACTAAGCAGGTGCGGCAGCTAGCTAGACGGGCGATGGATGGATCGATCTATGGGTTGTAGTAGACGATCTTGATCTCGGTGACGCCGTGGCAGTTGCCGCCGGGGACGGAGTGCTCGAAGCAGTGGTTGCCGCTGTTGCATCCGGCGGTGGGGCAGTGCCCCTGCAGCGGGCTCCCGTGCGGGGTGACGGAGACGCGGATGGGCATGTTGGCCTGGTCGGTGCTCACCTCGTAGTACGCCCCGCCGTCGTGGCCCAGGTGGAACTTGGCCACGGCGGCGCCCTGCGCCGACACGCTCCCGGACCACGAGCACACGTCGAACGACTCGTGCTTCCCGTTGGGGAGCAGCCAGCCGTTGGGGAAGAGGACCTTGCTGTCCGCCACCGCCGCCATACCCAGGTTCAAGTCGTGGCCGCATGTTAGACTGTATTTACATGTGTATATTGTAACGTTGTATACCACCTCATTATATATATATGTGATAGGCCACCCCTAGAGGGTTGTGCCGGTTCTCCCCAAAGCCTATTGTCTTACATGGTATCACGCTAGGTTACGTCCGCTTCCGACTAAAAACCCTAAACCGCCGCCGCCGCCACCGCCGCCGCCGTCGCCCGACTGCTATGACGTCCGCCGCTGCGTCCGGCTCCACCGCCACCGGTTTTCTGCCGGCCTCCCTCGCGGCACTTCTCTCGAGGCCGCTGGATGACGCCTCCCTTCAGGCGCCGATCGGGACACGGAGCGTCGGCTCCCTCTTTGCGCTCCCGCCGGCTGCTACTTCACCCGGGCAGGCGCTTGTGGCCCACACCACCGCCACCCCGTCAACTGCGGCTGTCGCGCCCTCGGCCACTGCGCCGCTGGTGGCGGAGGACGTCGCGCTGGCAGGCTTCGCGGCGTCAACCGCGGCCATCGCGCCCTCTGTCACCGCGCCGGCTGCCCCTCCGACTGTCTCCACGGTGTTCTCACCTCAGCCAGTCTCCTCGATGGGATCGCAGCCGCCGCCGCCGTTTCACTTTGGCCATCTCATCATCATCAAGTTGTCGTCGGATAATTACATCTTCTGGCGCGCGCAGGTTCTTCCGCTTCTTGGGAGTCACTACCTGCTTGGCTATGTCGACGGCTCTCTCCCTTGCCCTCCTGCGCTGGTTGATAGCGTGCATGGTCCGGTCTATAATCCGGCTCACCGTGTCTGGACAGGGCAGGATCAGGCGAACCTCTCCTCCATCCAGGGGTCGCTCTCTCCGGCCGTTGCTGGGCTTGTTGTCTTCGCCAAGACGTCCCACGAGGCATGGACTATTCTTGAGCGCTCGTTTGCGGCACAGTCGCAAGCTCGTGTATCTGAACTCCGTCGCCAACTTGGGGAGTGTCAGAAGCTTGACTCCACCGCCACTGAGTTCTACAACAAAGTCAAGAGTCTCGCCGACACGCTGGCCTCCATTGGACAGCCCCTCACCGACTCCGAGTTCAACTCGTTTATTGTCAATGGTCTTGATGAGGAGTATGACGCCCTAGTCGAGATCATCAATGAGAGGGGCAACTCCACGCCCATGCCAGCACACGAGGTCTTTTCACGCCTCCTGCTTACTGAGCAACGAGTCGAGACGCGCCGATCCAGGGGCAACGGCGCCCTCTCGGCAAACGCCGCCACCAAGGGTGGTCGCTCCTCTGCTTCATCCATGGCTCCTTCGGGGCAGTCACCACCACCCGCCTCGGCCCCTCCTCCTACTACGACGCTACCAGGGGCTGGCGGTCCACGTGTGTGCCAGCTTTGTGGTCGCGATGGGCACTGGGCCTCGAAGTGTCACAAGCGCTTCCAGCGGGGTTTTCTTGGTCTTGGCAATGACGGGAAGGATACACGCAACTTTGCTCGTCAGGTCGCCATGGCTGATCGTCCGCCGCCGCAGAAGCCACAGGAACACACTCAGTCCTACTCCATTGATCCCCACTGGTACATGGACTCTGGGGCGACAGAGCACCTGACCAGTGAGATGGGGAAGCTTCACACTCGTGAACCCTACCATGGCTCCGACAAGATCCACACCGCCAATGGAGCAGGTATGCACATCTCTCATATTGGTCAAGCATCACTTCTCACTAGACATGCCAATAGGAGTCTTCAACTTCGCAATGTTCTTCGAGTTCCATCTGTGACACGTAATCTTCTTTCAGTTCCTAAACTCACTCGTGATAATAATGTGCTTTGTGAATTTCATCCTTTTGATCTTTTTATTAAGGATCGGGGCACGAGGGACATTCTTCTTAGTGGGCGGCTCTGCCAAGGTCTCTATCGTCTGGAGCATCCTGGCGTCGCTCGCGTCTTCAGTGAAGTTCGGGTATCTCCGTCACAGTGGCATGCTCGTCTTGGTGACCCGGCCACACCTATTGTCCGGCATGTTTTGCGTCGTCATGAGCTTCCTAGTGTGTCTAGTAATAAAGATGTAGCAGTGTGTGATGCTTGTCAGCAGGGGAAGAGTCATCAACTTCCTTTTTCGGAGTCCAGTCGTGAGGTGAAACATCCTTTAGAACTTGTGTTTTCAGATGTATGGGGTCCTGCTCAGACTTCTGTTAGTGGTCATAATTATTATATCAGTTTTGTTGATGCTTACAGCCGCTTCACCTGGCTTTATCTTATCAAACGTAAATCTGATGTGTTTGACATTTTTGTTCAGTTCCAAAAACATGTTGAACGCCTTCTCAAGCACAAAATTGTTCATGTTCAGTCGGACTGGGGTGGCGAGTATCGCAACCTCAACTCCTTCTTTCAGTCACTTGGGATCACTCATCGTTTAGCATGTCCACATACACATCAGCAGAATGATTCAGTAGAACGTAAGCATCGTCACATTGTTGAAGCTGGTCTGACTCTTTTGGCCCATGCATCTGTTCCGTTTCGTTTTTGGAGTGATGCTTTCACCATTGCATGTTTTCTCATCAATCATACTCCCACTCGTGTTTTGAATATGAAGACTCCCATTGAAGTTCTCCTTAATGAACAACCGGACTACACCTTTCTCAAGGTGTTTGGGTGTGCTTGCTGGCCCCATCTTCGTCCATATAACAAGCGTAAGCTCGAGTTTCGTTCCAAGAAGTGTGTTTTTCTTGGTTATAGCTCTCTTCATAAAGGATACAAATGTCTTCATGTTCCCACTAATCGTGTCTACATCTCTCGGGATGTTGTGTTTGATGAGCATGTTTTTCCCTTTGCCAAACTCCCTGTGTCCACTACCGAGCCACCTGTCATGCATTCATCCTCTGTTGCTTCTGACCAATTTGATGATGTTGCATATTCTCCTCTATTGTTGCCTAACCATGGTGCAGGCACTGGTCGTGGGGCTCGTTTGGAGATTCTGGAAGCGCCATCTTCCTCTTCGTCGCCATCGCCTTCATCCTCGGCACCTTCTGTTGTGCACGAGGAGCACATGGCGCCCCTGCATGGCCTCGGTTTCCGTGCTCATGCACGGCCGATCGACGTCCTGGCCCGGTCGCCTCTGGCTTCTGGGCTGCCTTCGCCATCGTCGCGCCCTTCAACCCCGCCGACTGGGCCGGCCTCCTCGGTCCCCGTCTCGCCCAGGGCATCGAGGCAGTCATCACCAGGCCTGGCCTCGCCCGCCCCTGCCTCGCCCAGGGTGTCTGGGCCCTTCTCACCAGGGCCGGCCTCGCCTGCTCTCGCCTCGCCAAGGCCGTCTGGGCCGGTGTCACCGGAGCTGGCCTCGCCCACCCTCGGTTTGCCCATGGCCTCTCAGCCCCTGTCGTCGGGCCAGTCTTCGCCATGCAGCCCGGAGTCGTCTGTCCCGAGCTCGCCTGAGGTGATTCCTGCATCTCCGGCGACCGTCACGTCTCCGTCACCTTCGCCTCCGCCGGCTCCTGCTGCTGCTCTACGTCCACATACGCGCAGTCGGAGTGGCATTTTTCAGCCTAAGCAACGTCACGATGGCACAGTTGCTTGGTTAGCGGCGTGCATGTCTGCTGCTCTCGTAGATCCATCCTCTGAGCCACGCACGTATCAAGCTGCTATGCGCATTCCTCATTGGAGAGAGGCCATGGAGCAGGAGTATCAAGCGCTTCTTCGCAATCAGACATGGACTCTTGTTCCTCCACAATCACGGGTAAATGTCATTGTTTCCAAATGGGTTTTCAAAGTGAAGAGGCATTCTGATGGGTCCATTGAGCGCTATAAGGCTCGTCTGGTTGCTCGTGGTTTTCGACAGCGTTTTGGACTTGACTATGAAGACACCTTCAGTCCAGTGGTCAAGCCTACTACCATCAGACTTCTTCTCTCTCTGGCTGTTACTCGAGGTTGGTTTCTTCGTCAGCTTGATGTTCAAAATGCTTTTCTTCATGGTGTCTTGGCGGAGGAGGTTTACATGCGCCAGCCTCCGGGTTTCTCTGATCCGGATCGCCCTGATCATCTCTGTCGTCTGTCCAAGGCAATTTATGGTCTGAAGCAGGCTCCTCGTGCTTGGCATGCTCGTCTTGCAATGGCTCTTCATGCTCATGGTTTTGCATCATCAACTGCTGACTCCTCATTGTTTCTTCTTCAAAGGCCTGAGGTTACTATGTACTTGTTGGTCTATGTAGATGATATCATTTTGGTCAGCTCCTCTCAGTCGGCTGCTACTGCGCTTGTTCGCTCACTTGGTGCTGATTTTGCGGTCAAGGACCTTGGGAAGCTTCATTACTTTCTTGGTGTGGAGGTTACTTCTCGTGCTGCTGGCCTTGTTATGACGCAGAAGAAGTACTCTCTGGATTTGTTGCAGCGAGCTGGGATGCTTAAGTGCAAACCGACGACTACACCCATGTCTACCACTGATAAGCTCAATGCTGTTGATGGTGTGCTTCTTTCTTCTTCTGATGCGACCGAGTACCGGAGTATTGTTGGTGGGCTCCAGTACTTGACGATCACGTGACCAGACATTTCCTATGCTGTTAACCGAGTCTGCCAGTATCTGCAGTCACCCCGTGACACTCATTGGTCTGCTGTTAAGCGGATTTTGCGCTATATTCGTTTCACGGTGGCTCATGGTTTGCATATTCGGCCGTCTGACTCTGGTTGTCTTTCAGCATATTCTGATGCAGACTGGGCTGGCAATCCGGATGACAGGCGATCCACGGGGGGTTATGCTGTCTTCTTTGGCTCTAACCTGATTGCTTGGAGTGCTCGGAAACAGGCTACTGTCTCGCGTAGCAGTACTGAGGCTGAGTATAAGGCTGTGGCCAATGCCACATCAGAGATTATCTGGGTACAGTCCTTGCTTCAGGAGTTAAGTATACCCCAATCACAGCCTCCTGTTCTTTGGTGTGATAACATCGGTGCTACATACCTTTCTGCAAATCCGGTATTCCATGCCCGAACGAAACACATTGAAGTTGACTATCACTTTGTGCGTGAACGTGTCTCTCAGAAGCAACTACAGATCAAGTTTATTTCTTCCAAGGATCAACTTGCTGACATCTTCACCAAGCCATTGCCTTTGTCACAGTTTGAGACTTGCAAGCGCAATCTTACCCTTCTAGATTCATTAGAAAGTGGCTAAGATTGAGGGAGGGTGTTAGACTGTATTTACATGTGTATATTGTAACGTTGTATACCACCTCATTATATATATGTGATAGGCCACCCCTAGAGGGTTGTGCCGGTTTCCCCAAAGCCTATTGTCTTACACCGCACAGGTTCTACACCGTCACCTTGTGGCCGCCGCAGCCTTGACCGGCGGCAGACATGGCCGTTGCGGACAGAGCTACGAGCAGCAGGAGGGCGAGGGGCTTCGAGGCCGCCATTGTTAGCTAGCTAGCTGTGTGGTGCTATGACCAGGGAGTCGAGGAAGAAGAGAGGCTGGCACTGCTTTGGGTGAGGTTTATGGCTCAGGTTTGCGGGGGTATTTATAGGCGGAGAAACTTCATTAGGGCTTTGGGAGGATGGTTCGGGATTGTAGCCGCGTCTGATATTCGCTACCTAGTCACTTAGTACTAGCTGTGGTTAAAAAACTACACCAATCATTGTTACCACGACGAGGCAGAGACGCCGGTGTGGCACTGAGCCGTGTCGACTGTCGACTGGGACCGAGCTCGACGTTGCATGAGAAAATGTTTCCTCGCGTTCGTTGTCTCGTAGCCAGTGGCCGGCCTAGGGCGAAAGCCTGTTTCGTGTCTGCGTGACATGTGATGTTACTTTTGTTACTTTTTTGCTTTGGGTGGTACTGGTATCACATGGTAACTTTTGCTTTGGGTAGTACGTGGCCATCCAGTCGGGATTGACTGGCAGTGGTGCCTTCACTACACCTCACGCGTGGGTGCTTATTTTTCTTATTCTCCCGTACTTTTAAACATATCGCAGAAATCACACCATTAGATTTAGTTGGTCCAACTATGGAAAACGAACTGAAAAACTATGCGGAGCGACACAGGTAGAGCAGACAGCAGCCGGCCGAAATCACTGTTCTGGCCTTGTCAGCGATCTTTGTCGCAAACTGAACTCGACAAGAAAGTATTTCACGATCTAACTCTTTTAGCAACGCCACAACCCACGACGTTTCTGCCCGACATAGAAACGCCAAGCCATGGAGCGTTTCCGCGCCACAGGGACACGCCGAGCAAGAACGCGTTCCAGCCCTGGTCCACGGTCTGCCCGGGCGAGTGTTGCTCGCTGACGTGGCAGGCCTGAAACGCCATGAGCCATGGCGTTGCTGAGGCTGAAATGCCAGAGACCATGGGGTTGCTGGCCTGGATTAACTAATGCGCGCGGGGCCATGGGTGGGACCCACCCCACTCGCAGCCCCGGGTCGGGCAGTTCTTCCTTAGCCGCCAGAGAAGACTGCTCCTTTCTCCTTCACCAAATCCCTTCCAAATCCTCTATTTTGTCCATCAAACGAGTAGATCGAACCATCCCCGAGTTGCTTGAGGTATTCTCCTCCTAATCCTCCGTTTTTTCAGTCAAGATTGAGTATTGTAGATGCATTTTTTCAAACATGCTGGAACCCTAAGATGAGTTGTTTGTGATTTGTTTGATGAATATTTGAGTTAGGTTATGTTTAGAAAGAAGATATACTATTTGTGTTGAAGTATTCTTAGTGAACTTGTGTAGTATTGGATTTAGAGATAGACCATTATTTTGGATTATGTAGAATCCTAAGATTATATGTTCATAATTAGTTGTAATACATTCTTTGGGATAAACTTGGTTGAAAAGAATTGGTGTTGGTAATGTGGTTGTGGATTTGTAGTAGTTTCTCAAACGATTTTGTATGCAATGTGGTCATAATTTTAAGCATGTGTCATAACAAATCCATTCACCTTAATTTGTAGGATGTTTGAGCCGGATACATATCCTGGCCTTGATGATTATTACGAGAAGAAGCATCGTGTTGTGCTAGTGGAAAGAGGGGAGGTAATTATGTATCTACATTGTTTGATTTCCATATTGTGACAAGTTGAGAGAAGTATCAAAATTGTGCGTTTGTTTTTTTAGGTTCCTCCAATACTTCAGTTAAGGGGCCACAACCCACGTGAATCTGTGAAATATGACCATCGCTACGAGCCTTATTTTAGAATAATGGATCTTCTTCAGTTTGTGCTCAACTTTAATGGCACACCATCATGGCTGAACTCGACGGCCATTACCACCCTTACGGACCGTTGAAGGCCGAAGACGCACTCCTTTCACCTTGCTCTTGGTGAGATGACTGTCATTTTGGAGGATATTACGATGATCTCCAGGCTTCCGATCAAGGGTAGGGCTCTTACTGGAAGGTGAAGTCTGAGGGGTGGCGACAATAGGTTGCAAGATTGGTTGGTGTTGAACCTGCCCCGTGGATTCATGAAACAAAGAAGGATCCTAGGCCATCCGGTGTGTTGTTCTCGTGGCTACGAGAACATTTTTACGAGTGCCCAGAGGATGCTAATCCGGCTGTTGTGGAGAGGTACACCAGGGCTTACTTATGGAATCTTTTGACCCAAGTGGTGTTTTCAGATGGCACGGGGGACACAGCCTCATGGATGTTCTTGGACCCTCTTCGTGACTGGGATGTTAAGTGGAGCTGGGGGCTCGGCAGCACTAGCCTTCTTGTAATGTCAGGTAATGCTTACTATGACGCATTTTCATTATATGAAATAGATGTTTGTGTGCGATCGTTTAACGTGTGTACAAATGTGCAGTTGGACGGAGCATGTATGAGGAGTAAGCCAAAATCTTGTCTAGGTGATTTGGTTTGGGCCCTACAGATTTGGATCTCCATCAGTTTCAACATAAAAAATGAAACTGATGTATTCTTCTGATGCTTTGTAGGACGAGCCAGCAAAACAACAAGAGTGTCATGAACTGGGAGGATCACCACCTTATGTGGGTGGACATGTGGAATGCTCAGAGGAATGCTCGATTTGAAAATGATTACACAGCCGACAACGATGAGGGGGCATATTTAAGGCATTTGGAGTGGCTTCCCAAAGAGTACAGAGTTATCCACAAGGGTGCTTGGACTCGTGCCGATTGCTTGGACCTAATGCCAAGTGAGGTTGTTGATGGTGCATTCAACAACTCTATCAGGGAGACCATCGGAGCGCAATTAGATGATGGCCCTCTGCATGACCGAGTAGTATGTCTCTCTTTTGTCTCTCTTTTGAAACATGAACATGTGTCATTTCTTCATGAGTGGTGTGTGATATATGTTTTATTCAGGGCACAAAGCTATGCGGATGTATCAATGAGAGTAATGTGGTGCCTGGTCGTGCCCTGATACGTCTCCAATGTATCTATAATTTTTGATTGTTCCATGATATTTAGTATCAATCTTGGATGTTTTATATGCCATTATATGCAATTATATATCATTTTTTGGGACTAACCTATTAACTTAGTGCCCAGTGCCATTTGCTGTTTTTTGCCTGTTTTTTCTTTTCAGGAAATCAATATCAAACAGAGTACAAACAAAGAGAAAACTTTGGATTAATTTTTTCTGGACCAGAAGAGAGACTAGAAGGTTCGAGAGAAGGCCAGATGAGACACGGGGAGCGACAACCTCGAGAGGCACGCCCCAGGGCCGCCCCCAAGGCTTGTGGGCCCCTCGTGGCACCTCCAATCCTAATTCCGCCTCTATAAATTCTCAAATATTCCCCTGACATTAGAGAGCCACTCGAAATACTTTTTTCGCCGACGCAAGTTTTTGTTCCCACGAGATCCCATCTGGAGGCCTTCTTCGGTACTCTGCTGGAGGGGGAATTGATCATGGAGGGACTCTACATCAACCTTGATGCCCTTTCAATGATGCGTGAGTAGTTTACCACAGACCTATGGGTCCATAGTTAGTAGCTATATGGCTTCTTCACTCTCTTTGATCTTCAATACAATGTTCCCTTGATGTTCTTGGAGATCTATTTGGTGTAATGACATTTTGCGGTGTGTTTGTTGGGATCCGATGAATTGTGAGTTTATGATCAGATCTATCCATGAATATTATTTGAGTTTTCTCTGAACTCTTTTATGCATGATTGTTATAGCTTCGTATTTCTCTCCGATCTATTGATTTGGTTTGGTCAACTAGATTTATTTATCTTGCAATGGTTGAGGTGCTTTGTAATGGGTTCGATCTTGTGGTGCTCAATCCCAGTGACAGAAAGGGGCATGACACGTATTATATCGTTGCTATTAAGAATAAAGATGGGGTTTATTCATACGTGATAACCCACAAGTATAGGGGATCGCAACAGTTTTCGAGGGTAGAGTATTCAATCCAAATTTATAGATTCGACACAAGGGGAGCCAAAGAATATTTGTACGTATTAGCAGCTGAGTTGTAAATTCAACCACACCTGGAGATTAATTATCTGCAGCAAAGTGATCAGTAACAAAGTAGTATGATAGTTTTGATAATAGTAGTAGCAGTAATAGTAACGGTAACAATGATAGTAGTGATTTTGTAGCAAGTGCAATAGTAACAGTAGCAGTAGTAACTTAGCAAGAACAATATGTAGGAAAATCGTAGGCATTGGATCAGTGATTTGTTGGATGACATCATGTGACTGTCATAACCTAGGGCGATACGGCACTAGCTCCAGTTCATAAATATAATATAGGCATGTATTCCATAAATAGTCATACGTGCTTATGGAAAGAACTTGCATGACATCTTTTGTCCTACCCTCCCGTGGCAGCAGGGTCCTATTGGAAACTAAGGGATATTAAGGCCTCCTTTTAATAGAGAACCGGAACAAAGCATTAACACACGGTGAATACATGAACTCCTCAAACTACGGTCATCACCGGGAGTGGTCCCGACTATTGTCACTCTTGGGTTGACGGATCATAACACGTACTAGGTGACTATAACTTGCAATATCGGATCTAGAACATAGATATAATGGTGATAATATAAACGGCTCAGATCTGAAATCAGGGCACCCGGGCCCAAAGTGACAAGCATTAAGCATGGAAAAGTTATAGTAACATCAATCTCAAAACATAGTAGATACTAGGGAGCAAGCCCTACGAAAACTAACACGATTACTTGATGACTCTCATCCAACTCCTCACCGACCAACGAGCCTACGAAGGAATTACTCACTCTCGGTGGGGAGCATCATGGAATTGGCGATGGAGAAGGGTTGGTGATGACGAAGATCGAAGACCCCCCTCTCCGGAGTCCCAAACGGACTGAAGATCAGGCCTCCCGATGAAGAACAGGAGATAGCGGTGGCTCCGTCTCGTGGAATGCAATAATTCTTTCTCCCTGATTTTTTTAGGAAAAATAGGATTTTATAGCGTCGGTTTAAGGGTCTGCGGGGCCACCAGGTGGGGACAACCCACCTGGGCACGCTTGGAGGGGGCGCGCCCTGGTGGGTTGTGCCCACCCAGGTGCCCCCCTCCGGTGGTTCTTGGCTCTAGAAATTCTCTTTTATTGTATAAAAAATCCTCGTAAAGTATCGTTCCATTCTGAGAACTTTTATTTCTGCACAAAAAACAACACCATGGTAGTTCTGCTGAAAACAGCGTCAGTCCGGGTTAGTTTCATTCAAATCATGCAAATTAGAGTCCAAAACAAGAGGAAAAGCGTTAGGAAAAGTAGATACGACGGAGACGTATCAACTCCGCCAAGCTTAAACCTTTGCTTGTCCTCAAGCAATTCAGTTGATAATCTGAAAGTGAAAAAGAAAAACTTTTACAAACTCTTTTGCTCTTGTTTGCATAAATAAGCTTAAACACCACCCAGGTTTTCAGCCAATATTATAACTAACCATGCCGACAATAACTCTTAAAAATTATATTAACTCATATCAATGACATAATCAGCTAGCGAGCAATAATAAGATATTTCAAATAGCAACACGTTATCAAAACAACCATGATATAATATGACAATAGTGGTATCTTGCTAGCCCTTTCTGAGACTGCAAAACATAAATGCAGAGCACCTCCAAAGTTCAAACAACGACTAAACATTGTAATTCATGGTAGAAAAGATCCAGTCATGATGCACCCAAAATTAGCTACACATAATGCATAAGCATGACAGCAGTGCTCTCAGGTTCTAGCGCTTATTTTAGAAGGTGATGACACAACATAAAAGTAAATAGATAGTCCCTTCGCAGAGGGAAGCGGTGATTTGCAGCGGTGCCAGAGCTCAAGTTTTTAAAACAAAGGTAAATGATATTTTGATAAATGCACCCTTCTTGTTTAATTCGCGACCATCATTTATCAATATCTTCCATGCTAAACACATTAGTGGTGGTTCCCAGCGATAAAGTAAATGTTATTACTCTGTAGGAGTTTTTGTTTGATTATTTGTAAGCTCAATTATTTTTGCAGTTTGGGACTGGGCATCCCTATTACCGCCCCCTTTCTCATGCAATGGCGAGTTAATAAACACTCAACCTGAGAATAACCCGCTTAGCATGGAAGATACCGACCACCTCCTATCGTTCTATGAATAATCTAGCCACACAAAAAGGAAATTTATTTGAAGTTTTTAGAGGTGGCACATGCAAATTTACTTAGGACGGCAGGGTAATACCGCATATAGGTAGGTATGGTGGACTCTTTTGGAATAACTTGGGTTTAAGGTTTTGGACGTACAAGCAGAATTCCCACTTAGTACAGGCGAAGGCTAGCAAATAGGTTGAGAAGCGGCCAGCTAGAGAGCAACAACGGTTATGAACATGCATTATGCATAAGTAACATTGGACACTAGCATGAGTAGGATATGAACACCATGAACATAAATATCATAGAGGCTATGTTGGTTTTGATTCAACTACATGCATGAACATGTGCCAAGTCAAGCCACTCAAACATTCAGAGGAGGATACCATATCATCATACTACATCACAATCATTTTAACGCAATGTTAACATCCAAGATAAATCATTATCCACTCCTAGCTACTTATGCATGGCATGCGGGACTATAATCTCTAATTGTCATTGCAAACATGTTTAATCATTATGAGCTAAATCATGGATACTAGGTTAAACATATTTACAAAAAACGGAACAAGTCGAGTTCATACCCATTTCTCTCTGCCACGGCCAGTTCACCGAATATCGTCATTATTGCCTTTCACTTGCACGACCAAACGATATGAAAATAATAATAGTGCAAGAGTGCCATGGACTAAGCTGGAATCTGCAAACATTTTATTCAACAGGAGAAGACACGGTAAAATGGGCTCTTTATTAATTTAACAACTATGCAAATGAGAGCCACTCAACATTTTCATCGTGGTCTTCTCCTTGGTATGATTCAATAAGAAGAAAAGAAATTGAGAGAAACACACTGAAATATTTTTGGAGTTTTTGGTTTTCTTGAACAAGCAAATAAAAGGGAAAAGCAAAAACGAGAAAACCTATTTACACGGGAAAGCTCCCAACAAGCAAAAGAAGAACAAAGAAATCTTTTTGGGTTTTCTTTTTAGTACTACAACGATTTAAAATAGGAAGAAAAATAAAAAAGAAGCAGGAAATATATTTTTGGATTTTCTCAAAGTTTTTCAAACACACAAGAAGAAAGTGAGAAAATAAATTTAGCATGGATAATACAATGAAAAAGTGCGGACACCGACAACTGGAATGAAATGTGTGAACATGAATGAAATGTCGGTGGAAATACGTACCGCAAGCATAGGCTTTTGGCCTAACTTGGTTATCAGTCAGTAGCCTGCATATTGGTCAGAGTGATAGCTCACAGAGGCTCGTGGTGCGGATGCCTCAGCCTGCTGTGCGGCTACAACCACAACGTTGTGAGCTCGGGCCTCGCTCTCAAGAACAAAATATCTTCCCCTACTGTGAAAATCCAAGAGAGGAGGCACAGGCAAATATGTGTGTACAACGGAGTCTTGATTAAACAATAATTTATATGTGAAATTATGGGGATCACCTCTAAGGATCTTATGACGTTTCATAGCTTCAAAGTCTAAATACTGCGTGGGTAAAATAGGGTCATAGGGCAAAGGTGAAACACCCAGCTCTCTGGCTAAGCGTGTGGCATAAATTCCACCATAGAAATAGCCATTATTAGCATTGTGTTGTAACCTGCGTGCAACAATCACTCCAAGATTGTAACTTCTGTCACCGGTGAGAGCGGTGCGTATGAGGCTCAAGTCGGGAGCACAAAGTGTACTACAATCTTGTTTGCCTACAATACATTTTCCATTAAATAATGCGAAGTACTGAATTGCGGGAAAATGAATGCTCTTTATTCTACCTTGCGTCACTCCCCTAGTTTCACCATAGCAAAGACTAGTTAAAAATGTTTGGAACTCATATCTTGGTGGTTCGTCAAGCGAACCCCGGAATGGGATTTTGCAGTGGTGAGCAAATCTCTCTAAAGATATGGTAAATGAATTTTCATATAGTTTAAATGACACCCTAGACTCACGGGGATGGAATTTAAATCCTTTGAAAAATGATTCAGTGAGAGTGTGGTGTTGATTGCACTTATCTGAAATGTAGGGACCGAGATCGGCATTGTGAACATATTTCTCAAATTCCACCTTAATACCCACACTCACCATATAATCGTCGCATGGCCATAGGCATGTTCCGGTGGCGGCATCTTGTATGGAAATTTCACTTGGTTCAACATAAGACCGACGAACAGAGCTATCACTAGAAGATGCCTCCGAGGATCTCCTCATCGAAGAACTCCTGCCAAAGAGGTTCATCATATTCGTGTACAATTTTCTGAACTTTTTCAGGTGGCAAAAATTTGTCAACAAAACTTCACAAGATTGATAGCAACTACTCATAGGGATGCATAGAGGCCATAGCAAGCATTCAAACTACTTAGAACTCTAAGAATTCAACATGCAAGCTCATCTACAGCAGCACCAATAATAGCTAATTATTCAAAATATAAACCACTAAAGCAAAACCTAATTGGACAAACAGAGGAGTCACATACCAAGCAATAATCCCTCGAAACAGTTTCTGAAACGGAGCTTTGAGCAAAGAGATCGAAATCCGCGGGTTTGCCAGCAAAAACACGAGAAAGAGAGCAATGGTGAATTTTTTCTGGAGGTAGGTGAGGATTTGGGATGAAGAGATAAGTAAGGGGGCCAACATGGGGACCACAACCCACCAGGGCGCGCCTGGGTGTCCTCGCGCGCCCAGGTGGGTTGTGCCCACCTCGTGCACCTCCCTTTGATATTATTTGCACAAAAAATTCTTAAATATTCAGAAAAAAATCATGTTAAATTTTCTGAGCATTCTGAGAATTTTTATTTTTGGGTCATTTTTTATTGCACGGGAAATTCAGAAAACAGACAAGACATGGCATTTTATTTTATTTAACTAATAAGAACAGAAAATAAAAGGTAGGGACCAAAGGTAGTGCTCACTAAATTCATCAACTTCATACCTCTCAAAAATGATCCATTAATAAGGTTGATCAAGTCTTATTAACAACCACTTTCGATTAGCATGAAACCAAAAAAAATTCGTAAATCACTAAGTTACCTCAATGGGGATATGAATGTCCCCAACAATAAGCACCTCATATTTCTTTTTAACAGTAGGTAGAGGTAGTTGAAAACTTCCAAAAGTGATTGTCGGAGATTTTTCAATAACGTTAATACCATTCACTTGGAATTGTTTCTTCGGAAAGTGCACCATATGCTCATTGAAATTAATATGAAAAGTGACCTTGCTTTTATTGCAATCAATAACCGCCCCTGCAGTATTTAAGAAGGGTCTACCAAGGATAATCGACATGTTGTCGTCCTTAGGCATCTCAAGTATAACAAAGTCAGTCAAAATAGTAACATTAGCAACGACAACGGGCACATCCTCACAAATACCGATAGGTATGGAGGTTGATATATCAGCCATTTGCAAAGATATTTCAGTAGGTGTGAGTTTATTCAAATCAAGTCTTTTATATAAAGAGAAAGGCATAACACTGACACCAGCTCCTAAATCACATAAAGCAGTTTTCACATAGTTTCTTTTGATGGAGCAAGGTATAGTTGGTATTCCCGGATCTTCAAGTTTTTTAGGTACTCCATCTTTAAAAGTATAACTAGCAAGCATGGTGGAGATTTCAGCTTCCGGTATTTTTCTCTTATTAGTGATGATGTCTTTCATGTACTTTGCATAAGGAGGCATTTTAAGGAATCAGTCAAGCGAGTACGCAAAAAGACTGGCCTCAGTATTTCAGCAAAGCGTTCAAATTATTCATCATCTTTCTTTTTAGTTGACTTAAGTGGAAAAGGCATAGGTTTTTGAACCAACGGTTCTCTTTCCTTACCGTGTTTTCTAGCAACAAAGTCTCTTTTATCATATCTTTTATTTTTAGATTGTGGGTTATCAAGATCAACAACTGGTTCTATTTCAACATCATTATCTGGTTCTTTTTCATTGTTTGGTTGAGTATCTTCATGAACATCATTATTATCTTTTCATTATCACTAGGTGAATGTTCATTACCAGATTGAGTTTCAGCCTCAGAAATAGAAACATCATTATCATTATGAGGAGGTTTTTCTACTTCAAGTTCACTAGAAACATGCAAAGTCCTATCATTTTTCTTTTTCTTTTTCTTTTTAGACGGACTAGGTGCAGCGGTATTATTCCTTTGTGAATCATGTTCAATTCTTTTTGGGTGTCCCTCAGGATAAAGTGGTTCCTGAGTCATTTTACCTCCTCTGGTTGCTACTCTAACAGCAAAGCCATGTATGTTGTTATTCATTTCATCAAGCAATTCTCTTTGAGATTTAGCAACCTGTTCTAACTGAGTTTGGACCATAGAAGCATGCTTCCCCACACCTCTAACATCATTTGAGATTCTAAATAGCAAGTCACTCAAGCGAGCAATCATATCAGAATTGTATTTCAATTGTTTCATAACATTTGCATCGAAGTGATCTTGCTTTCTAATGTAATTTTCAAACTCATAAAGGCATTGGCTAGGGTGCATATTGTGAGGATTATCATTATCATTGAATTTCATTAGAGAATTTACCTCTACCACCTTAGGTGGTGGTGGTGTGTCAAGCCCATGTATTTCTTCAATAAGAGGTACATTTTTGACATCCTCAGCTTTAATACCTTTTTTCTTCATAGATTTCTTTGCCTCTTGCATATCTTCAGGACTGAGATATAAGGTACCCCTCTTCTTCGGAGGTTTAGTAGGTGGTTCAGGAAGAGTACAATCATCATAATTTTTCAATAAGTTATTCCATAATATTTTTCAGTTTACCCAATAGTTCATTCCCTGAAAACACAACCAGCACAACTATCTAGGAAATCCCTAGAAGCATCGGTTAGTCCATTATAGAAGATATCAATTATTTCATTTGTCTTAAGAGGATTATCAGGCAAAGCATTAAGCAATTGGAGAAGCCTCCCCCAAGCTTGTGGGAGACTCTCTTCTTCAATTTGCACAAAGTGAAATATTTCCTATAAGGCAGCTTGTTTCTTATGAGAAAGAAAATATTTTTCAGAGAAGTAATAAATCATATCCTGGGGACTATGCACACAACCAGGAGCAAGAGTATTGTACCAAGATTTAGCATCACCCTTTAATGAGAATGGAAATAATTTGAGAATATAGTAATAGCGAATTTTCTCATCATGAGCAAAAAGGGTGGCTATGTCATTCAACTTAGTAAGATGCGCCACAACAGTTTCAGTTTCATAACCATGAAAAGGATCAGATTCAACCAAAGTAATTAACTCTGGGTCGACAGAGAATTCATAATCCTTATCATCAACAAAGATAGGTGAAGTAGCAAACTTAGAATCACATTTCATTTTAGCATTCAAAAATCTCTCTTTATACTTGCATAATAATTCCTCTAGATCATCTATATCCTTACAAGCAAGAATATCTCTAGTTGCTTCCTCACCCATAACATAACCTTTCGGCACCTTTAGAAATTCATATCTAGGAGGGCTAATTCTAATAGACGTTTCAAGATTTTCAGTTTCAAGCGCATCATTAGTTTCAACAATATCATGTTGTCTTACTCTAGCAATTAGTTCATCAATAAATTCACCTAGTGGCACATTATCATCAAGCAAGATACTAGAATCATCATAAGCATCATTCATAGCAGAAGTAGCATCATCAATAACTTGCGACATATCAGGATTGCTATCATGTGGCGGTGTTGCAAGTTTACTTATAAAAGAAGGTGAATCAAGTGCGGAGCTAGATGGCAGTTCCTTACCTCCCCTCGTCTTAGAGGGAAAAATCTTAGTCTTAGCATCCTTCAGATTCTTCATAGTGATAAATTGATAATAATCCCAAGTAACTCAACATATATAGCTATGCCCCCAGAAACGGCACCAGAAAAAGGTCTTGATAACCCACAAGTATAGGGGATCGCAACAGTTTTCGAGGGTAGAGTATTCAACCCAAATTTATAGAGTCGACACAAGGGGAGCCAAAGAATATTTGTAAGTATTAGCAGCTGAGTCAACAATTCAACCACACTTGGAGATTAATTATCTGCAGCAAAGTGATCAGTAGCAAAGTAGTATGATAGTTTTGATAATAGTTGCAGTTGCAATAGTAACGGTAACAGTGATAGCAGTGATTTTTTAGCAAGTGCAACAGTAACGGTAGCAGTAGTAACTTAGCAAGAACAATATGTAGGAAAATCGTAGTCGTTGGATCAGTGATTTTTTGGATGATATTCATCATGTCACAGTCATAACCCAGGGCGATACGGCACTACCTCCAGTTCATAAATATAATGTAGGCTTGTATTCCATAAATAGTCATACGTGCTTATGGAAAGAACTTGCATGACATCTTTTGTCCTACCCTCCTGTGGTAGCGGGGTACTATTGGAAACTAAGGGATATTAAGGCCTCCTTTTAATAGAGAACCGGAACAAAGCATTAACACACTGTGAATACATGAACTCCTCAAACTACGATCATCACCGGGAGTGGTCCCGACAATTGTCACTCCGGGGTTGCCGGATCATAACACGTAGTAGGTGACTATAACTTGCAAGATTGGATCTAGAACATAGATATAAGGGATAATTAGATTTATGCCCCTAGTTGTGTCCCACTCGTCTGTTTTACCCCTAATTCCCAAAAGTCACCAGTTCTGTCCAAGTCACTTTGCTCCTCTTCTGCTTTTGCCCTTTGACCATTTGACCCTCAGTTGAAAACTTCAGAACTAATTCATACTAAATCAGAAAAATACAAATAAGATACCAAAATGTTCAGAAAAACATCACCTACATGTCAGTGTCATTTGTATTCATGAAAAAAGTATTGGAAAGTGCACATCCGAGTTTTAGCTCTTTTGATACCACCATGAATAGTAAACACTAAAAAAGTTAAAAAAAATTCAAAAAAATATGGTGGCAAAGAACGACAATTGTTCTAAGTGCTTGCCAAGTTTCATTAGGAAACGACATTCGTGGAAGTCGTGGCAAAAAAATAATCTATTTTGGAGTGCTAATTGTTTTTTTTGCCACGGCACCCACGAATGTTATTCCCTGATGAAACTTGGCAGACACTTAAAACATTTGTCATTCTTTGGCACCAATTTTTTTTGAATTTTTTTTGAACTTTTTTAGATTTTACTATTCATGGTGGTAGCATAAGAGCTAAAACTCGGATGGGCACTTTCCAACACTCTTTTCATGAATGCAAATGACACTAACATATAGGTGATGTTTTTCTGAACATTTTGGTATCTTATTTGCAATTTTTTGATTTAGTATGAATTAGTTATGAATTTTTCACACTGGCGGTCAAACGGTCAAAGGGAAAAAGCATAAGAGGAGCAAAGTGACTTGGACAGAACCAGTGACTTTTGGGAATTAGGGGTAAAACAGACGAGTGGGACACAACTAGGGGCATAAATCTAATTATCCATAGATATAATGGTGATAACATAAACGGTTCAGATCTGAAATCATGGCACCCGGGCCCAAAGTGACAAGCATTAAGCATGGCAAAGTTATAGCAACATCAATCTAACAACATAGTGGATACTAGGGATCAAGCCCTAACAAAACTAACTCGATTACATGATGAATATCATCCAACTCCTTACCGACTAGCGAGCCTATGAAGGAATTACTCACTCCCGATGGGGAGCATCATGGAATTGGCGATGGAGAAGGGTTGGTGATGACGAAGATCGAAGATCCCCCTCTCCGAAGTCCCAAACAGACTCCAGATCTGGCCTCCCGATGAAGAATAGGAGACGGCGGTGGCTCCGTCTCGTGGAACGCGATAATTCTTTCTCCTTGATTTTTTTCTAGAAAAATAGGATTGTATAGCGTCGGTTTCAGGGTCTGTGGGGCCATCAGGTGGGGACAACCCACCAGGGCGCGCCCTGGTGGGTTGTGCCCACCCACGTGCCCCCCTTCGGTGGTTCTTGGCTCCAGAAATTCACTTTTATTGTATAAAAAATCCTCGCAAAGTTTTGTTTCATTCCGAGAACTTTTATTTCTGCACAAAAAACAACACCATGGTAGCTCTGCTGAAAACAGCGTCAGTCCGGGTTTGTTTCATTCAAATCATGCAAATTAGAGTCCAAAACAAGAGGAAAAGCGTTAGGAAAAGTAGATACAATGGAGACGTATCAATACATGAGTTTACTTTGTCTACATCATGTCATTTTGCTTAAGGCGTTACTCTGTTCTTTATGAACTTAATACTCTAGATGCATGCTGGATAGCGATCGATGTGTAGAGTAATAGTAATAGATGCAGGCAGGAGTCGGTCTATTTGTCTTGGATGTGATGCCTATATACATTATCATTGCCTTGGGTATTGTCATAATTATTTTCTTTTCTATCAATTGCCCAACAGTAATTTGTTTACCCACCGTATGCTATTTTCAAGAGAGAAGCATGTAGTGAAAACTATGTCCCCCGGTCTACTTTTTATCATATATTAAAACCAAAAATACCTTGCTGCACTTTTTATTTATTTATTTTGTTTTGTTTTTTGTTCGATCTATCTATCTATCACCATACAATTTAATCTTGCAAGTAACGCCGAGGGATTGACAACCCCTTGTTCGCGTTGGGTGCAAGGATTTGTTATCTTGTGTGTAGGTACTGCTAATGAGATGTTGCATGGTTCTCCTACTGGATTGATAACCTTGGTTCATAAATGAGGGAAATACTTATCTCTATTTTACTGCATCATCCTCTCCTCTTCGAGCAAATCCCAATGTATCTCACAAGTAGCTGGAAGTATTTCTAGCGCCGTTGCCGGGGAGACATCTTCAACATCTATCAAGTAACTTCGCATAAACTTTCATCTCCTTGCATTTACATTATTTTCCATTTGCCTCTCGTTCTCATCTCCCCCACTTATAAAACATTTTTACAAAAATACAAAATATTTTCTTTTGCGTTCTTTCTTGTTTGTTTGCTTGAAATTGTTATCATGGCTGATTTTGGATGGAAAAAAGTGAGGATAGTAAAACTCCTAGAGTTTAAATATTGTGATGGGACATGGGAACATTATAGGAAAAAGTGTTATCCAAGAGTTCTTTAATTGCACTGGAACTTTGGCTTGTGATGAGGCTCCTATACTGAAAAGAACTAAAAATTATGCCGAAGCTATTTCTACACTTGTTCTAAACTCGAGAGAAGATTTATCCATACTCATCCTACTTTGCAAAGATTGTTTTATGAATTGCCAGATATAAAAAATCCTAGGGCTACAAATATAGCTACCCTTTTCCTTATAAATGAATTTGATTACATAGTGCAGGAAGCTGAAGAGACACTGGTACGCGTCAGTCCTAAACAAACGGTTTTTAACCCCTTTCCGTGACGGCATTTGGAACCGTCGCCAAGTGAGTGTGGGCGATAGGGGGGTCCTTCCCACACGACCCAGAAACCGTCGGGGATAAGGAGTCTTGATGCATACATTTGTCCCTATATAACCGTTTCCGATATCTCGAATATCCCAAACGCTTCATCCTTGCTACTCGTTTGTGCTCGCATTGCCATCGCAGTTGGAGTTTTGTGGTTCTGCCTAAAACCAGGCAGATTCCAGGCACGGGAGTTTTCCAGGCAGATTCTAGGCACAAGAATATTACGATGCCTGGCACATCACAAACAGTTCATGATTATAAACCGTGTACAATGGGTAGACAATCACACACATTTAGTTTTCCCGCACCGTATGTGATAGTGTTTGACATCACACACGCTTTGCAAACGGCAACTGTGTGCATGCTTGCACACGTTTCCTCTCTATGAACTGTCTCGGATTATGGTGTATATCACAAACATTTGTGTTTTACCAATCGTGTGTGCCGTAATGACCTGCAGAACGTAATTTCTCCCTAATTTAATTGCTGCTATTTAAAATTGTACCTAATTTAAACTTGAAAGTAGGCTATGGCTTTATTCATATCCATCAGGTTCAAACAACCAATGCATTATTCGATTCACAGGTACATATGTTTAAGAATTACATAAGCACCAAATAGAGAATGATGTACCAGGGTTCTATACTTGTACTATTACAGATGGTAAAGAAAGAGGCGACAGACATTCCAGTTGCTGAACAAGGTGAAGCGGAACGGCCCTATTGTGCTCTCCTGGATGCAGAAGGCATGCAGGACTCTAGTCCAACCCCTTGTGATGGCTGGCCGCCAATCATGTAGTTTGAGAGGTAATCTTGAGTAAACTGCTTCAAGATCCATTGTAAAAGAAAAAGATTCAAATATTGTCATCTAACACAACTCATTACGGGCAGTAAAAAGAAGGCTGTAGGGTTCTTACTTACCATCCTACAGTTCATTATTGTCTTGCATAAAGTGTAAACAAATAGTTCGATTGACATCTTTTGACCCATTTTAATAACAATCTTTATCAGTTTCCTCACTTGATGCTGGTTCATGAATATCTCATTGCCCCATACGTAGAAAGGGTCAAAGTGTGGATCTTTGGCAATGATATATGTACCTAAAAGCACCAAGTTAATATTAGAAGCTAAACAACAATTGAAAAATGATGTAGTACAACACTCCATCCATCCCATTATATAAGATTTTATTATATGTATATCTAGACATCATTAGAACATTAAGGTAACACTCCTCCTTGTTGCTATGTAGCATGGGATTGCATATTTAGTCATTCAGTACAATGCATGTTGCTAAACAACAATTGAAAAATGAAAAGGCATGTTAACTGCAATATCCTTAACAACAACCAAATATCGTAATTCATAGTGGTATTGTTTTTTTAGGGTTAAGTGACATAGGGAGAGGCTCCCACTGACTTTGTATTAAACCATATCACAAACTTACATACTTACAGAGGTGGGGTTAGGGCCCCCAGGCCATATCTAAATGGGTCTACCAAGCAAGATTACAACTGAGAGTGGTGACACAAAGACAGTTACTTGGGGGTTTGTTACAAGCTTTGGAGGAACGTGGAGATGAAGGGGTGCAACTCTTGTTTGCAGTTGTGTACCAGGAGTTCTACCAGGCTCTTTAGGCGAGCAAGCCAGGAGTCAACAGAGTGAGGCACCCCTCGAAAATGCTTGTTGTTGCGTTCCTTCCATATGCTCCAGGATGACAACATAAAAATTTCCATGAAGATGGGCTGGCCCCAACTCTGCTTCCCAACATGGATCAACGTGAGACGGTTGTCAAGGTCAGGCCAATGAATTCCCAGCTTAGCCCAACATTGCACACTGAAGGGGCAGTAAAAGAAGAGGTGCTCCACAGTCTCTTCAGGCGGCTGATCACAAAAAAGGCAGGCGTAGTTGTTGTTGACAACATTGTAATGACGGTGTTTGAGCATATTTCCAGTATTTAGTCGACCCACCATCAACAACCAGCAGAAAACTTTGAATTTGATGGGGCCTTTTGCTTTCCACAGCTAACCAAACGCTTCATCCACCACCACCTCCCTGAAGCAATGATCATAGTAAGCTTTGGAGGAGAACTTGTTAGCAATGGAGCAAGCCCAAACATCATTAACATCCAAATCAATCAACACATGGGCAGAATGGGATTGCATCTCTATGACTTCCTGTCTAGCTTGCGCAGAGAGCGGAAGGTGAAACAGATCGCTGGGATCAACGGCAAGCAAAACAGACAGAACAGTCGCGTCTTCATCTGTGCAGAAGGAGAAAGCCCTGGGATAAGATTGCATCAGAGGGTGATCCACACCATCAAACCATAAATCCTTCTAGAATAAGGTCGAGGAACCATTCCAACATCCACCGTCATGATCCCTCTGAAAATGTCGATGTGTGCCATGACATCACGCCACCAGAACAAGCCAACCGAATTACAAGAGTGAGGAATTTTGTCAGGGTAGTGTGCACTCCAAACCAGATAAACCCACGGCACATCATCTTTGTTATAGAACTTGAAGAGGTGTTTAAGAAGGAGAGCCACATTTTGGGTTTTGATGTAAATAACACCCAGACCTCCTTTCAACTTTGGCCTACAAACCAGGTCCCATGCCGCCAAGGAATTTGATTTATAGTGGTACCGTTGAAACTATTATTGATGAAATTGAACTGCATGGCAAATAGTTGCACATATAGAGCATCACATTGTGAAGAACTGAAATAAACAAGTCATAAGGACATCTCTAGGAGATCCTTAAAAAGTTAAAGGACTAAAACCCCTAGTGGGTATATATATACTCCAACAATTTTTGGCCTTTTCTAGTCGACCCCCTAAACTTAAGGTTGTATACTTCAATTTGATCAAGTTCAAAGCAGGTTCAACCGAAAGTAGCATGCGTTCAAACATAAACATAGATAGTTTTGCATAACCGAACATAAAACCTAAATTTCAACTAAGCTAAACTACTTTCAGTCGAAGTAGAGGTCGAGCCAATCCTTGCTCGTCATGTACGGTGTGCCGCGAGTCGGGTCCGGGCCAGTACCGTCGTCGGGGTCATTGGGGAAGGTACTCCTCCACTTGTCGACATCGATCTCCTCGTCCTCGGGGCCCACCTCGACACCCTCTGCGCCGCCGTCACCGCCGCCTTCGACCTCGTCATCAGAGGAGAGCGCAATAACCTCGCTGCCCTCTGCGCCGCCGTCCGCACCGCCTTCGACCTCGTCATCGGAGGAGAGCGCAATAACCTCGCCACCCTTCACGCTGGCAAAGATCACCCGTTCCGCCTCCATGAGCTCCGGGTGCTGCCGACGAAGATCTTGCATGTAGGCCTCGTCGGCAGCCTTGGCCTCGAGGCGCCCCCACGCCTCGCGGTCCTCCCACGCCATAGCCAAGCTCACCACGCCTAGCTCCGGTGGAACGAGGTGGACTGGACGTGTGCCGAAGGGGAAATTGAGCCTAGCCGCCACGTCGTGGCAGCGGACCTGCCAGCGGTCGTACTACATGGCTGCGAGCTCGGCCGTGTGGAAGCTACCGAGCCACCGGTGGGTGTGGGTCTCTCGATCTGTAATCTTGGCAACCCACGTCCCCCACCAGCGCTGCTGGACCCTAAGGTAGGACTTCGTCGGCTGCTGGGTCTGAGGGAGGACGGGGAAGTCCTCGAACCGGCGTAGCGGCGCGGAGGCGGGCGGACCGGGGGACCGGCGATGGCGGATCAGGCCCGCGGAGGACGACGGGGACAGCTCAGCGGCCACCTCGCCGGCGTCGGGCGAAAAGGCCGCGATAAACCTCTTTTTGGCCATTGGATCCTCGAGCTCCCCGGCACACAGGCAGAGGTTGAGGATGGAGGTGCCGGCGATGGCAGCGACCTACCAATGGTTTCGAGGGTTGTGTGTTTGTGTGAGCGGAGGTTTGGGGGGGTGGAGGGGGGCAAGGTTGTGTTTGAGGAAATACTGCGGCAACTGAAAATTTTACTAGGCGGGAGTAACAAGGCGGGGCTACTAAAAATTTGGATCAAGGGAGAGCAGATATTTTTGTGATTGCGAGGGATGCAGAGGCGGGAGTAAAATGTCGGGGCTACTAAAAATTTGAATCAAGGGGCTGAAGTAGAGCGGGAGTAACAGACACCGCACACGGTACGCACATACTAATCTTGTGCTATCAAACATTAAAACCTTCCAGGCGATAGATATTTTCGAGATTGCGAGGGATGCAGAGGCAGGAGTTTTTGGGGAGTGAGCTAGTGTGCTTGACACGCCGGCTGTGGACTGTAGCCGACGCACCTTCTCGCGTAAGACATAGGCGTACTATACACCGAAGGTGCTCCAAGATATTTTGTACTACATCTCACATGGTTGGTGATAATAAACTGTGTGGGATCTACTTGATTTGAATTACAAAATGGGGTCACAACGGCAATGTACATTGTTTGAATTGCTAGACCTTTTATCTGCAGTGAACATGTAACTATATGTATGTCGTAAAAGAATTGGAATTATTCAGGGTTCGTTTGAACAGTTTATACATTAAACTTGTTTTCTAGCCATTTCACCTGCACAATTCAAAATTAAACTACATGCACATGCTCCGGTGCATACAAATTGGTTGAAAAATCAAATCCGCGTCTTTCAGTGCATGCTTAGGTCCCATGCAAGAAATGGGAATGACTTTTTCGGGGTTCGTTTGGCCTTTTCTATACATTAACTGGGTTTTCTAGGCATTTTATGTGCATAATTCAAATTTGAACTACAAGCACATGCTCCAATGCACCAAAGTTTGTTGAAAAATCACATGTGTGTCCTTGGGTGAATTTCTAGGTTCGATGCAAGAGATGGGAATGAATTTCAAACACCAGGGCACTGTTGATTGCTGGTAAAACGTTGAGATACCTGGTTTTTAAATTCAAGTAAATCCAAAATTCGTTTGAAATTCATGAAACTTGGCGTGCTATCATGGAGCGGCATCAACATGCCGTGGTGAAAATTTTGTCCCATTTGGGGCAAGTTTGGGTTTAAGCTTCTCACAAACCAACTTCTCACAACAAGCATGATGGTTTCGATAGGGAACATACCACCTTTGGGGACGGGACTCTATCTGCTGCCTCTTATTGCTTTCAAAAAAATTCTAGGTCAACTGTCACGCCCAATATGCGACCCTATCCAAGAGGAACTCGAAGGTCCCACCAAGGATAGACCCGCATATTGAAACGCTTTTGCAAGGTGGATATCATTACATCAACATTACATAAATAGATGGTGATACATACAAGAGGCAAACAATGCCACACGAATACAACATCATCTTACATAAGAGCATCATCCGACAACGGATGAAACACAAACAGAAACTCAAACGACATCCACCCTGCTAGCCCAGGCTGCCGACCTGGAACCTATCCCCTGATTGAAGAAGAAGCAGAAGAAGAACTCCAAAACAAGCAAACATCGCTCTCGCATCATGATCATCGCATAAACCTATACCTGCAACTGTTGTTGTAGTAATCTGTGAGTCACGAGGACTCAGCAATCCCATTACCATGGGTATCAAGACTAGCAAAGCTTAATGTGAAAGGAAGGGGTAAAGTGGTGAGGTTGCAGCAGCGACTAAGCAAGATATGGTGGCTAACAAACGCAAACGAGAGCGAGAAGAGAAGCAAAGGAACGATCGTCAACTAGTAATGATCAAGAGGTGATCCTGAACACCTACTTACGTCAAACATAACCCAAAGACCGTGTTCACTTCCCGGACTCCGCCGAGAAGAGACCATCACGGCTACACACGCGGTTGATGCGTTTTAATTCGGATCTGGTGTCAAGTTATCTACAACCGGACATTAACAAATTCCCATCTGCCACATAACCGCGGGCACGGCTCTCGAAAGTTTATACCCTGCAGGGGTGTCCCAACTTAGCCCATGACAAGCTCTCGCGATCAACGAAGGAATAGACCTTCTCCCAGGAAGACCCGATCAGTCTCGGAATCCCGGTTTACAAGACATTTCGACAATGGTAAAACAAGACCAGCAAAGCCTCCCGCTGTGCCGACAAATCCCGATAGGAGTTGCACATATCTCGTTCTCAGGGCACACCAGATGAGCCAGACGTCGGGTTGGCATAGACCCTGGTTGCCCAGGGGGCGCCGGACATCGCTCGGTTTGGACCAACACTTAGACAAGCATTGGCCCGGGGGGGCTAAAATAAAGATGACCCTTGGGTTGGCCGACCCAAGGGAAAGGTATATGTGGTGGTGAGGCAAATGGTAAAACCAAGGTTGGGCCTTGCTGGACAAGTTTTATTCAAAGCGAACTGTTAGGGGGGTCCCATAAATCACCCGACCACGTAAGGAACGCAAAATCCGGGAACATAACACCGGTATGACGGAAACTAGGGCGGCAAGAGTGGAACAAAACATCAGGCATAAGGCCGAGCCTTCCACCCTTTACCAAATATATAGATGCATTAATAATATAAGAGATATTGTGATATCCCAACCAAAATCCTGTCCACCATGGAGAAAACTTCAACTTCACCTGCAACTAGCAACGCTATAAGAGGGGCTGAGCAGAAGCGGTAACATAGCCAAACAACGGTTTGCATAGGAAAGGTGTCAAAGGTTAGAGGTTCATGGCAATATGGGATGGCTTGATCAACAGGTAATAGGTAGCGCAGCATAGCGATAGAACGAAGCAACTAGCATAGCAATGATAGTAGTGAGATCCAGGGTAACGGTCATCTTGCCTGAAATCCCGCAAGGAAGAAGAACGAGTCCATGAAGAAGATGAAGCCACGAAGACGAACCAAGCGTAGACGAACGAATCCTCACGATCGCAACGAAACGGGAACTATCGAGAAGAAGCACACAACAAGGTAAACACACCACATATAGACAAGACATGATGCACAACAAGCATGATGCATCATAAAGCTAGATGAGGCTACTCATGGCAAGAGATGATGCATACAAGACCAACACATCAAGGCAAGTTTAAATGAGGCCGGGAACAACATATAACAATTCCGGTAAGTCCTCATATGCAAATTTTGAAATTAGTCCAGATCTGAATAAACCTTATGTTCAAGTTGTTAAACAGCAAGTTAAGATGAGCCAAGATGATCTACACGAAATTCTAGTCAAGTTACATATAAAGTTCATTAGATTCGGAGCTACGGCCTAGAAGATATGAGCAAAACAAGTTAAACATGGCATTGATGCAAAATGCACCCAAACATCAAGAAAACACACCAAAACAAGGATTCAACATGATAATATGAAACTACATGCAAAACCAAGCAAGTTTCATATAGAGCACACTCAAAACGGAGCAACGGTGCAACACACACACACACACTATACAAGTCATAACAACAATCTGTCCATAACAGCAACTAGGCATCTTGCAAGCGTCAAAACAATAAGCTACAACACCCCAACATGATAACAAAAGGCATGGGCATGAAGTACTGGTAAAGCATAACAAAACATGAACACTGAGCTATCTTCAGAAATCACTAGAACATGCTCCAAAACACATGGTAAGATTGCAAATAATAACAGTTTCAGACTTTGCAGAAATAACATCAGGTTGCAATGTTTAGAGCAAGCAAACAACATGTTACAGGAACATATCATGGCAAACAAAGGCATGGCATGAATCTACTAATTGCATAGATCAAAAGTCCCTTACTGACCATAAGCCAAAAAGGCATAGAGAATATGATGGCACCCATGTAAACATGGCAAGTTATATTACAGATTCAAACATGGTAGGAACAACAATAAGTAGGCATATTGGTGAGCTTGAATCACTCACCACAGAGCAATACATGGCATGGCAAGGCAACCACCAGTAAGAAGACATGTTTATGAAGCTAAGCATGGCAAGAACAAGTTCATAGGGTGCATGGATCACTAGAAAACAATCATGGAAACATTGAACTTAATGTTAACAGGTTGACAGCAACATTATGAAGCAACTTTGGAGCAAGATATGAACAATCTAAAGCAAGCTATAAATGCAACCAGGGCATGGATGGATAGGGCATAACATGTAGATCAAAACATGTTTATAGGACATCTCCAGATTATGCATAGAATGATTAGTAGTAACATGTTTGTAAAGCATCACGAAATAACAGAATCAACCTAGCAAAACAGCAACATCATGTACACTACTTAACAAGCTCGATTCACTCACCAAAAGTCATTGCATGACAAGATAAGCATAGCATCATCAAGAAGACATGTTTGTGAAACAAACCAAGTCAAAAACAAGTCCATAGCATGCAAGGATCAAATATAGCAACCTTGGCCAAATTGAATAACATGTAAACAATCTGCCAGGAAACATTTTGAAGCAAAAGTAGAGCACTCAAATGACATGCTAGGCTACTCCATAATTTCAAACAAGGGCATGAATGGATAGACAATAACCATATGTTCAAAACACCCTTACTGAAGTATCTCAAAATATGCATGGATCTCTCTATAGCATCAAGTTTACATGGCATCAAAATAACAGCAGAACAGGGACTAAAATCAGCAATATCACGAAGCCTAGTTTGCATGCTTGTGCTAGTCACCACATTGATCACAAAAATACATGGTAAGCACCTCTGGAAAGATGACATGGCATAGATCAAAACACATATAGACATCAACCTCATAGGATGCACACATCAAACATGGCAAAAATGACAAATGAGCAAGTTATAACAGTTTCAGCAGGTTAACATCAACATGCACTCTTCCAACAGCATTTCGGGCATCAAGATGAGCTTAAATGAAAATGATGCAATGGAATGAAATGAAGTACTCGTCGAGACGAACAATTTGACATATTACACGCACAAAACGGAGCTACGGATGCAGAGATGTGATGGCATGAACATGGCATGATTATGTTAACATAACAGGGACTTAGACGAATTTCACCACCTCGGGGGGAAAGTCAACGGCGGCGCGGTTCACGAGGTTCGTCGGAGCAGGGCGGCGCGGTTGGCTGAGTTGGACGGGGAGGAGGCCGGGGAGGTCCGGGGACGCCGGATCCGGCGGATCCCGGCCGGATCCGAGCCGGAGGAGGCCGGAGGGAGGCCGGAGGGGCTGGCTCCTAGGCGCGGAGGCGAGGAAGCATGGCGGCGGCGGTGGCGGTTCCTGGGGTTGGCGGCGGCGGAGCCCGGTCCGGCGAGGCGGCACGGGGTCCGGCGAGGCGGAGGAGCGCG
>NC_041389.1:122671065-122716435 GCF_002162155.2 Triticum dicoccoides
CGCTAGGCGGCGGCGGCGCGCGAGCGCCGGGGCGGCGCGGGGCAGGAGGTTCCGGCGGTGGCAGGAGGCGGCGCCGGCGGGAAGGCGCGGTGGCGCGGGTTCCAGGCGGCGGGGACGGGCGCGCGGGCCGGGAGGGCCCGATCCGGGCCCCGGCGGGCCGCGGCGCGGGGACGGCGGCTGGGTGACGTGGCAGCACGCCACTGGCTGCGGGCGGCGGCGGGATTCGTCCGGCGGCGGGCGGACATGTCTGGTGGCGTCGGGGGAAAGATTTTTAGGGTTTCATGCGCGAATTCGGGGAGGGGACTAATTTATAGGTAGAGGGAGCTAGGAGAGTCCAAATGAGGAGCGGTTTTCGGCCACGCGATCGTGATCGAACGACCGAGAGCATGGAGGGGAGTTATATGGGTTTTGGGCCACTTTGGAAGGGGTGTTGGGCTGCAACTTAAAGAGGGCTTTACGGTTATCCGGTTAACCGTTGGAGTACCAAACGACCTCCAAATGGCACGAAACTTGACAGGCGGTCTACCGGTGCTATACCAAGGCCGCTTGGCAAACCTCGGGCCATTCCGAGAAAGTTTAATACCCGCTCACAACAGAAGACAAAAGGGGGATGCCGGGGAACATAGGAGTGCCTGATTGCAAAACGGACAACGGGGAAAAATGCTCGGATGCATGAGACGAACACGTATGCAAAATGAAATGCACATGATGACATGGCAAAGTGCAACACGCAAGCAAATGACATGGCAAAGACGGCGAATAACTGGCGGACACCTGGCGCATCGAATCCGGGGCATTACATCAACATAGAACAACATGAGTGTTGTGTTTAATCTTAGAATTTTCCGGGGTTCGTTTGGCCTTTTTATACACTAACTGGGTTTTCTAGGCATTTTATGTGCATAATTCAAATTTGAACTACAAGCACATGCTCCAACGCACTAAAGTTGGTTGAAAAATCACATGTGTGTCCTTGGGTGAATTTCTAGGTCCCATGCAAGAGATGGGAATGAAATTCAAACACTAGGGCACTATTGATTGCCGGCAAAACATTGAGATGCCTAGTTTTTAAATTCTAGTAAATCCAAAACTTGTCTAAAATTCATGAAACTTGGCATGCTATCATGGAGCGGCATCAACATGCCGTGGTAAAAATTTTGTCCCATTTGGGGCAGGTTTGGGTATAAGCTTCTCACAAACCAGAGCTTCTCACAACAAGCATGATGGTTTCAATAGGGAACGTCCCACCTTTGGGGACGAAACGATATCCATTGCTTCTTATTGCTTTCAAATTTTTTCTCGAGTCAACATAGAACAACAGGAGTGTTATGTCAATTTTTGGGATTTTTCGGGGTTCGTTCGGACATATTTATGCATTAACTGAGTTTTCAATGCATTTATGTGCATAATTCAAATTTGAACTAGATGCACATGCTCTAGTGCATATAAATTGGTTGAAAAATCAAATCTGTGTCCTTGGGTGCATGCTTAGGTCTCATGCAAGAAATGGGAATGAATTTCAAACACCAGGGCACCATTGATTGCCGGCAAAATATTGAGATACCTAGTTTTTAAATTCAAGTAAATCCAAAACTCGTCTGAAATTCATGAAACATGGCATGCTATCATGGAGCGGCATAAACATGCCGTGGTAAAGAATTTGTCTCATTTGGGGAAGGTTTGGGTATATGCTTCTCACAAACCAGAGCTTCTCACAACAAGCCTGATGGTTTCGGTAGGGAACGTACGTCCCACCTTTGGGGACGAAACGATATCCATTGCCTCTTATTGCTTTCAAAAACGTGTCAACATAGAACAACGAGAGTGTTGTGTCAATTTTTGGGATTTTTGGGGTTCGTTTGGACATTTTTATGCATTAACTGAGTTTTCTAGGCATTTTATGTGCATAGTTCAAATTTGAACTACATGCACATGCTCCAGTGCATATAAATTGGTTAAAAAATCACATGTGTGTCATTGGGTGCATGCTTAGGTCCCATGCAAGAGACGGGAATGAATTTCAAAGACCAGGGCAATGTGCATTGGCCGCAAAACATTGAGATACCTGGTTTTTAAATTCTGGTAAAACCAAAACTCGTCTGAAATTCATGAAACTTGGCATGCTATCATGGATGGCATCAACATGCCGTGGTGATAATTTTGTCCCATTTGGGACAAGTTTGGGTATAAGCTTCTCACAAACCAGAGCTTCTCACAACAAGCATGATGGTTTCGATAGGGAACGTACCACCTTTGGGGACGGGACTCTATCCTTTGCCTCTTATTGCTTTCAAAAAAATTCTAGTGTCAACATAGAATAATAGGAGTGTTGTGTTTAATCTTGGAATTTTTCGGGGTTCGTTTGGCCTTTCTATACATTAACTGGGTTTTCTAGGCATTTTATGTGCATAATTCAAATTTGAACTACAAGCACATGCTCCAATGCACCAAAGTTGGTTGAAAAATCACATGTGTGTCCTTAGGTGTATTTCTAGGTCCCATGCAAGTGATGGGAATGAAAATCAAACATCAGGGCACTGTTGATTGCCGCCAAAACGTTGAGATGCATGGATTTTAAATTCTAGTAAATCCAAAACTCGTGTGAAATTCATGAAAAACTTGGCATGCTATCATGGAGCGGCATCAACATGTCGTGGTAAAAAAATTGTCCCATTTGGGGCTGGTTCAGTTATAAGCTTCTCACAAACCAGAGCTTCTCACAACAAGCATGATGGTTTCAATAGGGACCGTCCCACCTTTGGGGACGAAACGGTATCCATTGCCTCTTATTGCTTTGAAATTTTTTCTAGTGTCAACAAAGAACAACAGGAGTGTTGTGTCAGTTTTTGTGATTTTTCGGGGTTCGTTTGGACAATTTTATGCATTAACTGGGTTTTCTAGGCATTTTATGTGCATAATTCAAATTTGAACTACAAGCACATGCTCAAATGCACTAAAGTTGGTTGAAAAATCTAATCTGTGTCCTAGGGTGAATTTCTAGGTCCCATGCAAGAGATGAAAATGAAATTCAAACACCAGGGCACTGTTGATTGCCGGCAAATCAGATGCCTGGTTTTTAAATTCTAGTAAATCCAAAACTCGTCTGAAATTCATAAAACTTGGCATGCTATCATGTAGCGGCATCAACATGCCGTGGTAAAAAAATTATCCCATTCGGGGCAGGTTTGGGTATATTTCACACAAACAAGAGCTTCTCACAACGAGCATGATGGTTTCGGTAAGGAATGTCCCACCTTTGGGGACGAAACGATATCCATTGCCTCTTATTGCTTTCAAAAAAATTCTCGTGTCAAGATAGAACAATAGGAGTGTTGTGTCAATTTTGGGATTTTTCGGGGTTCGTTTGGACATTTTTATGCATTAACTGAGTTTTCAATACATTTATGTACATAATTCAAATTTGAACTACATGCACATGCTCCAGTGCATATAAATTGGTTGAAAAAACAAATCTGTGTCCTTGGGTGCATGCTTAGGTCCCATGCAAGAAATGAGAATGAATTTCAAACACTAGGGCAGCGTTGATTGCCGGCAAAAAATTGAGATGCCTGGTTCTTAAATTCTAGTAAATCCAAAACTCGTCTGAAATTCATGAAACTTGGCATGCTATCATGGAATGGCACCTGACATGCTGTGGCATTTTTTGTGTCCATTTTGAGAGAAGGCACACTCGAATAAGGACAGCCAACAAAGACATTTTGAAAAAATAGCTGCCACTTTAATATCTCAAACGTTTGAAGAATTCAAACCGTCTGCCTTCTGTTAACCATTCACGTGATGCCACGTGTCTTGGTTTTAATGGCTGTAGGAGGTGCCGTTGGGACAACATCTTGACCTTCACTGAACGAGAGGCGTGCGAGCGCAGTCCGGTGCGCAGGCTAACCGAGAGGCGTGCAAGCTCTCCTCCAATGCATAGGCTCACCGGGAAGCGTGCGAGCTGTACGCTGCGCAGGCTCACTAGGAAGCGAGCCCTTTGACTTCCATGGCCGCACGCCTTCCTCTCCATTAATGGCACCTGAGCCGCTATTTAATACGGGCGGTCTTACTGTTCGCCTCCAATTCCCCTCCCTCCCGCAGACCTCCACCAATGCCATGGCGCAGAACGATTATCTGCCACTAGTCTTCAAGTTTGGTGAAGTCGACTTCGAGCCAGAGGAGATAGAAAATAAGGAGGAATGGGGCCTCATGGACATGGGCCAGAACGAGCTAGCCGCGGAAGTTGCTGCCCTCGCTCCCGTCCGAGGTCCCATCCCCGCGCCCGCGCCAGCGACCATCCCTGTAGCATTGACGGGCTGGTCGCCGAGCACTATCGCAGAGCTAGAAGCCGCGGGCATCAACAAGGTCTCCACGGAACCGCGCAAGCTCGTGTACATGCCAGCGCCAGCGCCCATGCCCGTGTGCGCCCCTCCACCCACCATGGCGCCGGCCCCCATGCGTTTGGCTGCACCTATCACGCCCGTGCCCCTGCCCATGCGTGCGCCCCCCTCAGCGGCATGGGACGCTGCCGTCGACCGCTACCTCTCAGCGGCGCCAGTTGCCATCCTTATGTGCCCCGCCCGTTGATCGCGCGACAACATGATGTTTGATTTACCAGTGAAGAACATTTTGTGCTTCCTTGAAGACTTCAACAACGGCGTCCCGGACGACGACAACGACAACGATGGCGTGGCACGCCACCTCCGCCGCCGCCGGAAATAGTTTTTTTGGGTTTAATACTGTATCTCGAATTCTCGATCATATGAATATAAATTCGCAGTGTGACTGAATGAAAGATATGTTTTTGACGAACTTGCGTTTTTCTGTCTTAATGTACAGACTTACCAAACTATTTTATTTTGAAAAAAACGTCAATGGTTTTTGTTGGGGATATAACTACTAGGTATGACCCGCCAGAAGGAGCCGGGTTATACCTATAAGCATTCTTGAAGACTAAAGCTCAAGGTTGAAGACGGCGGTTTAGTAAAGGACCAAAGGCCCAGGGGCAATTTAAGGCCCGTAGTGTTAAACTGCCTTATTCATTTAACTTGTACTATAAGGCATAAATGTTAAGAGACCGAGCCGGATACAGACTATAAGCCGGCCGGGACTCTGTAGAGCCGTTGGGCGTCAACCTCAGTATATAAAGGGATGACCCAGCGGTGGTTCAGGACACGAAACAACAACTCGAGAGCTAGGTCAAGCGATTTGCTCCCTGGTTATCGAGACATACATAATCCCAATCACAACTAGACGTAGGGTTTTACCTTCATCGTAAGGGGCCGAACTAGTATAAAACCTCTCGTGTCTCTTGTCCTGATTAACCCCTTCAAGCTTCCTAGTTGCGATGGCTCCACGACTAATTCCTTTCACTAGGACATCTGACGTGACAATTCCACGACAGTTGACGCCCACCATGGGGCCAGCGCACGGTGGATTTAAGTTCTTGAAGGGCAGCTTCGAAGGGCTCAAGGGATACGCTGTGGGCCGGATGACCAAGAGTCATTGTGGCAAGCTCTACATCGACGATGCAGGATGGGGCCCCGACACCGGCTCAATTGAGTACGTATACCGGGTCCCCTTTGGCGAAATCCACGTCTTCATCGGCAAGATCGGCGAGCTGGGCCCTGAGCCGGACATCTACACCGACCTCGTCGAAACGGCTCAGCGCGCGAGACCCGCTCGGGCTCCGCCAGCGGTGAAACGTGCTTTCATGGGATGCATCCATGGAGGACTCTCTGAAGGATCTGTCTCTGGTGGTGAGACGGCCATCTTCTCCGATGGTGAGTCGTCCACATGTGAGACGGATTCATTGTACCAATTGCAGGATGGCGGGCTTGGGGGCTGCTCCGATGGCAGCAGTATTCCGGATTGTCTCGAGCCGCCAAGCAGGGTCGGGATCTTAATGGCCGGCACCCAACCCATCCAAGACTCCACAACTGCCGTAGCCGTAACCTCCAGGTCAGCGGTAGCCAGGGCAGGAGGCCCTGTGCGTTCACCGGCCCAGGTGTTAATGGATCTCACTGACAAATTGACCACCATGTTAACTGCCGAGGTCAACCCGGCGGATCAAGCCCGTCATGATGCAGAAGTGGCACAATTAAAGTTGGATATGGCGCAAGCTAAGGAAGACCTGGCAGTAGAAGATGTTAGGATAACCGCAGGGCGGGCGGCTCTGGATGTCCAGGCTCAGCAGATCCAGGTGCACGCTTTCTGGCTCACACAAGACCAGAACGCGGCTAATGAGGTCATGAGGAGAAGGTATCAGAAGACTCAGTCTCGACTTCCCCCGGTTTATGACCCTCGAAATCTTTTTAACACGCCAGGAGCAGGACCCAGTAACCCACCGTGGCTTACCCCGCAGACAAGTAACCCGCCATGGCTCCCTCCGCGCACAGGAACGGACCATGTTGTGACACCCGAGGATGGAGCACAGTTTCAGCCGCCAGTGATGGGACCTCCCTGCGTGAACATGGCACCACCTCAGTACATACCAACACCCCCGGGTCATTACTCTAACCCATTGGAAAACATGATAGCAACAGCAACCCGATTGGCGGCTCTCCCAATTGATGGCGACTCTCCGGCTGCAGTTGAAACCCGCCGGGTTAGGGAACTTCTTCAAACGGCCTTAGCACAGCAGGAGGCATACTCATACAGCCGAGACAGGATCCACTCGAGCCCTCATCCAAGCCGAAGACCGAGTTACAACAGGCACATGGATTCAGCGGCTGTGTCAAGCAATGTTAGACGCCGTGACCAGCCAGGTGGTGGTAACCCACCACGTCATGAGGACGTTAACTTGGTAGAGCAAGAGAGACTACGGCAAGAGGCTGAACGGGCGGTGCAGCAGGCGGATGAGCAAGCGGCTCAGTTAACGGCTTATCAGCCGTATTCGGTTTATCCAGCGACTTCTGTTGAGGCAGGTATAGCCACCCGTACTGGAGGAGTCCCATGTCTAGTACCGGCTCTATGTAACGAGCGGTTGCCCAAAGATTTTAAAGGACCAAGAAAGGTGCCGAATTACACATGCGACTTGCAGCCCGGGGCATGGATTGAGAGCTATGAGATGGCTATGGAGTTGTTGGAGGTTACTGACATAGCAATGGCTAAGTACTTCACCATGATGTTGGATGGAACCGCTCGCACCTGGCTGAAAGGCCTGCCACCTAATTCAATCAGTTCATGGACGGAGTTAAAGGCCCGGTTCATCCAAAACTTCAAAGACACGTGGAAGCAGCCCATGTCGATCGTGGATCTGACGAATTGTAAGCAGGAAGAGGGTGAGTCTACAACCCATTGGGTACGCCGGGTTAAAGCCATAATACATTCATCTGATAAGATGGATGCCGTCTCAGCAGTCTTAATGTTGGAGAAGAATTGTCGTTTCTTACCTTTGAAACAAAAGCTGGTGCGGCTCAAATGTGAGTGTAATGATATGGGCACGCTGATGGCGGCTCTGGTCAAGTACGCCGATTCTGATAGTACCAAGGATCCCGAGTCTGATGATGAGAAGGCAGGGAAGGGAAAGAGGAATGGCAACAGCAAGGGCTCTCAGCACAACCCAGCCAACCAAGGAGGTAACAAACGTAAGGCTGACGGTAATTTGGATTTTGTGGCTAACACCAATGCACAGGGTCATAACCAGCGGCGCAAGGGAAGGCCACCTCCTCGATCCGGCGGGTCAGGACCCACACTTGAGCAGTTGTTGAATGAACCTTGTCCGAGACACGGTACTAAGGAGAAGCCGACTACACATTTGTGGAAGGACTGCACGATTATGAAGGCTTTCAAAAATTCCAACATGTTTGACGGTAACAATGGCCCGGGCGGCTCAGGTGGTGGCGGTGTTCATGGCTCGGGCGGCGGGTCAAATCCCAATTTTCAAAATTCCCAGGGAAACCGGGGTGGATATAACCAACAGGCTGGCCAGGGCAGCCAGCAGCAGTAGCAAGGTGGATACCGGAGCAATCCAAAGCAGTTGAACTGTGGGCAATACCATGTGTTTATCACCAGTTTATGTAAACGGGACCAAAAGCTTCATAAGAGGGCTATGAATGCGGTTGAGCCGGCAATTCCTAATTATTTGAGGTGGTCTGAGCAGCCTATCGTATGGAGTAGAGAGGATCACCCTCCCCGGGTTGACAATCCGGGTCACTTAGCCCTGGTCGCGGCCCCTCAAGTGGGTGGATACAAGTTCACCAAGGTGCTGATGGATGGAGGCAGCAGCATCAATATCCTTTATTATGAGACCTTCCGTCGCATGGGGCTGACTGATAAGAGCCTTAAGAAGTCCAACACTGTTTTCCATGGAGTTGTACCTGGTAAGTCGGCGTATCCGGTCGGCAAGATAGAGTTGGAGGTAGAATTTGGGGATGAATATGATTCCAGAGCCGAGAAATTAACGTTTGAAGTAGTTTAGATCAAGAGCCCATATCATGCTCTATTTGGGCAGCCGGCTTACGCCAAGTTCATGGCACGGCCGTGTTATGTGTACTTGTAGCTCAAGATGCCGGGTCATAAGGGAACCATTACGGTGCACGGGAGCCGCAAGGTGGCTCTGGAATGTGAAGAGGGTGACGCGGCTTATGCTGAGTCGGTCTACATGAAGGAAGAGTTAAAATTCTACAAGGACAATGTTCACTCGGCGGATATGACATCCTTAAAGAAGCCAACTACAGAGCATGAGCCGGTCACGAAATTTAAGTCGACGGATGAGACTAAGCTTGTCGATTTTGTCCCAGGCGATTCATCCAAGCAGTTCAGTATCAGTGCTAATTTGGATCCCAAATAGGAAAGCGCGCTCATTGAGTTCATCCGTGAGAATCGGGACATTTTTGCATGGAAGCCATCTGACATGCCGTGTGTACCAAGAGAACTCGCTGAGCACACTCTTAATATCGATCCAAAGTTTAAGCCGGTAAAGCAGTTTCTTCGGCGGTTTAATGAGGAGAGAAGGAAAGCTATCGGTGAGGAAGTGGCCCGGCTTTTGGCAGCTGGGTTTATCATTGAGGTGTTTCATCTAGAGTGGCTGGCTAACCCGGTGCTTGTTCTTAAGAAAAACGGCACTTGGCGTATGTGTGTGGATTACACGGACTTAAACAAGGCTTGTCCCGCTGATCCTTTTGCTCTCCCTCGTATTGATCAGATCATCGATGCTACTGCGGGTTGTGAGCATTTGAGCTTTCTGGATGCTGACTCTGGTTATCATCAGATCAAGATGGTTGTTAAGGACCAGGAGAAGACGGCGTTCATTACTCCGTTTGGAGCCTTCTGCTATGTTTCAATGCCTTTTGGACTCAAGAGTGCCCAGGCAACTTACCAGCGATGCGTGCAGAATTGTCTTCCTAATCAGATTGGACGCAATGTTCATGCTTATGTGGATGACATAGTGGTTAAATATAGGGAGAAAGAGACCTTGATTGATGATCTCAAGGAAACCTTTGATAATCTCCGGGTTTACAAAATGATGGTTAACCCGGCTAAGTGTGTTTTTGGCGTACCTGCAGGCAAGCTTTTGGGCTTTCTAGTCTCTAACAAAGGCATCGAAGCTAACCCGGAGAAGATCAAAACCATCACCTCTCTGGCCAAACCAGCCTATATCAATGATGTTCAGCGTTTGGCGGGTCATATCGCCGCTTTAAGCCGGTTACGGGAGAAGGCTATGCCACTGTATCAGATGATGAAGAAGACGGATAGCTTTACTTGGAGTGATGCCGCCAATACTGCTTTTGAAGATCTGAAGAAACAGTTGGCTGAGATGTCGGTTCTTGCTGCTCCCATTGACAATGAACCCTTGTTACTGTACGTGGCTGCTAACATGCATGCTGTCAGCGTGGTTATTGTGGTGGAATGCAAGGAGGCTGGCAAGGAGCACCCGGTTCAGCGACCAGTTTATTACATCAGTGAGGTACTGATTGAGTCCAAGCAGCGATATCCGCACTGGCAGAAGCTTGTCTATGGGGTGTTCATGGCGAGCCGGAATCTTAAGCAATATTTCTTGGGCCACCCCATCACTGTGGTTAGTTCTGCCCCCTTGGGGGATATTATTCAGAACAGAGAGGCCACAGGGCGAGTCGCCAAATAGGCCATTGAGCTTGGGCCTCATGGTTTAAAATATATGCCACGCACAGCTATTAAATCTCAAGCACTGGTGGATTTCATCAATGATTGGACAGAATTGCAGATACCCGAGGAAAAGTCGGACAATACCTATTGGACAATTCATTTTGACGGGTCTAGGCAATTGGAAGGCTCGGGGTATTTTGGCTTCCCCTCGGGGTGATAAGTTTTGTTATGTACTCCAGTTGATGTTTCCTTGTACTAACAATGCAGCTAAGTATGAAGCCCTGCTCCATGGTCTCCGGATGGCTAAAGAGATGAATTTAAGCTGGGTAAGGTGCTTCGGTGACTCAGATCTAGTGGCTCAGCAAGTATCAGGCAAGTGGGATTCAAAGGATCCTCTCATGGTGGCTTATCGCCGGGAGGTTGACGCAATTGCGGGGCACTTCAAGGGTTATCAGGTGGAACACATTGACCATCGAAAGAACAAGGCGGCTGACGCTTTAAGCCAGTTGGGATCTCAGCGGAAGCCGGTGCCGTCTAATACTTTCTTTGATATTTTGCATAACCCTTCTGTCAAGCTACCTACATAGGAAGATTTGGCTGTTCCTAACCCTGAAGCACAGTTGGTGGCGGCTCTTCATATCATTCCAGATTGGACGGTGCCGTATCTGGCTTATATGACACGGGGCGAGTTGCGTGAGGATGAAACCTTGGCCAGGCAGATAACCCGGCGGTCTAAATCCATGACGATTATCAATTGCTAGTTGCATCATTGCAGTGTTACAGGGGCTTTTCAGCGTTGCATCTCTCCTGAAGAAGGCCAAGAAATTCTCCGTGATATTCATGAAGGAGATTGTGGTCATCACGCCGGGTCAAAATCTCTCGTGGCTAAGGCTTTTCATCATGGGTTTTATTGGCTGTCGGCTCATGCTGACGCAGAGGATCTGGTCCGTAAATGTGACAGTTGTCAGAAGTTCTCAAGACGAGCTCATGTGCCAGATCAAGAGTTGAGGATGATTCCAATTACTTGGCTGTTTGCAGTCTGGGGGCTTGATATGGTTGGCCCTTTCAAAAGATCCAAAAATAAAAAGACTCACCTCTTGGTGGCAGTTGGTAAGTTCACAAAGTGGGTTGAGGCAGAGCCGGTCAGTAAGTGTGATGCAGCCACGGCGGTTCAATTCATGAAGAAGGTGATATTTCGTTTTGGTTTTCCACACAACATTATAACTGACAATGGCACTAATCTGTCTAAAGCCGCCATGGAGGAATTCTGTCAACGTGAGCATATCTGGCTTGATGTTTCATCAGTAGCTCACCCTCAGTCTAATGGTCAAGCCGAGAGAGCCAATCAAGAGATCCTGAAAGGAATTAAGCCCTGGCTTTTTGTCCCCTTGCAACGGACGCCGGGTTGTTGGGTTGAGGAGTTACCTTCTGTGTTATGGAGCATCAACACTACTCCTAACAGATCTACAGGTTATACGCCTTTCTTCATTGTCTACGGAGCTGAGGCTGTTCTCCCTAGTGACATCCGTCATGATTCACCTCGGGTGGCAGCTTATGTCGAGGAAGACAATGAACAGGCGCGGCAGGATGCTCTTGATCTGTTAGATGAACATCAGGACTTGGCAGCAACTCGTTCGGCGATTTATCACCAGGACTTGCGCCGTTATCACAGCCGCCGAGTTAAGTCTAGATCCTTTCAGGAAGGTGATTTAGTGCTCCGGCTCATATAGGATCAAACTGATGCTCACAAGTTATCCCCACCTTGGGAAGGGCCATTTGTGGTCAGCAAGAACTTGAACAACGGGTCATATTACCTTATTGACGTTCGAGAGCACAAAGACTCACGTAAGTCGGAGGAAGAGACCCGGAGGCCGTGGAATATTGCTCATCTCTGGCCCTACTACACTTGAGCCATAGGCTCCACTGATGTATATATTTTCCCAATGTACATATTATGATAAATAATAAAGCAGGACCTCTGTCCTTTTTTACTCTTCACAAGGTAAATTTGTCATTATCATTGTCATCATTTTTATCACATGATCGCTCGGGGGCGGGTCATTTTTGATCCGGCTTAGCCCGTTCTGATCCGGCTTACAATCGTATTTGAATCTAGCTATTAAAAATTATGATCACTAGGGGGCTTCCTGTTTAAACATAGGTCGTATTCGAACCAAAGAGAACATAGCTGTCGATACCCTTTTGAATGGCACACCACCGAGCTCACTTGGGGGCTTCTTGATCGTATTCGAATCATAGCTTAACCCCATCTGGGAACCGACTTTGACCATATTCGAATCAGAGTCATTAAAAAACTCTCAAGGTCATTAGGGGGCTTCCTGTTCAAACATAGGTCCTATTTGAACCAAAGAGAACACAGCTGTCGGTACCGTCTTGATCGGCGCAATGCCAAAGCCATTGGGGGCTACATGATCGTATTCGAATCCTAGTTTAAACCCCTCTGGGACGGTTCACTGATCATATTCGAATCAGTAGCCTTGCCATTTTTAGTTTCCTTTTTGGTTCAAGTTCTCTTTGGAAGCCCCATTATTTGACTTAAGATTTTTTCCGAGGCTTAGAACTATAAAGATGATGGTTGTAGCCTGGTTCAATATCAACTGATGAGTCGCCGATCCATAAGCATCCTTGTACTTTTCGGGTATCCAAATATTGAACCATTATCCTTACCAGCCGGGTTGTATGAACCGGTGGTGCAAGTTGTGAAATTTCTTCATAGTTGTGTTTTTATCAACCAGATAATCTATGATTATTTTGATAACCTTTTTGACCGGCCTAGCAGTTTATTTGAAGGACAATTTTTCAAAAATGACCAACTGTGTGAACAAAAACAGCAAGGCGGTTTAAGAATATTAAGCATCCAAACATGCACGATAGCACGGCCACAACAGAAGTTATCTCTATCCTATTACAGGACTCATTAAGTCCAAATAGTTTGCATTGTTTTTTACACCAGGTATTGAGCCGCCATGACAGGTTTGCCTTCAGGATTGGCCGGAAGTGTTCGGGTTAGCCCTCTCCGCGCTTGCGCTCTGCTCCTTTTCCTGGAAGGTTGATGATGACCAGTCAATGTTGTTTAAGGCTTCAAATTCTGCTTCATCATCAACAAGACCGGCCGGATCAACTTCAGGAGAAAAGGTATGCTTACGAATTGGGGGAATCAAACTAGTCACGTCATATTGAGGTGTCGGAATTCTTCGATTTTGTTCATCATAACCCGCCTGGTACTTGGTAAGATCTACTTCAGTAGCTATCAGAGTCGCCACGGGGCGTATCTCTTTGACACAGGCAAGAAAGTCTGCGTCCTCAAACGGCGTGTCGTATTCCTTCAGACTTGGGTAACCAATGGCGATATCCTCCGGGTCTAATTCAGGTAGCCAGGCCTTAGCCCGGCTTAGAGCATTTATTGCTCCGGCTCTTGCAGCTGACCGTCTCAATTCATTGATCCGTTGCGGAAGGATTGAAAGCTTACTCAAGACCCGTGGTAGGAGGGTTGGAATCTCATTGGATAAGGCCACCGAAGCAAGTGTACGTTGTGACCCGGTGTACAATTGTTCCATTAAGGTATACACAGCTTTCAGCTTCGTCAGCATGTTGTGGTTCAAATTTGTGCTTCTGGGGCCTGTACAAAGCATACTCAGAAAAGTTAATTTCTGGCACATACTCTATTGCATGGCTTAAGATATGTACACAATGGCAAGGCGACTTACCGAAGATGGCTGCGACCATTTGTGAAATATGGCGCTTTAACTCGGACAATTCCCCAGTGACTTCTTCTAGAGCCGCTTCTGCTTTTTCAGCTCAGCTTATCAATGCGGTCTTCTCATCCGCCCAGGCTTTCTTTTCAGTCTCAAAGTCTTTCTTTAGTTTATCCTGTTTAGAAACACTAAATTCGAACTTACTGTTGGCCTTCTCAAGTTCTGACTCTTGGAATTCAAGGCGACTCTTCAAATTGGTCACCTCAGACTCGAGTTGACTCATGGTAGCCTGTGCAAGTATAAAATCAAGTAGGTTGTTTATGCAGTATTAAAGTCCCAAGCATTTTGCAAGCAATAATATTTGGCACTTGGGGGCTAATGTCTTACAGAGTTTTTTATTTTCTATGGCGATTCATTATATGGTGATTAATATGAGTAAGTCCCAAGCATTTTGCAAGCAATAACACTTGGCACTTGGGGGCTAATGCATATTGCTGTTCAAAGACCCATAAGAATTTCTTTATAAAGAGCCGGTTCAACCATATTGGTTAAGCCGCCCCTTGGGGACTAAATGGTAAGCCGGAAGTTTATTCTTTCTTTATGTTGTCAATTTTTTTTCTAAGTCTATAGCATAAGCATCTTAAGCAGCAGACTTGGGGGCTAACATACTGAAGGATAATGAACAAGAGAAAATGGGTTATACCTCGAATTTATGGTGCATCTGCTTCACCATGTCAATTTCGAGGTTCCGACTGCTGTGCACTTGGCTCATATAGCCAGAGAAGACATCTCCAATACTCATATGAGCATAATTGGTGACATCCATCTTGACTCGGTGCTGGTCCAGAAGTTCTTCCTTGGCGGGGCATTTGGCTAGCACGGTTGGCCTCCCTGGATCAGCATGGCCGATTCCGGTGATCTCGACATCAGCATTGGAAGGATCAGCTGTCCGGGTTGGGCTTGGAGGTTTGGGATTTTCTGAGTCGGTAGCACCTTGGTTAATGGGCAGGTCAGTAGGAGGTGACACATCTTGTGCTGGTTCAGGTGGCGGTTCATGAGTGCTTAACTCCGGCACGGTCGTTTCAAGAACCGGCTCATCAGCGGCGACTCTTTCTTCACTCGGTTTATTCTTTCTAACCCTCTTGCTGGGTTTAGCTTGACCACTGCATTCAAATAAAAAGATTAATACAGAAGTAAGAAGATTACAATAACTACAAAAGTGAGTGGCTTATTGTACCCTGGTACAGTATTAAAAGTTAACAGATTGGACTGCAATGACTCGCCGGAGGAAGGGGAAGTATCCTGATAATCCTTATCAGAGGGATTAAGTGGTTGACGAAAGAGACCCGCCAAGGGGTAAAACTTAGTTAAAATAGAGGTAACCTCGTTTCGGCGTTTCCTTGGAGTATGTGGTAAGCCGGAGGAGAGCTCCGCGTCCTTGCTGGTCCGGGTCTGCATCCGGCTCTCATGAATTTGCTACTTCAAAAGAAATTGAGGATCGTGATGAGCTAGAGGATGAGAAAATCTTACTTTCCGGGTCACTCTGCAGATTTTCTATCTTGGCAAAGGCTCGGAGTCGGAGGAAAGGATAGTTACCTCGTCAGCCTTGCTACGGCTTGTCCCAGTGTCCTCTTGCTGATGATCAGTGTCAATAAGATGATTAAAAAACAAGCCAAGGGAGTCAAGGGCTACCTCTGACTCAGAAGAGTCCGCCAGCCGAAGCAAGTCGGAAGCAGTAGCTTTCTTGCCCTTCCTTTTGGCAGCTTCTTTCCTGGCAGCTTTCTTTTCTTTACTGGCTTTCTTGGCCGCTTCATGATCATATTTAACTTTCCAAAATTTATCACCCGCCTGCAAGAATTAAGTATATTATGAGTATGGGTGAAACATTAAGAGAATAAGATAAACATTTTATACGGGTGCTTTACCTTTGGAGCCGGGTTATCTTTGCAGAACGGGGCTAGACCCACTCTGCCACAATCCGCCGGACTCTCATTGAGAAGAGATTTGGTCATGTCATCAACAACATGAGCAGGTAAGTCGTCAGGGCTATGGTGCAGGGGGTCATTCTTGGCGCTAGTATATTCACACATTAAGACAGCACGGCGGCTCAATGGGATAACTCGCCAGGCAAGCTAGACTCGAACCAGGTCAACACCCGTCAACCCGTTCCCCAATAGAGCTTTGATCTTGGCTAGAGTAGGAGAGAGGGATCTGCGTTCTGTGGCAGTAATCTTGTCGGGCAAATGATGGTTGGTGTCAAGACGAAGGGCACGAAAGCCGAGCAAAGGATTCTCGTCAGTTGGGGAGGGATCCTTGCAGTAGAACCACGTCATGTTCCAATCTTTTGGATGGCTTGGCGGGTTGGCATAGGGAAAAATCGCATCCCTGCGGTGCTGAATTGAAATCCCACCAAGTTCCAAGCTCTGACCACTGGCGCATTCTGTCTGGCGGTTCAAGTAGAACAGCTCTCTGAAAAGCAGTAAATTGGGTTCTTCACCAAGATAAACTTCGCTGAACACTTAGAAATTGCAGATGTTAGACACGGAATTGGGTCCAATGTCTTGTGGGCGAAGGTCAAAAAACTTCAGCACATCTCTGAAAAATTGTTAACCGGGAGGAGTAAAACCCCGGTTCATATGATCTGTAAAGACAACCACCTCTCCATCTTTGGGTTGAGGGATTTGTTCATCCGGGTCAGGAGCACGGTAAGGCATGACTTCTTTCTTTGGAAGATAGCCGGTTTTCACGTAGTCATCTAACGTGGTGTCAGTGACAATGGATTTCACCCAGTTGCAAGAGGTAGGTGCCTTGGGCGCCATTATGTTCGAAAACCTGAATACAAAGTAAACAGGGCCGGTTCAAATTTAAGCCGGAAAAAAATATTAGTGGAATGAAGTATGGCGATTATGAAGAGGCCTAATGGTATAAGGATACTTACATCCCGGTTACTTAAGCCGCCATAAGTTTTCTAAAGCCGTTAGTACTATTTAAACTAACAGGGGAAGTTCAGATTATTACTTCTTTAAGACGGCAGTCAGGGCCGCCGTGACTGGCAAGTCTAACAAGTTATGGATTTTTCCTAAGTGTAGGATAAACAAGTTTCACAGTTTGCAGTAATTATTTTGGATCAAACAAAGGTTCAGAAAAGAAAAATTACTAGACCTAAAAACAGGACGCAGAGAAGTTCATATGCTACGGGGAGGTTTTCTTACAAGTAAAGGAGGTCCATTGCTAATCAAAATGAATGCGGAGCATGAACCGCATCAGATTCATGGGGTTCTTTGGATCATGCGACGTTGTGGCAAGGAAAAAGAGCAAGAGCTCGGACGAACTATGTCTATGCAGAAGAACACGATAACCCTAATGCAGATCTATGGCGCGGAAAGGGAAACACTTACTACGGGGGATCTGTGGAGGAGGAGCGTCGCCGTTCTCTGGTCAAGGTCAGGGTGATGCAGCGGCCAAAGCTCGACGAGAATGAAGGGCGCAGTGGCGACGGCGGCGGAGCTCCAGTGGCAGATGGGGCGAGAGGAAGAAGATGCGAACGAAGAATGGAAAAGAGGCCTAGTCGGGGCTATTTATAAGGAAAACCTGTTAAAGTGGGCACGAAAAACAAGGATGCTGAAAAAATAAATTTATCCAGCTACAAGGGCGCCTCGATTTTTGGATGGTCATTAAGACAGAGATCCATTAGGATATGTTGGACAAAGCACGCATTTATGAGAGGTGACGACATGGCGGGTTACCACAAATCTGAAGGGTGATGTCATGGCGGATTACACGAACTTTCTTAAGTAAGGAGCAGAAGACTTTTTGAAGACTGACATGAACCAGTTCAAATCAGTCTGGGGCCTAATGTTGGGGATATAACTACTAGGTATGACCCGCCAGAAGGAGCCGGGTTATTCCTATAAGCATTCTTGAAGACTAATGCTCAAGGTTGAAGACGGCGGTTTAGTAAAGGCCCGAAGGCCCAAGGGCGATTTAAGGCCAGAGTGTTAAACCGCCTTATTCATGTAACTTGTACTGTAAGGCATAAATGTTAAGAGACATAGCCGGATACAGATTATAAGCCGGCCGGGACTCTGTAGAGCCGCTGGGCGTCAACCTCAGTATATAAAGGGACGACTCGGCGGCGGTTCAGGACACGAAACAACAACTCGAGAGCTAGGTAAAGCGATTTGCTCCCTGGTTATCGAGACATACATAATCCCAATCACAACTAGACGTAGGCTTTTACCTTCATCGTAAGGGGCTGAACTAGTATAAAACCTCTCGTGTCTCTTGTCCTGATTGACCCCTTCAAGCTTCCTAGTTGCGATGGCTCCACGACTAAGTCCTTTCACTAGGACATCTGACGTGACAATTCCACGACAGTTTTTAAATATAAAGCACTCATCGCAAACGTTTTAGTTAGAACACCCGTATGCAAACCTACAGCTTCCCCAGGAAGCCAAGGGAAAATGTGCCGAGCAGGATTTTTGCATCCCCTTAATGCAAACGGTTGTTTTGCATGACTCGGGTGCAACCACGTACAAACAATTGGGTAAGATTTGCATATCTGTCATTTTGGGTATGTTGCCATTTTTCAAACTGGAAAGATTGACATTTGTTTATCTAGTAACATTGCCATTTGTCAACCTTGTAACACTGCGATTTGTCAAAATATGCAGCTAAAAATCGCTAGCACTATCTAATTTTTGCAACTAAAATCACTAGCACTGTTCATATGGACACCACTAGCAGGCGCGAGTTGATGGACGCATATGCGAATGTACCATTGATTACATACAACAAGTCATCAGCCCACAACGACAACTAGGATACACGTTGGATTATAGATCATTTCCAACAAAACATTCTAGTAAAGTTTTTCTCACACAACAAATAACAAAGCGCTAAAATGAACTTTAGCTCAACCACTCGCGGCGTTTGAAATGCTTGCTTTGAACCAGAAGTGATTCTCTGGGAAGGGCCAGCTACTATCAATCTCGAGACCAACGCAGGGGTGATCATCCAGGCTGAAGCGGCCTATGTCAGGACCCATATTGGGATGGTAGGGAAGCATAGCAATGTCCGAGGTATAGATACATTTGCTTCTCATAAATGGTAGTAACGTTGTATCAACAGCAGCTGGACCGCCTTCCACCATCATTGGATAGTTTTGTCCAAGGAAGAGCGAGTTTCCTCCAAGACTTTCAATACTGAACCAAGGAGAAGGTGTTGGCGCTAGTATACTAGTATCCATCCTGAATACCCCGCAACGAATGTTGGAATAGGTCCGGAGAGTGCGACCATGCGAGACAACACCTGCTTCCTTAGTAACATCAGTAGTGCAATGTATATAGACAAGAAAAGGTGATCCATCGGAATAAGTTGCCAGGCGCCACTGAGTATATGGGTCCTGCTCGTCCTCATGCTCGTGATCATCAGCATCGTCATCTCCCACTTGGTTATAAATTTTTTGAAGTATAGGTGGTGGAATGTTTACAAGACCTTGGAAACACAAGAAGGTTAATTAATTAGTAAAGGGAAACTAGCTAACCCACATGCATGTGGATGAAACAATTATAATTACGTTGGAAGACAAACATACCAAAAGCATCAGGATTCCATGCAAAAACAGTGCCACGAGTGGTGGCAGCAAACACAAGACCCTCGTATTGAATTGCATCACAGTACTCATCCGTGTACACAAATTGATTTTTGAGCAATATCCATTGAGGCGTGGAAGTAAGGACGGCAACAAGCTTGTCGAAGATAGCAACAACTTCATAGTTCGTGTACTCCCAAGAGTGGTTGAGAACTCGACAAATTGCTATCTTCCGTAGACGACAGTCACCATGATCGTATTTGAAGTCACGTAGAATACCGGTGTACTCAACCTCTGGGCAGTTGCCTGATATTTTTGGAAGTGGAACCCGGTGACGAGTGTACACATTCACAAGTTCCCACTCGCAGTTGTATCCAATATAAACAACCCATTCTCCATTTGCGCCTGCCCAAGCCTTGCCCTCAAGCGATGGCATTTTAACATCATACGTATCATTATCAAGTGGCATCAACTTGCACAAGGCGAGGTTTCCCTCGTTCCCGCGCCAGTCAGTAGGGTCACGATGAAGAGGATAGGGGAGATCAAACCACTCCTGGACCCTTGGGTTCCTTGTAATGATGTTATTAGTTGAGTCAAGAATGGTCTTGAATGAACCTGCCATGCTAGCCGAGGTGATGACGTTGCAACGATCAATGAGTTCCTCCACCACGTCATCTTTCAGATCGGGGCAATAATAACGGGGTCGTTTCCGGCATGTTCTCTCCATGGAGAAGATGATCGAACAATGGCAGAAGGAAGGGTGAAGGCAAATGGAGGGAGGAAGAGCATGCGACAGCAGTTCCAAATTGAGAGGGAAAGGCGAAGAGGCGGTGGATGGTTGCCACGGTACACAAAGAGGCGCCTGGGGAGCGAATGGTTACCACAGAGGTCACACACTAACAACAAGGGCCGAGTGAACCGCATGCATATATCGCACACACCTTGATCTGGCTGACCGTTTCTTTTGTGTTACCTAATTACAAACAGTTCATCCAAGTGAACCCTATGTTGTATATCGCACACACCTTCACATGGCTGCCCGTTTCTTTTGTGTTGCCTAATCACAAACAGTTCATCCGAGTGAACCGTATGCTGTGTATCGCACACGCCGTCATCTGGCTGCCCGTTTCTTTTGTTCCTCCTCATTGCAAACAGTTAATTGAACTGAACCGTGTGCCCTTCATCGCACATGCAACTAAAACCTGAACCGTGTTTGATGCATCCGTCATCGCAAATGTTTTATACATTTCTGACGGTTTTCATACACCACCGTTTGCGATTATGGCATCGCACACAGTTTCTCGAAGGGTCTCTGATTGTAGTGTCGCGTTAGCAGCATCCTGCAGTAGTGAGATCTTTGATTTTAACTATATGAATCAAGAAAAAACAATGATATATGAGATTTTATACAATAGTGATTACTTGTTGAGATATTTATTTTGCGACGATCATATTTTTGATGAGAATACTAAAAAAGGAGGTCCCTCCCTTAAATATAATCCAACAAGTCTTTAATGATATTAATAAAAAATATTCTTTAATTGTAAAGGGGAATTGAGAGGGATTCGAGGATGGTTAACTTAGTAATGCTAAAATTCTCATGGATGATGTGTTTCATATTATGTTTGAAAAGCCTCCTGATGAGAACGCATCCTTAGGAAAGAAGAAGAAAGATGACAAAACTTGAAACTATGTATTATGCCTAGCTAGGGGCGTAAAACAATGGCGCTAGTTGGGAGGCAACCCAATAGTTATCTTATTTTTCTTGTTTATTTTTCTGTTTTCTTGAGTGCACACAATTATGTTACTGATATGATTGTGTTTTTTGTGTTTTAGTTAGTGTGTGTACCAGGTAAAGCCTTTGGGATGATTTGGATGATAGTTGCTTTGAGTCTGTGCAAAAATCAAAACTTTTGCGTCCAGTAGCAAAATTTTTAAAATTTGCTGGAGCGTGATTAAATTATGAATTTTTACACATGATTGTTATACAAATTTCCCAAGTTGTCCTAATTTTTCAGAATTTTTTAAGTTACAGAAGTATGGTCATTGTTTGAATTATTACAGATTGTTCTATTTTTGACAGATTTTGTTTTTGATGCATTGTTTTGATGGAACTATGGATTGTATCGGGGGGTATAAGGCATGGATAAGTTAGAATACAGTAGGTATAATGCAAAAATAAAATATGAATGGGTTTGCAATAGTACTTAAAGTAGTGATTTGCTTTGTTATACTAACGGATCACATGAAGGTTTTGTTAAGTTTTGTGTGATTGAAGTTTTCAAGTTTTGGGTGAGATCATGATGGATGAAGGAATAAGGAGTGGCAAGAGCCTAAGCTTGGGGATGCCCGAGGCACCCCAAGGTAATATTCAAGGACTCTCAAGCAACTAAGCTTGGGGATGCCCTGGAAGGCATCCCCTCTTTCTTCTACCAACTGTCGATAATTTTACTTGGAGCTATATTTTTATCTGTCACATGATATGAGTTTTCCTTGGATTATCGTGTATTATATGAGTCTTTGCTTTGTTTTCTTTTTAGTTTGTCAGAGTCATCCGTGCTGGACACACCTTTTTGAGAGTGACACTCATTTTTCATGATTTGTTAGAATACTCTATGTGATTCGCCTATATCTTTTGAGCTAGGTAGTTGCTCTAGTACTTCACTTAAATATTTTTGAGGACAGCGGTGATTATATTTTAAAGAAATAGATGAACCCTTATGCTTCACTTATATCTTTTTGAGAGTTAATAATAGTAATGGTAATTTTCACAAGATATGAATTTGGTCCCAAAGTGATGAATATTCAAGAAGGATAAATAAAAACTTTCATATAGATCATTGGATATGACAAGTTTGATTCCTTGCAATAGTTTTGTGATATGGAGATGATAATATGTGAGTTACACTAGTGAGTAATTGTGCTTTAGTAAGAATATTGCTGTTGTGATTCCCTTTGCATGCACGTAAAGTCAATAGTTATGCAACGAAGTTACATCCTACTTATGATGCATTATTCAGTGTTAGTTATGTTCAATACATGTTTATGACCATTTTCCTATTTTTGGTTGGTTGCTTCTCAATCTATTTGCTAGCCTTCTTTTGTACTAAGCGGAAATACTGCTTGTGCATCCAATTCCTTAAACCCAAAGTTATGCCAAATGAGTCCACCATACCTACCTATATGCGGTATTTCCCTCTCGTTCAAAGTAAATTTGCATGTGCGAACTCTAATTTTTCAAAATAATTTTCCGTTTTGTGTGCCCGTACCTCTCATGAAGCGGTAGGGGGTGGTCAATATTTTCCATGCTAGGCGTGTTATTCTCACGATGAGTGTTTATTTACTAATAATTGCACGAGAAAGTGGCAAGGTAATAGGGATGTCCAGTCCCGAAATGAAAAAAATAAAAATAATAAATTCCTTGGAAAGTGTTGGTATGGAAGGCACCCGTGGATACGGCTAGCCATGGATTGTGAAAGAATGGTGGAAAGGAAATAAACTTTATTTTCTGTTTGGGAACCGCCTATCATGTGTTTAGCATGGAAGATATTTGGAATTCTCGGTCATTTTCGTTGACAGGAAAAGCATGCCACTCAAAATAATTTTATCTCTCTACTTTAAGCGTTGAGCTCTGGCACCTCTGCAAATCTCTGCTTCCCTCTGCGAAGGGCCTAACTGTTTGCTTTTATGGATTTTTTTTAAAAGTTTTGAGTCTCCATCTTCTCTTATAAAGCACTAACTAGAGAGCACTATTGCCATACTTGTGCACGGTGTAGCTAATATTGAGTATGTTTTACGAATGGATCAATGAGTGAGCATAATGGGCTAGGGATAACTTTCTTTGGTGTTGATATTTTGAAAGACATGGTTTCTTGTTGGTATACTTGAGTATTTATGTCTTCATGTCAAACTATACACTACTGCAGGATAGTCCAAACGCGACACAACGATCAGCGACCCTTCTACGAAACTATGTGCGATGCCATAATCGCAAACAAAGATGTGAAAATGGTCAAAAAGGTGTAAAACATTTAAGATGACGGATGCATCAAACACGGTTCAGATTTTAGTTGCGTGTGCGATGAAGGGCATAAGGTTCAGTTCAATTAACTGTTTGGGATGAGGAGGAACAAAAGAAACGGGAAGCCAGATAAAGGCGTGTGCGATATATAGCATATGGTTCACTAGGATGAACTATGTGTGATTAGGCAACACAATGGAAACGGTTCAACTGAACAAGATGTGTGTGATACGCGGCAAACAGGTCCGTAATCAGAAATGTGTGCGAACACCAATAATAACACACACAATTGCTGCTAATAAGCTGTGTGATTTGCTTTGTCTACAGTAGAATAACATGTATGTGTGTTTCTATATATATATATATAACTGAAATAAACATCCAATTACATAAGTGACTATACAGATCATTCACACACACCTCAATAAACAATTGCATGCATTCTAAAGCAGGAGAAACGATCGTCTAGTCATCTACTTCTTGTGATGCTCCCGCCACTGCTATGTGGCTCGATCCCTTGTCTGGGTCAGGAAGAAGATAGTTCCTCATGTCAATGATCCGCATGTACACCTCGTAGCTTGTGTACGCATCCATGGCTGTGTACTTGACATGTTTTTCATCCAGTCTCTCATGCCACACACTGTGCCAGACGTTCCTGTCCTTATTGATCTCATTCTTCATCTTCATGTAGTAGGGGTCGATTATGGCTGAGGCGAGGTGAACCAGGGAGTTCAGTTACTTTTTGTCACTGCCACAGACCTTGTATTTGCTCTGGATGTTGACAAGATTCGGGCATTTCAATCCCGAAACCTTGAGCGCTTTAGATCGTTGGTGGTGTCCACCGCAGCGAAACTGTAGTCGGAGCTGTTGATAAACCTGGAGAACCGCTCGCAAGGCATTGTGGCCAGGTGGTAGTGGTAGATGAGGATGTCATGTCGCACGCACAACTGGGCGACGGCAACCTTCTGATCGAGCCCGGCATGACCCATGGTGTACTCGAGGTCGAAGCCGACCACTTGGTACTTGTCCTCAGCAAGGAACTGCTCCATAGTTTGGATGGAGATCTCCGCCGAGACCGGATCGTTCGTGTACACCATCGAGAGAGCCTTCCCTCTCACGTGGGAGTCCACGATGGGTTGCGTGGTGAACTTCCCGCCGTTGTCGTCGTCGGCCGCTGGGAGCGCCATTGGAGCCACGGGGAGCGCCATTGGAACCGATGGATGTCCTCTCTGTATGTGTCCTCATGGGTGTGCTTATTGTGTCGTGTGAGACGAGAGATGAAGGTAAATGGCCGCAAGAATAAAAGGGGGCCGGGTGGCATGGATTCTCGGCGCGTCCGCATGACAGTTTTCGCAGCGGGTAACTGCATCGTCACATCGCGCCCGGCGCAACCGCATGCACATGAACGTGCGTGATCCTGCGCCGACCCCAAACACTGGCAGCGCGCGTGGAGAGATGAGGGAAGAGCACCCAGAGGGACACGAGAGCAGAGCGCGCGCGGCAGGATGCAAGCAGAGCGCGCCGCGGCCGCCTGAACCGCAAGCAACCACACTCATAGAGCAATTGAACACGCAGGAAACGGTCGCCTACAAGCCGGGCGACAGTTGCGTCGCTGCGTAGAGAGCGGCCATGTCCTACCACCTCCGTCTAGTCTATAGTCCCCTTCATATTATGTGCCATACCTTGCCCTCAAATTTAACCAACAAAATGTTAATGCATGTTATAAAAATTATATAATTGGAAACTACGTTCAAATACGAATCCAACTATATAATCTTTGGCGACATGCATTCGTATTTTATTAGTTAATCATACTTATAAACCAGGACGGGGGTATAGTAGGTAATTAAATCGCAAATGTTTTTTTATTAACCGTATGTGTACGTGGCCTTTCGTCTTCCTCTCGCACGTCTTGTCACCCCACTGCTGCAGACGGCTTACAGCACAAGCTTGCGCAACGCACGGGGGCGTTCTTTTGGCCAAACGGTGGCGCCAATGAATCATCGGTGAAATCCCCCCAAATCCCAATGCGTACCGGCCTGCTAATAAAACCCTCATGGCCGGCGAGTCCTGCATCGCATTTCCTCTCCCTCCCTGTAGCTTATCTCGTATGCTTCTCCCACAATCGCCAATGGCACCAGTCCGTCATCGTCACTCAGCCACTCCGCTGTAATCAGAGGACAGCTCCAGCTGGGAGGCTACACCGCGGCGGTGGCGTAGTCCCCGGTGTAGTGTAGTGCATGTGGCGTCCCTGTTAGGTGTGCGCGGAACACCCACTACACGCTCCACCGCCGCTGCCCGTCGGCAGTTGTTGCCGGCCGCCGTTGCCGCCACACCACCGTGGAAAGCCAGGGCCATCGCCCGCTTCGGTGCCGCGGCCCGAAGGCGGGAGGTGGCTGTCGTGGCCGCCACCCCACTGCTGGCCACCGTGGCCATCGCCCGCTCCGCCACCGCGGCCCAAAGGCAGGAGGTGGTGGTTGTGGCCGCCACCCCGTCGTCGGCCGCCGTGACCGCGAGCCCACCGTCGACCATCGGGGTTATCACCCGCTCCACCACCGTCGCCCGAAGGCGGGAGGTGGAGGTAGATGCCCGCACGTGCGTCAGCGACTTTGCGCGCTACACCGAGTTCCTACGGGAGGAGGAGGAGCACCTTGTCGAGCATGCAAAGAGCCTTACCGCCGCCCTAGCCGCGGCACACGCCGCCTCAGAGGCGAGGAATCAGGAGATCTACAAGGAAAACCACCGCTTCGAGAGGGGTCATCCGGAGCGGCAGAGGGCGTTCGAGGTGAGCGTCGTTGAAGCTGCAATAGCGGCAGGCACCGTATTGCGGTTGCCCAGCTCATCGGTAGGCTCCTCCTCCTCCCCCTCTTACTGAGCGTGCTCGACAGAGGAGAGGCAGCTGGAAGTAGTACAAAGCCCCTCCGTAGTAGTAGTAGTAGTAGTAGTAGTAGTATTTAGGGGCTATTTTGTTCAGTTCATCTGACTATAGATGTGGTGGAACTGTACAACGTACTTAAAATTAGCTAGTATATATAGTTGAACTAGCTATTTCAGTACGTGGTTGGCAACAATTGGGGAAAAGTTTGGTCATTTCAGCTGTCGAGTTGAACTGTTTGTATAAATTAAGAATGACTGCTTAATCTATGAATGAAACCAATGCTTAATTATTGAATCTTAGTTGCAAAAATTAGATACTGCTAGCAATTTTTAGCTTCATATTTTGACAAATTGTAGTGTTACAAGGCTGACAAATGGCAATGTTACTATATCAACAAATGTCAATCTTTCCAGTTTGACAAATAGTAACATACCCAATATGACAGATGCAAATCGCACCAAATTGTTTGTAAGTGGTTGCACACGAGTCATCCAAAAGAACCGTTTAGGTTGAAGAGATGCACAAATCCTGCTCTCACTTTGCATCATGTCATCCCGGGGTCGACGGGCGGGGGAAGGGAGGGCGGCAGCTGTCGGCGCTGAGGGGTAGCGTTCGACGGCGGCGTCCCATGGCGCTGAGGGGGGCGCGCGCACGGAGAGGAAGGCGGGCGGCCATGGAAGTCAAAGGGCTCGCTTCCCAGTGAGCCTGCACAGCGTACAGCTCGCACGCTTCCCGGTGAGCCTACACATTCAAGGACAACTTGCATGCCTCTCGGTCAGCATGCGCACCGGACTGTGCTTGCACGCCTCCCATTTAGTCAAGTTCAAGCAGTTGTCCGCACGGCACCTCCTACAGCCATTAAAACCAAGACACGTGGCGTCACGTGAATGGTTAAAAGAACGCACACGGTTTGAAATATACAAACATTTGAGATATTAAAGTGGCAGTTATTTTTTCAAAATGCCTTTGTTGGTTGTAATTATTCGAGTGCGCCTTCTCTCAAAATGGACACAAAAAATACCACAGCATGTCGGGTGCCATTCCATGATAGCGTGCCAAGTTTCATGAATCTCAGACGAGTTTTGGATTTACTAGAATTTCAAAATAAAGTATCTCAACGTTTTGCCGGCAATCAACGGTGCCCAGGTGCTTGAAATTCATTCCCATTTCTTGCATGGGACCTAAGCATGCACCCAAGGACACAGATTTGATTTTTCAACCAATTTATATGCACTAGAGCATGTGCATGAAGTTCAAATTTGAATTATGCACATAAATGCATTGAAAACTCAGTTAATGCATAAAAATGTCCAAACGAACCCCGAAAAATCGCAAAAACTGACACAACACTCCTGTTGTTCTATGTTGACACAACAAAAAAAAATTGAAAGCAATAAGAGGCAATGGATATCGTTTCGTCCCCAAAGGTGGGACGTTCCCTACCGAAACCATCATGCTTGTTGTGAGAGGCTCTGTTTGTGAGAAGCAATACCCAAACCTGCCCCAAATGGGACAAAAACTTTGCCATGGCATGTTGATGCCACTCCATTATAGCGTGCCAAGTTTCATGAATTTTAGACGAGTTTTGGATTTACTAAAATTTAAAAACCAGGCATCTCAAAGTTTTGCCGGCAATCAACGGTACCCTGGTGTTTGAAATTCATCCCATTTCTTGCATGGGACCTAAGTATGCACCCAAGGACACGGATTTGATTTTTCTACCAATTTATATGCACTAGAGCATGTGCATGTAGTTCAAATTTGAATTATGCACATAAATGCATTGAAAACCCAGTTAATGCATAAAAATGTCCAAACGAGCCCCGAAAAATCACAAAAATTGACACAACACTCATGTTGTTCTATGTTGACACGATAAAATTTTTGAAAGCAATAAGAGGCAATGGATATCGTTTCGTCCCCAAAGGTAGGACATTCCCTACCGAAACCATCATGCTTGTTGTGAGAAGCTCTGGTTTGTGAGAAGCATATACCCAAACCTGCCCCAAATGGGACAAAAATTTTACCACGGCATGTTGATGCAGCTCCATGATAGCATGCCAAGTTTCCTGAATTTCAGACGAGTTTTGGATTTACTAGAATTTAAAAACCAGGCATCTCAATGTTTTGCTAGCAATCAACGGTCCCTGGTGTTTGAAATTCATTCCCATTTCTTGCATGGGACCTAATCATGCACCCAAGGACACAAATTTGTTTTTTCAACCAATTTATATGCACTAGAGCATGTGCATGTAGTTCAAATTTGAATTATGCACATAAATGCATTGAAAACTCATTTAATGCATAAAAATGTCCAAACGAACCCCGGAAAATCACAAAAATTGACACAACACTCCTATTGTTCTATGTTGACACGAGAAAAACTTTGGAAGCAATAAGAGGCAATGGATATCGTTTCATCCCTAAAGGTGGGACGTTCCCTACCAAAACCATCATGCTTGTTGTGAGAAGCTCTGGTTTGTGAGAAGCATATACCCAAACGTGCCCCAAATGGGACAAAAAAATTTACCACGGCATGTTGATGCCGCTCCATGATAGCATGCCAAGTTTCATGAATTTCAGACGAGTTTTGGATTTACTAGAATTTAAAAACCAGGCATCTCAATGTTTTGCCGGCAATCAATGGTGCCATGGTGTTTGAAATTCATTCCCATTTCTTGCATGGGACCTAAGCATGCACCCAAGGACACATATTTGATTTTCCAACCAATTTATATGCAATGGAGCATGTGCATGTAGTTCAAATTTGAATTATGCACATTAATGCATTGAAAACCCAGTTAATGCATAAAAATGTCCAAACGAGCCCCGAAAAATCACAAAAATTAACGCAACACTCATGTTGTTCTATGTTGACACGATAAATTTTTTTAAAGCAGTAAGAGGCAATGGATATCATTTCGTCCCCAAAGGCAGGACGCTCCCTACCGAAACCATCATGCTTGTTGTGAGAAGCTCTGGTTTGTGAGAAGCATATACCCAAACCTGCCCCAAATGGGACAAAAATTTTACCACGGCATGTTGATGCAGCTCCATGATAGCATGCCAAGTTTCATGATTTTCAGACGAGTTTTGGATGTACTAGAATTTAAAAACCAGGCATCTCAATGTTTTGCTAACAATCAACGGTGCCCTGGTGTTTGAAATTCATTCCCATTTCTTGCATGGGACCTAAGCATGCACCCAAGGACACAGATTTCTTTTTTCAACCAATTTATATGCACTGGAGCATGTGCATGTAGTTCAATTTTGAATTATGCACATAAATGCATTGAAAACTCATTTAATGCTTAAAAATGTCCAAACGAACCCCGGAAAATCACAAAAATTGACACAACACTCCTATTGTTCTATGTTGAGACGAGAAAATTTTTGGAAGCAATAAGAGGCAATGGATATCATTTCATCCCCAAAAGTGGGACGTTCCCTACCAAAACCATCATGCTTGTTGTGAGAAGGTCTGGTTTGTGAGAAGCATATACCCAAACCTGCCCCAAATGGGACAAAAAAATTTACCACGGCATTCTGATGCCGCTCCATGATAGCATGCCAAGTTTCATGAATTTCAGACGAGTTTTGGATATACTAGAATTTAAAAACCAGGCATCTCAATGTTTTGCCGGCAATCAACGGTGCCCTGGTGTTTGAAATCATTCTCATTTCTTGCATCGGATCTAAGCATGCGCCCAAGGACACATATTTGATTTTCCAACCAATTTATATGCAATGGAGCATTTGCATGTAGTTGAAGTTTGAATTTTGCACATAAATGCACTAAAACTTAGTTAATGCATAAAAATGTCCAAACAAATCCCGAAAAATCACAAAAATTGACACAACACTCCTGTTGTTCTATGTTGACACGAGAAAAAAAATTGGAAGCAATAAGAGGCAACGGATATCGTTTCATCCCCAAAGGTGGGACGTTCCCTACCGAAACCATCATGCTTGTTGTGAGAAGCTCTGGTTTGTGAGAAGCATATACCCAAACCTGCCCCAAATGGGACAAAATTTTTACCACGGCATGTTGATGCCGCTCCATGATAGCATGCCAAGTTTCATGAATTTCAGACGAGTTTTGGATTTACTAGAATTTAAAAACCAAGTATCTTAATGTTTGTGGCCGAGTGACGGTGGCAGGGTCTTTGACATTCATTCCCATTTCTAGCATGGGACCTAAGCAGGCAGCCAAGGGCACACATTTGGATTTTCAACTAATTTATATGCATTAGAGCATTTGCCTGTAGTTCAAATTTGAATAATGCACAGAAAACTCAGTTAATGTATCAAAATGTCCAAGTGAACCCCGAAAAATCCCAAAAATTGACACAACACTCCTATTGTTCTTTGTTGACACTAGGAAAATTTTTGAAATCGGGAAGAGGCAACGGATATCGTTTCGTCCAGAAAGGTGAACGTTCCCTACCAAAACCATCACACTTGTTGTGAGAAGCTCTGGTTTATGAGAAGCTTATACCCAAACCTGCCCCAAATGGGACAAAAAATTTACCACGGCATGTTGATGTCGCTCCATGATAGCATGCCAAGTTTCATAAATTCCGGACAAAATTTGGATTTACTAGAATTACAAAAGCAGGTACGTCGACATTTGCCGGAGAGCCACGGTACCGTGGTGTTCGAATTTTATCCCCATTTCTTGCATGGGAGATAAGCATAAACCCATGGACACATATATGATTTTACAACCCATGTTGGTGCACCGGAGTATGTGCATGTAGTTTAATTTTGAATTGTGCACCTGAAATGGCTAGAAAACCAATTTAATGTATAAAATATTTAAACAAATCCTGAATAATTCCAATTCTTTTACGACACACATATAGTTGCATGTTCACTCTAGATAAAAGGTCTAGCAATTCAAACACCGTCCATTGCTGTTGTGACCCCATTATGTAATTCAAATCAAGATGAAAAATCAAGTAGATCACACACAGTTTATTATCACCAACCGTGTGAGATGCAGCACAAAATATCCTGGAGCACCGTCGGTGTATAGTACGCCTATGGCTTACACAAGAAGGTGTGTCGGCTACGGTCCACAGCCGGTGTCTCAAGCACACTAGCTTGCTCCCCAAATATTATTTCACTATTCAATCGTCTCCAGTGAAAGATGGGCACGTGGACCCGCGTCGTGAGGGAAACTTCGGTGGCCCACTCCGACGAGAGCACGCCCGCACCCGCCATGCGCGTGCTAACAAGGTGCATGAGCGCGGCCGCAATCTGCGACCGGGCGGCAAAGGCATGCCAAATGGCTGCTGTTGCTTCTCAGGTGGTGGCAGTAACATCTGCCTCGGGGATAGAAACTGGCGAGAGCGATACAACAGCTGTCCGTTCTGCAGCGACAACCTTAGCCCTGATGGATGCCGCCCACGACCATGTCGAGGCCGCCCAGGCCCAGCTCTTGGCGGTCACCGCACAAATTGAACGAAGCTTCTCCGACAACTGTCGGCAACCTACGGCCGAAGAGCTGGCAATCGCCGAGAGCGTTCGAGCAGCCTTCCGTTCCTCCGCCGCATACCTTGCAACGATGGAGCCCGTCCAAGCCTAGATCATGTCCGCCCACGCCCAGCTCGTGGCGGCCTTTTCCAAAGAGATGGCGGACGCGGATGGCGAGATGCTTGCCGAGTATGGTGCGATGGATGCCATGGAGCCCCTTCCCCAGGAGACCGTTGGGCGCGAGCTGGACATGGAGGCGGCGGCAGAGATCAACGAGCACCAGCCGTAGTAGTACTCTTTGTTTTGTTTAATTAAGAGCGCCAGTCTTTAATTTGTTAGAGTAATGTTTAGGTCAGCTAGCTCTGCTTTATTGCTGAACTTGCTCGACTAAGAAGTGTGGGTGTGTTGTAGTCTCCTTTGTGTACCCAAATTATGCAATGACGTGGATGACCACTGTAACCATGGAAATTCGAACCAAAATTTTTGACGTTCAAACTCATCACACACGGGTTAAACTATCTGAATCATTTGTGATGTTCACATATCATACACAATTCTGAATAAGGGACCGTGTGTGCTGACGCTTTGCGCACCAGTTTTTTCGCTGAAGCGATTCCAAATTTTCAGCTTCCACGGAAATATCTACCTCCCCGCCCCCTCCCCCTTACCAAAAGCCACATTTCCCCTATTTCTGCCTTCCTTTCCAAGTTGAAACCTTCACTTCTTGCTTGCAGCGCCGCCTGCTCGTCGGCGACCCTCCTTCACACTGCCCGACCTCGTCTATCCAGGCAGGTAATCCACACCCGACCCCCATCCTCCTCCTCCTTCCACATCTCACATGCCCCGACCGCCGGCGCGAGCATGACACCTTCCACCCAAATCACCGACTCATCCACCAAATAAACACGGCCCTAAGAGCCATGGTGCACGTGGTATAGCCAGGATCTCAAGGAGCATTTGGCAGCGGAGAAGCTAATCGCGGCCACACGTGCGGATGAGGTCACGATGGCTGCCATTCGTGCCGACCCCAGATCTTGGAGGAGCACCTTGCCATTTTCTAGCTACGGCGGTTAAGCATGCTCGGTTTACCCATTGCGTGTGCTGCTCCTGCCTTTCCTTCACAAATTCTAGTGAATTGTGCTATCTAATTTTACCATGCAATATGTTGCTCTAGTGTATATGTTCTATATGTCGTGCAGTGTGGTGCTCACTTATTACATGTTTTGTTAATTAGTTGTCGTCTTCAGTTAACTGTTTGGTTCAATTCTGCAAATGTGACGTTCAATTCTTCAGGCTGCAATTTTGTATTGTCTTCCATGTGAGAAATAAATCGAATTTATCTTTACAAAATCCATGAGAAACGAGTACAATTGCTATATTTCCAAATTGTCAAGCATGCTTGGTTTGGTTATACATTGTGCAATGTGGTTCTTAGTTAACGTTTGGTTTATTTGTGTTGTGGTGTTTAGTTAACTGTTTGGTTCAATTCTGCAATGCGATGTTCAATAGTTGTGGGTGCATTCTGTTATTGTATACCATGTGAGGAATAAACTGAATTTGGTTGTACTAAATACATGAGAAACAAATACAATTTCTACAATTGGCTATAGTTAATTGTTTGGTTAACTATCTGATCTTCTATTAGGAGTATGTTATATTGTGCAATGTGGTGCTCAGTTAATGTCGGTACATTTGTTGTGGTGTTTAGTTAACTGCTTGGTTCAATTCTGCAATGCGATGTCCAATTGTCGTGGGTAGAATTTTGTATTGTTGTGCATGTGAGGAATAAATCGAATTTGGCTGCACTTAATACATGAGAAACATATACAAGTGCTATATTTCCTAGCTCTTAATCATGCTTCGTTTGCATAAATGGGTTTTCCATGTAGCTTGAATTAATCTGATGAATCTGCAATGTGCTTATTTTTCATCAACATATTTTACTGATAGCATGCGAACCCTTACTTAACCTGATGACTAACTACCTTATATGTGTTGTAGGGAAACAATGGGAAGCACCGAGGTTTACAATCGAGGTTAGCACGTGCTTGGTCCATTGTCTAATAGCACATTATTGTGTAATTGCAGGAACAATTCTAATATTTTGGTTTTTAACAATTTGGTCTTGCACATGTAGGTCCTGCTGTGAGATGTTTTGACCCACTGTTCGATCCTTTTTGCATATGGGGAAATTAGTTGTCTAAGAAACTCAGAAAGATTGTTAGGATAAAGAAATTAGCGACTAAAAACAACAAGATCTTTGTCTGCACAATGAACAAGACATCAGTTCACTACAAGATGGTACTAACTATTATACCTTGCCTTTTTTATTCCTTTGCCACATTTCCAATATAGAGAAGATATTTATGCACATCCTTGTTTTCAGGCCTTTCCAAAGTAGTTCACTAATGATTACCTCTCAAACCACCTCTATGGTCAGGAGGAGAGAAAGGTTTTCATACAACACCCATGGTTCAATATTGAAGTGTTCCTGAAAAGGACGAAGGACGGACGGTCAATCATCCACAGGCACTGGCCTAAAGTTGCAAAGACCTTCAACATGAATGAAGGCTCAATATTCGCGTTCCGCTTCAGCAGTTATCAAAATGAGATGCATTTGTCTATATACCGTCTATGATGCTAATTTCAAAAGGTTCTACATGTTGCATGTGAAACTTGGAGCTGGTGCAGTTGTGTAATGGGGTAGCTGAGTGCTGAAGCTATATCATGTTGTACTTTGATGTATTTCAATTATGAAATTCTTCTTCCTTAATATGGAAATGAAATATATTATGTGCTTAATATGAATGTCAATTATATTAATAAATGGATTATTAATAATAGGGTAATCAGCCTGCTAATGGCCAATTAGGCTACTAATTGGATTTTGCTATTTCAAACAGTTGTTGAAAAAATACCGTGGGTGATGACCTCAGGCAACGCACATAGTTTCTAGGAATAAACCGGGTTGGATCAATGAACAATCACACACGACTTTCTCTTGAAAACTGTTTGCGTTAGGCCACCTTGCGTAAACGTACCACATAAAAACTGTGTGTTATGGACAGCTTTTGCCACATAGTTTCTTCTATGGACTATCTGTGATACATTAAATAAGGCAAACGATTTAACGGGAAAATTGTGTGTGACGTACCTGTGAACGGAAACGTTTTCCAAGGAGCGACTGTGTGGGATGTACATAGGAACGGAAACGTTTAGCGGGGACTAACTGTGTGGGATGTACTTGCGACCGGAAACAATTTCGCCATATAGTTGTATTGTTTTAGCTCTACTATACGTATTTCCGTATTTGAGCGCTCGCCAGTCGCACACGATCTCATTTTGCCGAGCGTGTGTGCCAGGAGGGCATATCCCCAACGGTTTCTAGGTCGTTTGGGAAGGACCCCCCTATCGCCCACACTCACTTGGCGACGGTTCCAAATGCCATCGCGGAAAGGGGTTAAAAACCGTTTGTATAGCACCGACGTGCACCAATGATAGACTACTGCTCTGAATCACTCAAGTCCAAATATCAATGCTACAAAAGAAATGATTATATGATAAATATGATAGGTAGAATTCCACATCAAAATTTATGTTTTTATCATTTACCTACTTGAGGACGAGCACTAATTAAGCTTGGGGATGCTTGATACGTCTCCAACGTATGTATAATATTTTATTGTTCCATGCTATTATAGTATCAATCTTGGATGTTTTATATGTCATTATATGCAATTATATATCATTTTTGGGACTAACTTATTAACTTAGTGCCCAATGCCAGTTGCTGTTTTTTGCCAGTTTTTGCTTTTCAGGAAATCAATATCAAACAGAGTCCAAATGGGGAAAAAACTTTCGATTGATTTTTTGTGGACCAGAAGAGACCGTAGAAGGTTCAGGAGAAGGCCAGACGAGCCACGAGGGAGCGACAAGCTCGGGAGGCGCGCCCCCAGGATTGTGGGCCCCTCGTGGCACCTCCAACCATAATTCCACCTCTATAAATTCTCAAATATTCCCCTGACATCAGAGAGCCACCCGAAATAATTTTTCCACCGCCGCAAGTTTATGTTCCCACGAGATCCCATCTGGAGGCATTCTCCGGTACTCTGCCGGAGGGGGGATCGATCACGGAGGGGCTCTACATCAACCTTGATGCCCTTCCGATGATGAGTGAGTAGTTTACCACAGTCCTACCGGTCCATAGTTGGTAGCCAGATGGCTTCTTCTCTCTCTCTTTAATCTTTAATACAATGTTCTCCTTGATGTTCTTGGAGATCTATTTGATGTAATGACTTTTTGCGGTGTGTTTGTTGGGATCCGATGAATTGTGAGTTTATGATCAGATCTATCCATCAATATTATTTGAGTTTTCTCTGAACTCTTTTATGCATGATTGTTATAGCTTCGTATTTCTCTCCGGTCTATTTATTTGGTTTGGCCAACTAGACTGATTTATCTTGCAATGGGAGAGGTGCTTTGTAATGGGTTCGATCTTGCGGTGCTCAATCCCAGTGACAGAAAGGGACATGACACGTATTGTATCATTGCTATTAAGGATAAAAAGATGGGGTTTATTCATACATGAGTTTACTTTGTCTATATCATGTCATCTTGCTTAAGGCATTACTCCGTTCTTTATGAACTTAATACTCTAGATTCATGTTGGATAGTGGTCGATGTGTGGAGTAATAGTAGTAGATGCAGGCAGGACTCGGTCTACTTATCTCGGACGTGATGCCTATATACATGATCATTGCCTTGGATATCGTCATAATTATTTGCTTTTCTATCAATTACCCAACAGTAATTTGTTTACCCAGCGTATGCTATTTTCAAGAGAGAAGCCTCTAGTGAAAACTATGACCCCCGGATCTACTTTCTATCATATATTAAAACCAAAAATACCTTGTGGCACTTTTTCTTTATTTATTTTATTTTGTATTTATGTTCTATCTATCTATCTATCTATCTATCTATCTATCTATCTATCTATCTATCTATCTATCTATCTATCACCATACAATTTAATCTTGCAAGTAACCGCCGAGGGATTGACAACCCCTTGTTCGCATTGGGTGCACGGATTTGTTATCTTGTGTGTAGGTACTACTAACAAGGTGTTGCGTGGTTCTCCTACTGGATTGATAACCTTGGTTCATAATTGAGGGAAATACTTATCTCGATTGTACTGCAACATCCTCTCCTCTTTGAGGAAATCGCAACGCAACTCAGAAGTAGCATGCCCCTGGTCCAGAAACGAAAGGGCTTGTTAAGACTACTCTGCAGATTAACATGTCAATATGAACATGTGCTTTCTTTCATTGTAACTCTTTTTGCATAATCTAATGCCAATGTCTTTCCTTGTGCAGAAGGTCCTGAATCGTTGCCACCACACTAGATGCTTTACTCTCTTGCCACGGTGGTTCATCCATGGATGTGCGGGCACGTGCTTAGTATAGAATGGATGTTTACTTACGAGTTTGGAAGTTGAATCCATGCAACCTCACAACTACTCCATCAGAGACAGGCAAATTCCTCTTGCGGGCCACCATCATCATGTACGAGCATGGCCAGTGCTACTTACTAGGCCGCTCACAAGTGCAATGCCGTGTCCGAAGAGCCACCTTAAATGAGCGACCATCGTATGATTGTCTGATGTTGGCTTGAACTACGTTGGTATGTCCCCAAAGAGGAAGGGATGATGCAGCACAACAACGGTAGGCATTTCCCTCAGTGATTAGACCAAGGTTATCGAACCTGTAGGAGAATCAAGCAACACTACGTAAACGGTACCTGCACACAAAGAACAAATACTTGCAACCCGACGTGTTAAAGGTGTTGTCAATCCTTTTCGGGTAACGGTGCCATAAATTGGCGAGTTGGCGGGAGATTAATTGTAGTAGATTGCATAAATGCAAATAAAAACAAATAAAATTCAGCGAGGTATTTTTGGGTTTTTTATAATATAGTTTTGAAAATAAAAGCTGCAAATAAATAAAAAGGCAAATAGCAAAATATATCTGAAAGTATATGATGAGAAAATAGACCCCAGTGCCGTAGATTTCACTAGTGGCTTCTCTCAACAAAAATCGCATACGGTGGGTAAACAAATTACTGTTGGTAAATTGATAGAACTTCAAATAATTATGACGATCCAGGCAATGATCATTATATAGGCATCACGTCCAAGATTAGTAGACCGACACCTGCCTGCATCTACTACTATTACTCCACATATCGACCGCTATCCAGCATGCATCTACTGTATTAAGTTCATGGAAAATGGAGTAATGCAATAAGAACGATGAAATGATGTAGACAAGATCTATTCATGTAGGAATTAGACCCCATCTTGTTATCCTTAATGGCAACGATACATACGTGTCGGTTCCCCTCGTTTCACTCGGATCAAGCACCATACCCATCACAAAGCACCTCTTCCCATGGCAAGAAAAATCAATCTAGTCGGCCTAACTAAACCAAAGATTCGAAGAAGAAATACGGGGCTATAAGTAATAATGCATATAAGAGATCAAAAGACTCAAATAACTTTCATGGATAAAAACATAGATCTGATCATAAATTCAAAGTTCATCGGATCCCAACAAACACAACGCAAAAAGAGTTACGTCAAATAGATCTCCAAGAGACCATTGTATTGAGAATCAGAAGAGAGAGAGAGAGAGAGAAAGAGAGAAAGAGAGAGAGAGAGAGAGAGGGGGGGGAAGTCATATAGCTACTAACTACGGACCCGTAGGTCCACAATGAACTACTCACGCATCATCGGAGAGGCACCCATGAGGATGATGAACCCCTCCATGATGGTGTCTAGATTGGATCTGCGGTTTCTGGAACCTGCGCGGCTGGAATTGATTTTCGTCAACTCCCCTAGGGTTTCTGGAATATTGGGGTATTTATAGAGCAAAAAGGCGATGCTCGTCCTCGAGTAGGTAAATGATAAAAACAGAATTTTTGATGTGGAATGCTGCCTAACATGTTCATCACATATTCTTTTCTTTGCAGCATGGACATTTGGACTTTTATATGATTCAAAGCAATAGTCTAGTTTTTACATGAAGATTTTTCAATACTCAAGCATATCAACAAGCAACTATGTCTTTCAAAATATCAAAACTAAAGCAAGTTATCCCTAGCCCATTATGCTCAATCATTGATCCATTCATGAAACACACTCGCATATTAGCTACACCCAATGCTCAAGTACGATCATAGTGCTCCTTAGTTGGTGCTTTATAAGAGAAGATGGAGACTCAAATAAAAATAAAAGTTGCATAAAGTAAAAGAAAGTCCCTTCGCAGAGGGAAGTAGGGATTTGTAGAGGTGCCAGAGCTCAAAGCCAAAAAGGTAGAGATAAAACATTTTGGGTGGCATGCTTTTCCTGTCAACGAAAGCGAACGAGTAGTTCCCAATACTTTCCATGCTAGATATATCATAGGCGGTTCCCAAACAGAAAATAAAGTTTATTCCTTTTTCCACCATACTTTCACATTCCATGGCTAACCGAATCCACGGGCGTCGTCCATACCAACACTTTCCAAGAAAATTATTATCTAACAACATAAAGTAAATTCATTTTTCATGTCGGGACTTGGCATCCCTAATACCTTTGACGTACTCTCGTGCAATGACAAGCGAATAAACACTCATCTTGAGAATAACGCATCTAGCATGGAAAAATATCAGCCACTCCCTATCGTTTCATGAGCGGTACAAGCACACAAAAGAGAAATTTATTTTGATTTTAGATATGGTACATACAAATTTGCTTAGAATGGCACGGAAATACCGCATATAGGTAGGTATAGTGGACTCATTTGGCAAAACTGGGTTTAAGGATTTTGGATGCACAAGTAGTAATCATACTTAGTGCAAATAAAGGCTAGCAAAATATTGGGAAGCATCCAACAAAGAAACGAAAATTATCATAAGCGAGCATTCAGCATAACTAACTCCGAATAATGCACCACAAGTAGGATATAATTTCATTGCATAACTATTGACTTTCGTGCTTGCATAGGGAATCACAAACCTTAACACCAATATTCTTACTAAAGCATAATTACTCATCAACATGACTCATATATTATATCAACATATCGCAAAACTATTACAAGGAATCAAGTTTATTTTGTCCAATGACCTTCATGAAAGTTTTTATTATATCCCTCTTGAATATCTGTCACTTTGGGACTAATTTCATATGTTGCTTTTGATAGCTCAAACAAATCTAAGTGAAGAACATGAGCATAAAATTTTCTTCTCTCAAAATAGTTTAAGTGAAGCATGAGAAAATTTCTAAAAAAAATTACTAACTCTCAAATAAATCTAAGTAAATCATGAGAGCATTTCTTCAAAAATAATAAAGCACACCATCCTCAAGAAGATATAAGTGAAGCACTAGAGCAATTCCATAGCTCATAAAGATTTAAGTTAAGCATAAAGAGCAATTCTAACAAGTCATAGCATAATTTTGGCTCCCTCAAATAGGTGTTTCCAGCAAGGATAGAGGACATAAAATAAAAAGCAAAACAAGAAAAGACTCATATCATACAAGACGCTCCAAGCAAAACTCGTGATATGTGACGAATAAAAATATGGCTCCAAGTAAAATACCGATAGTCATTAGAAGAAAGAGGGGATGCCACTCGGGGCATCCCCAAGCATAGTTGCTTGCTTCCCTTTTAGATAATAGCTTGGGATGCCATGGCATATCCCCAAGCTTAGGCTCTTCTTACTCCTTATTCCTTCATCCATCATGATCTCACCCAAAACTTGAAAACTTCAATTACACAAAACTCAACAAAACCTTCGTGAGATCCATTAGTATAACAAAGCAAATCACTACTCTAAGTACTGTTGCAAACATATTTTATTTTTTGCATTATATCTACTGTATCCCAACTTTACTATAGCTTATATCCTCCAATACAAACCATAGATTCATCGAAATAAGCACACAATGCAAAGAAAATAGAATCTGTCAAAAACAGAACAGTCTGTGGTAATCAGGGAACCTCGTATACTTCTGTAACTCCAAAAATTCCGAAAAATTAGGACAACGTGGGAAATTTATATATCAATCTTGTGTAAAACATTCAGAGCAGAAGCACGTTTCTATGATTTATAAATATTATTTCACTGAGCACAAAAGTTTTTGTTTTTCAACAAGATCAAATCAACTATCTCCCAACATGATTCCAAAGGCCTTCCTTGGCACAAACACTAACTAAAACACAAAAAACACAATCGTCACAGAGGCATAATTGTGCAAACACTCAAGAACAGAAAGAAAAAAATTATTCATTTGGTTGCCACCCAACAAGCGCTATCGTTTTATGCCCCTAGCTAGGCATAAATAATTTTTAATGATGCTCGCATGAAGGAGAAGAATTGTAGCACAAAGAGAGCATCATAAAACATGTGACAAACACACTTAAGTCTAACATACTTCTTATGCATAGGAATTTTGTATGCAAACAAATTATCAAGACAAGAAACATCTTGCATATGCAAAGAAAAGGAATAAAATGTTAAAGATCTCATCATGACGAGAGGTAATTTAGAAACATGAAAATTCCTACAACCATATTTTCCTCTCTCATAATAATTACATGTAGGATCATAATCAAACTCAACAATATAGCTATCATATAAAATATTCTCAACATGATCCACATGTATGCAAAGTTGACACTCTTCCAAAATAGTGGGATCATCAAATAAAGTCATGACCTCTCCAAGCCCACTTTTATCAAAAATTTCATAAGATTGATCATGCTCCAAAGTAGTGGGATCATTATTACCTAGAGTTGACACTCTTACAAATCCACTTTCAATATTATCGCAAACATATACGTCATGAGTCTTAAATAAAATTTCAAGATCATAAGAATCATTATCACCCCAATCATGATAATTGCAATAAGTAGTGGACATATCAAAATTAGCATCCCCAAGCTTGAAGTTTTTCATATCTTTAACACAATTGGCATTAATATAATTTATAAATCTCAAGCAAACTTCATAAAGATAATCTCAATTTATAAATTACTTCGTTTAACACTTCATCACAATTTTCAGATTCATAAATCTCAAGCAAAACTTCATAAAGATAATCTATTGAACTCAATTCACTAGCAATTGGTTCATCATAACTGGATCTTTTTAAAACATTAGCAAGTGGATGAGGATCCATAACAATAAATTTTAGCAAGCAAAGATGCAAGCAAATAGAAGGCACATGGCAACACAAGCAAACATGAGATCTAACGAGAAAAAGGCAAACAAAAAGGAAGGCGAATAAAACGACAAATTTTTGTGAAGTGGGGGAGAGGAAAACGAGAGGCAAATGGCAAATAATGTAAATTGCAAGGAGATGAGATATGTGATTAGGAACCTGGTAGATGTTGATGATGTCTCCCTGGCAACGGCAGCAGAAATTCCTTTTGATGTTGGCTTGAACTACGTCGGTATTTCCCCAAAGAGGAAGGGATGATGCAGCTTAGCAACGGTAGGTATTTCCCTCAGTGATGAGACCAAGGTTATCGAACCAGTAGGAGAACTAAGAAACACTACATAAACGGTACCTGCACACAAAGAAAAAATACTTGCAACCCGACGTGTTAAAGGGGTTGTCAATACTTTTCGGGTAACGGCGCCAGAAATTGGCGAGTTGACGGGAGATTAATTGTAGTAGATTGGATAAATGAAAATAAAAGAAAATAAAATTGAATGAGGTACTTTTCGGTTTTTGATAATATAGATCTGAAAATAAAAGTTGCAGATAAATAAAAAGGCAAATAGCAAAATAGATCTGAAAGTATATGATGATAAAATAGACCCCGGGGCTGTAGATTTCACTAGTGGCTTCTCTCAAGAAAAATCGCATGCGGTGGGTAAAACAATTATTGTTGGGAAATTGATAAAACTTCAAATAATTATGACGATATCCAGGCAATGTTCATTATACAGGCATCACGTCCAAGATTAATAGACCGACTCCTGCCTACATCTACTACTATTACTCCACACATCGACCGCTATCCAGCATGCATCAAATGTATTAAGTTCATGCAAAACGGAGTAATGCAATAAGAACAATGACATGATGTAGACAAGATCTATTCATGTAGGAATTAGACCCCATCTTGTTATGCTTAATGGCAACGATACATACGTGTCAGTTCCCCTTCTGTCACTGGGATCAAGCACAGTAAGATCGAACCCATCACAAAGCACCTCTTCCCATGGCAAGAAAAATCAATCTAGTCGGCCTAACTAAACCAAAGATTCGACGAAGAAATACAGGGCTATAAGTAATCATGCATATAAGAGATCAAAAGACTCAAATAACTTTCATGGATAAAAACATAGATCTGATCATAAACTCAAAGTTCATTGGATCCCAACAAACACACCGCAAAAAGAGTTACATCAACTCCAAGAGATCATTGTATTGAGAATCAAAAGAGAGAGAGGAAGCTATCTAGCTACTAAGTACGGACCCCTAGGTCTACAATGAACTACTCACGCATCATCGGAGAGGCACCAATGAGGATGATGAACCCCTCCGTGATGGTGTCTAGATTGGATCTGCGGTTTCTGGAACCTGCGGCGGCTAGAATTGATTTTCATCAACTCCCCTAGGGTTTCTGGAATATTGGTGTATTTATAGAGCCGAGAGGCGGTGCGGGAGGCCATCGAGGTGGGCATAACCCACCAGGGCGCGCCTGGGCCCCTAGGCATGCCCAGGTGGGTTGTGCCCCCCTCGGGGCACCCCTCTAGTTCTTATTTGGCCCATATGGTGTCTTCTGGTCCAGAAAAAACCACCAAAATGTTTCGATGCGTTTGGACTCCGTTTGGTATTGATTTCCTGCTAAGTGAAAAAAACAAGCAAAAAACGGCAACTGTCCCTGGGCACTATGTCAATAGGTTAGTCCCAAAAAATGATATAAAGTTGCTATAAAATGATTGTAAAACATTCAAGAATGATAATATAACAGGATGGAACAATCAAAAAAATTCGATACATTGGAGACGTACCATTGTCCATCTCTCATTGTCCATCTCTCAACATTAGCGATACAAGTGGCTCGCTAGATGGCTGACTTGTCTTTCTAAAAATCTAGCCACTCGGCAACCTTCTTTGGATAAATCTCATTGGGAGGCTTCTCACTATCACCAATCAACTTGTCTATTTCATCGGAGTGCTTCAAAAAATACTCATTTAGCCTGTAAAAGGTATATTCCGCTATTGCCGTCACCAGCAACTGACTGGCACCCTTCAAGACAAATTTGAAGCACTCAACAAGATTGCTTGTCATGTCACCATATCTCATGCCTCCTTCGTCACATGCCTGTGACCACTTGCGTCTCTCATCAATATTCCTTTCTAGGAAATCTTTCCCACCTTTGTTTGCCTTCTCATAGATTTTGTTCAAGCGTTTCGTGAACGACTGAACGGAGAAGGCTACACATGCGGAGTTAAGATCCTTGCAAAGATCCTTGTTCTTACAATCCCTGTAAAAGTTTGCAACAAAGTGCCTCATACACCATCGGTGGTGGAGCCTCGTATGCCCTGGAATGTGAATATCCACGGTCTTCAATATGCCTTGGTGACGATCGGATATTATGCATACCTCCCTATTCGGTTCAATTGCAGTTCTCCTCACAAGTCTCATGAACCATTCTCAGTTGTCTTGGTTCTCCACGGACACCAAAGCAAATGCCACAAGCAACACCTGATCATTAGCATCATCTGAGATTGCTATCATGAGTGTGTCGTTGTATTTTCCTGTCAAGAATGTTCCATCTATAGACAAAATCGGACGACAATGCTCAAAAGCTGCAATGCATGGGCCAAACTGTAACGCCCCGGTTTCGATGCGCCAGGTGTCTGCCAGTTATTCGCCGTCATTGCCATGTCATTCGCTTGCGTGTTGCACTTTGCCATGTCATCATCTACATTTCATATCATGTCATCATGTGCATTTCATTTTGCATACGTGTTCATCTCTTGCATCCGAGCATTTTCCCCGTTGTCCGTTTTGCAATCCGGCACTCCTATGTCATCCGGCGTCCCCTTTTTGCCTCTTCTCTTGTGCGGGTGTTAAACGTTCTCGGAATGGACCGATGTTTGCCAAGCGGCCTTGGTATAGCACCGGTAGACCGTCTGTCAAGTTTCGTGCCATTTGGAGCTCGTTTGGTACTCCAACGGTTAACCGGGTAACCGTAAAGGCCTCTTTTGTTTGCAGCCCAACACCCCTTCCAAAGTGTCCCAAAACCCATCTAAGTCCCCTCCATGATCTCGGTCGTTCGATTACGATCGCGTGGCCGAAAACCGCTTCTCATTTGGACTCTCCTAGCTCCCTCTACCTATATAAACACCTCCCCCTCCAAAACTCCCGGTGCAAACCCTAGCCCCGCTCCCCTCGCGCGCCGGACATGTCCATCTTCCACCTCACCCCGGCCAATCCGGCCTCGCCACGTCAGCGCCGCCGCCTCCCTCCACCTATCAGCAGCCGCCACATCGCCCTGGCCCTCTCGCGCCGCCGCCAGCCCGCCGGGGCCCGAGGCCGGCCCGCCCCGGGCCAGAT
>NC_041389.1:122716758-122779897 GCF_002162155.2 Triticum dicoccoides
CCGCTGCCGCGGAGCTCCTCGTCGCCGGCCTCGCCTCCATGGCCGCCGCCGCCCCGGGCCTCCTCATCGCCGGCCTCGCCTCCATGGCCGCCGCCGCCGCAGGGGCTCCGGCCTCGGCCGGATCCGCCCCGGCCGCTCGCGCCTGGTGCCGCCCCGGCCCCTCTCTGGCCAGATCCGGTGACCCCGCGCCCGGATCCGGCGACCCCGAGCCCCTCCGGCCATCTCCCTCCTCGACTCCGGCGACATCTCCGACGTGCAACGTTTTCCATGCAAGGTTGACCCCCTAAGATTTGACTAAGTCCCCGGTTTATTCCAATATAATCGTGCCATGTTCGTTGCATCGTATCTCTGCATCCCTCGCTCCGTTTCGTGTGTATAATATGTCAAATTGTTCGCCTCGACGAGTACTTCATTTCATTCCATTGCATCATTTTCATTTGAGCTCATCTTGATGCCCGAAATGCTGTTGGAAGAGTGCATGTTGATGTTAATCTGCTGAAACTGTTATAACTTGCTCATTTGTCATTTTTGCCATGATTGATGTGTGCATCCTATGAGGTTGATGTCTTCATGTGTTTTGATCTATGCCATGCCATCTTTCTAGGGGTGTATGCCATGTATTTTTGTGATCAATGTGGTGACTAGCACAAGCATGCAAACTAGGCTTCGTGATATTGCTGATTTTAGTCCCTGTTCTGCTGTTATTTTGATGCCATATAAACTTGATGCTACAGAGAGATCCGTGCTTATTTTGAGATACTTTAGTAAGGGTGTTTTGAACATATGGTTATTGTCTATCCATCACTGCCCTTGTTTGTAATTATGGAGTAGCCTAGCATGTCATTTGAGTGCTCTACTTTTGCTTCAAAATGTTTCCTGGCAGATTGTTTACATGTTATTCAATATGGCCAAGCTTGCTATAGTTGATCCTTGCATGCTATGGACTTGTTCTTGCCTTTCTTGGTTACATAAACATGTCTTCCTGATGATGCTATGCTTATCTTGTCATGCAATGACTTGTGGTGAGTGAATCGAGCTTGTTAAGTAGTGTACTTGCTGTTGCTGTTTTCCTGACAGATTCTGTTATATTTTGTTGCTATGTTAACATGCTTCTAGTAATCATTCTATGCATAATCTAGAGATGCTCTATAAACATGTTTTGATCTACATGTCTTGATCTATCCATTCATGCCCTTGGTTGCAATTATAGCCTGCTGGAACATGTTGTTATCTTGCTCTAAAGTTTGCTAAATGATGTTGCTGTCAGCCTGTTAACATTAAGTTCAATGTTTCCATGATTGTTTACTAGTGATCCATGCACCCTATGACCTTGCTCTTGCCATGCTTAGCTTCATAAACATGTCTTCTTACTGTTGGTTGCCTTGCCATGCCATGTGTTGCTCTGTAGTGAGTGGTTCAAGCTCACGAACATGCCTACTTTTTGTTGTTCTTGCCATGTTTAAATCTGTAATATAACTTGCCATGTTTACATGGGTGCCATCATATTTTCTATGCCTTTTTGGCTTATGGTCAGTAAGCGACTTTTGATCTATGCAATTAGTAGATTCATGCCATGCCTTTGTTTGCCATGATATGTTCCTGTAACATGTTGTTTGATAGCTCTAAACATTGCAACCTGATGTTATTTCTGCAAAGTATGAAACTGTTATTATTTGCAATCTTACCATGTGTTTTGAGCATGTTCTAGTTGTTTCTGGAGATAGCTCAGTGTTCATGTTTTGTTATGCTTTACCTGTACTTCATGCCCATGCCTTTTGTTATCATGTTGAGATGCTGTAGCATGTTGTTTTGATGCTTGTAATATGCCTAGTTGCTGTTATAAACAGATTGTTGTTATATCTTGTATAGAGTGTATGTGTTGCACCATTGCTCCGTTTTGAGCGTGCTCTATATGAACCTTGCTTGTTTTTGCATGTAGTTTCATATTACCATGTTGCATCCTTGTTTGGGAGTGTTTGCTTGATGTTTGTATGCATTTTGCATCAATGCCATGTTTAACTTGTTTTGCTCATATCTTCTAGGTCGTAGCTCCGATCGAAATGAACTTTATATGTAACTTGACTAGAATTTCGTGTAGATCATCTTGGAGATCTTTAACTTGCTGTTTAACAACTTGAACATGAGGTTTATTCAGTTCTGGACCAATTTCGAAATTTGCATATGAGGACTTACCGGAATTGTTATATGTTGTTTCCGGCCTCATTTAAACTTGCCTTGGTGTGTTGTTCTTGTTTGCTTCATCTCTTGCCATGAGTAGCTTCATGTAGCTTTGCCATGCATCATGCTTGTTGTGCATCATGTCTTGTCTATGTCTGGTGTGTTTACCATGTTGTGTGCTTCTTCTCGATAGTTCCCGTTTCGATGCGATCGTGAGGATTCGTTCGTCTACGTTTGGTTCGTCTTCATGGCTTCATCTTCTTCATGGACTCGTTCTTCTTCCTTGCGGGATTTCAGGCAAGATGACCGCTACCCTGGATCTCACTACTATCATTGCTATGCTAGTTGCTTCGTTCTATCGCTATGCTGCGCTACCTATTACCTGTTTATCAAGCCATCCCATATTGCCATGAACCTCTAACCTTTGACACCCTTCCTATGCAAACCGTTGTTTGGCTATGTTACCGCTTTGCTCAGCCCCTCTTATAGCGTTGCTAGTTGCAGGTGAAGTTGAAGATTTCTCCATGGTGGACAGGGTTATGTTGGGATATCACAATATCTCTTATATTATTAATGCATCTATATACTTGGTAAAGGGTGGAAGGCTCGGCCTTATGCCTGGTGTTTTGTTCCACTCTTGCCGCCCTAGTTTCCGTCATACCGGTGTTATGTTCCCGGATTTTGCGTTCCTAACGCGGTCGGGTGATTTATGGGACCCCCCTGACAGTTCGCTTTGAATAAAACTTGTCCAGCAAGGCCCAACCTTGGTTTTACCATTTGCCTCACCACCACCTATACTTTTCCCTTGGGAGTCGCTCTCTCGAGGGTCATCTTTATTTTAGCCCCCCCCCCCCCGGGCCAGTGCTTGTCTAAGTGCTGGTCCGAACCGAGTAGACTGCGGGGCCCCCTCGGGGCAACTCGAGGTCTGGTTTTACTCGTAGGATGTCTCATCCGGTGTTGCCCTGAGAACGAGATATGTGCAGCTCCTATCGGGATTGTCGGCGCATCGGGCGGCTTTGCTGGTCTTGTTTTACCATTGTCAAAATGTCTTGTAAACCGGGATTCCGAGTCTGATCGGGTCTTCCTGGGAGAAGGTCTATTCCTTCGTTGATCGCGAGAGCTTTTCATGGGCTAAGTTGGGACACCCCTGCAGGGTTTAAACTTTCGAGAGCCGTGCCCGCGGTTATGTGGCAGATGGGAATTTGTTAATGTCCGGTTGTAGATAACTTGACACCTGATCCGAATTAAAACGCATCAACCGCGTGTGTAGCCGTGATGGTCTCTTCTCGGCGGAGTCCGGGAAGTGAACACGGTTTCTGTGTTATGTTTGACGTAAGTAGGTGTTCAGGATCACCTCTTGATCATTGCTAGTTCACGACCGTTCCTTTGTTTCTCTTCTGCGCTCTCATTTGCGTATGTTAGCCACCAAACTTGCTTAGCAGCTGCTGCAACCTCACCACTTTACCCCTTCCTTTCCCTTTAAGCTTTGCTAGTCTTGATACCCATGGTAATGGGATTGCTGAGTCCTCGTGGCTCACAGATTACTACAACAACAGTTGCAGGTACAGGTTGTGCGATGTTCATGATGCGAGAGCGATGTTTGCTTGTTTGGAGTTCTTCTTCTGCTTCTTCTTTGATCAGGGGATAGGTTCCAGGTCGGCAGCCTGGGCTAGCAGGGTGGATGTCGTTTGAGTTTCTGTTTGTGTTTCATCCGTAGTCGGATGTTGATCTTATGTATATGTGATGTTGTATTCGTGTGGCATTGTATGCCTCTTGTATGTATCCCTATTTATTATGTAATGTTGATGTAATGATATCCACCTTGCAAAAGCGTTTCAATATGCGGGTCTATCCTTAGTGGGACCTTCGAGTTCCTTTTGGATAGGGTCGCATATTGGGCGTGACACAAATGTCCAAAAGGCACGACGGAACACTCCTTCAATATCTTGGACATAGTGGTACATTCCTGGGTTTCTATAGGACATCGCTTCCAATAACCTGGGTAGGATGTTGTACGCCTCTTCCCATCCACCATACAACATTCTAAGAGCGACTTGCTTGGCCTTCCATGTCTTCCCGTACTTGACCTTATATCCTATCTTCAACCCAACTCATCAACCACTTAACTTTAATGGTTAGATCCTTGGCTATATGTTTCTGGTATTTATAACAGATGAATTCTGAGGTTAGCTGACGCTGTGTCTTCCATGCTTCTACGGTTGGCGGTGTGCATTGGTGAGTGGCTTGCAACTGGTTATCTTTCACCAACATCTTTCGTGAGTCTTCCATTGACTTTCCATTTGCATCTTTCTACCTCACATTTCACGATGTATCTCTCGTTGCAGTCCGAGTGAACAACTATGAAAGGCCTGTGGTGTTTGACAGCATACTCACACAACGAAATCTTGAATTCTAGCATGTGCTCGAACATCAACACTTTCCTTGGGTAAGACATCGAAATCTCGTCGGGTGTACTACTTGGGAACTGTCTAGCCTCAATTGTCTTGCTCATGCCACTGTCAACTATAGCCTTATCTGCAAGGCTAACATCCCAAAACAACGGAACTTTGTTATCCCTACCGATGATTTTTGTGTACCACTCCACTTCTTTATCGGTGAGGCCATCCTCGTCCAACTCATTCAACGGGCCTTCATCATCCGAGTCATCCACACAAGCACGCCGATAGACAATGTCAGGATCCATGTGCTTATGCCTTACTTGAGCCTCTATATCACCAACAATGTTGTGGTGCCTCTCATACTCTTTGTCGGAGTCATGACCATCATCATTGATCGGTGAACTACCTCCGAACTCATATTGGGGATACTCATTGGATTCCACTTCAACTTTATGATTAACAATAGGCCGCACACTACTAATCAGGCTCACATCATCTACTAAGGTTTGGTTCAAGTCAACATGAAAGAGAGGAGCCTTGACCACCTTACTTGCAAACACTTCGAGTGACTTGACAGCCGAGGATGCAACAACCTCCTTATATGCAACCCAATACAAATTAGACTTGATAGGCACTATCTTCATTCAACATTTGTGTGCCGACCCAACATCATATCTTCCTACTAATTCAACTTGGTCACTTGCATCCACCCACTTTAATCTTATCCGTGTTTCTTCCACAACCTCTTCATAACTAGGACTACTCTCAAGAAATATCAACACTTCCACATACTTGTCAACAATTTTAACATTCATGAATGCCTCTTTGTCAGCATAATGAATATTCACAATCTTGCCCATCTAAAAAAGGGGAACATAATTACAACACATGAACAATGCTACACATACCACAATGCTAATAAAACCACTAAGAACAACTTTGTCCATCCAAATTAAGCATTACCCAAACCCTAACCCTAAACACTACAAAAAAAGACACATCCGTGACATTTTGGGCCAAATGAATTTTTTTTCTATCATACATATGACACTTCTATGACGATAATTGTGACAAAACCCGGTATCATCATAGATGTGGTGGGCTCCTACTTCAATGACAAAAAAATGACCGAAAATGGGCTTTTCATCCTGGGCGGGCCGGAGACGCAGCTGCATGACATTCTTTGGGCCGTCCATGACGAAAAAACCATGGTAGAAGCGAGGGGAAGGAAAATTTTAGGGAGTTGCCGGTTACGGTGGGAGGTTGGGGGACAAGCGATGCGCGTTTCTCTTGTACACGTACGCGCATGTGTTCGAGGCATTGGCTCTAACTGAACCCGAGCGAGGCATTGGGCTCTAACTGAACCCGAGCGATTGCACTACAGGCTACGCGTTACTGTACCCGAGCGATCGATCGATGGCTGTTAACTGAACCCGATGGAGCGATTCCTTCGCTACTGCTGCTAACTGAAGCCGATCGATTGGATGAACAGTGAGCATTGCAGGGGGGTTGGATGAACAGTGAGCGGTGGCGTTGCCTCTAGATGAATAGGACCCTGTGGTGTGGAGGGCTGAATGAACAGTAGACGGTGGAGGGGTGGCCGTGGAGGGGTGGTTGAACAGGACCCCGTGGTGTGGGGGCTGGATGAACAGTAGACGGTGGAGGGGTGCCCGTGGAGGGGTGGTTGAACAGTAGCCGGTGGAGTAGCACACGGTGGAGGCTGGATGAACAGGAGCCCGTGGAGGCTGGAGGACGTCGATGGTAGCCCGTGGAGGCTGGAGGAGGTCGACGGTGGAGATGAACAGTATCTCGTGGAGTCCCGTTTTGCCGGTACGCCACACCCCTCCCCCCGTTTCGACCGTAGAGCTCCAACACAAGTCCGTTTCGTCCGTTTTGCAGTACGCCACACCCCTCCTGATCAACAGGACCCCCGTTTCGACCGTAGGATGTCCGTTTCCTCCGTTTTGCGGTACGCCACACCCCTCCCAATCAACAGGACCCCCGTTTCGACCGTAGGAGTTCCATTTCCTCCGTTTTGCGGTACGCCACACCCCTCCCGATCAACAGGACCCCGTTCCGAACGTGTCCGGTCGAACACAAGGCCGTTTCCTTCGTTGTGCGGTATGCCAGGCCTCGTTTCCATCGCCTATTCTGTCCAAGCCCTCCCGATGAACACGACCACGCATTCCGCTCCGACCCAGCCGGTTGGATCCCACGCGTTCCGTTGCCTCCCGATGAACATGACGCATTCCGTTGCCTCCCCATGAACAAGACGCATTCCGTTGCCTCCCCATGAACACGACGACGATGCTGTTTCTCCGTTCCAACACAGCCATGTACGTATGCGTGAGTAGGCGTTCGAGACCCTGCCCGTATGTACGCACGTGGCCGTATTTTCTTTCTTGCACCCTCGCCGCTGTACGTACGTCTACATGCTACGTGCGCGCCTCTACTATGACACGTGCACGCCTCTACATCCACCAGTATATATATACGTACACGTTCGCGACCAGAATGACAATGCTACGTACGCTTCGACCAGGTGGGTCCCGACTGTCAGGCACTTTCTTGCCTGCGAAGATGTAGCTGGTGGGTCCCAGCAGTCAGGGGGGCGAATCGTTTTGTTTTTTTTGCCCGGACGCACTTCCTTGGGTGCGAAGATGTAGCTGGTGGGTCCCAACAGTCAGGAGGGCAAATTGTTTTTTTTTTCCGGACGCACTTCCTTGCGTGCGAAGATGTAGCTAGTGGGTCCCAGCAGTTAGGGGGGAAACGTTTTTTTCGTGAAATATGGTGGCCCGTCCGGTGGGTCCCCGCTGTCAGGCGGAGGAATAATTATTTTGCGCGTAATAAGAAGGCACTTCCTTGCTGCGGCCGTGGACCCAGCTGTCAGCCTCTCCACGTACAGTCCACGTCTGATGGAAGCCGTTCCTTGACCACGTTGACCACGCCGCGTCGAGAGCACCAAGGCGGTGGACGACGGTGAGGCCTAGGAAGGGGACGAGGCGGAGCCGGGGAAGACGCGGCAGTGGATGCCCACGCGTAGAGGAGTACGAGGGTTCACTGGTTCGCTGCGGTGTGAGGCTGCCGTCGACGCAGAATAATAGGGGGGGTGAGTAGAGGGATGGCCTGGCCAGCGGTGGGAGTAGTAGGGGGCGGTGAGACCTCTGCCGCATCGCAGCCAGCAGCGGGAGGCAGGAGCACGAGGCACAACCGATGCTGGTTTGGGCAGCTGGAGCAAGAAGACCAGAGGTTGAAGAAGCACTACGGCCGTTGGATGGACATCGTACGGTCACTGGAGCTAGAATCGTGCATATTGACTAAGTTGACAAAGCCCTCCGTCCCCGTCAACTTAGTAGGCCCACAAGTCAGCCTGCCACTATACTGGGTCCCAGCTAACAGGGGGAGTATTCATTATTTTCCCACCAGAGGATGAAGGCACTTCCTTACGGTGGGTCCCTGATGTCAGCTGGTGGAATCATTATTTTGCGCGTAATAAAGAGGCATTTCCTTGCGTTCAGCCATGGACCCAGCTGTCGTCCTCTCCACATATAGTCCACTTCAGATGCATGTCGGTCATTGACCACGTTGACCAGGCCGCGCCGAGAGCACCAGGGCGGTGGACGACGGCGAGGCCTAGGAAGGGAACGACACGGAGGCAGGGAAGACTCGGTAGTTTTTTCCCACGCGGAGGGGAGTACGATTGTACGAGGGTTTACTGGTTCGTCTGCCGTCGCCGGAGAATAACAGCAGGTGTGAGTGAGTAGAGGGATGGCTAGGCCACCGATGGGAGTATGGTGGGGCGGTGAGGCCTGCGCGGCAGCACAGCCGGCCGCGGGGAGGAGGGAGCTGGCAGTCCCGCCGGCGCTTGTTTGAGCGCCTGGAGCAGGAAGAGCAGAGATTGAAGAAGCACGACGGCCGTTGGATGGACATCCAACAGTCACTACTTGTGCGTCAACCTTTTTTTAGGAAAGCCTCAAATCTGTGGAAAACAGCATACAACCCATCTGCCATTATTTCTAATAATTTACAGCACATTTGCTAATTCTTAAGGGTTTTTTTGGAGCCCATATTCTTTTTGTTAGCATTACAGCCCATTTGCTAATTCTTAAGGTTTTTTTTGGAGCCCATATTCTTTTTGTTAGCATTACAGCCCATATTGTGGCCATGGTTAAAAAATTATACGAAATTTTGCATATTTCGGTGCGGTCCTAACTGTTTTTAATCCCGAAATTTCGACTCACATTCAAACTGATTTTAAAAATAAATGTATATCAATATAAAATCCAACAAATTCTCCACGCATAAAAATTAATGTAATTTAAAATCTCGAAATGAAAAAAAAACATATTTGAAACTAATTGCCGGTTTGATGTGTTTTAAAAATGTACAGCCCATTTCTCATTACTGATGGGCCATTTTCTCGGCCAGCCGAATGAAAGCTCTCCTCTTCTTGAAAGATTTGTAGCCCAACAGGCCTGACAAAGCGACTTACTTGGCAAATCACAAAAAAACTGGGCTGTGGCCGTGGACCTAGCTGTCAGCCTCTCCATGTACAGTACTCTTCCGATGGAATGTCGTTAACCATATTGACCACGCCGTGCCGAGAGCACCAAGGCGGTGGACGACGACGAGGCCTAGGAAGGGGACGACGCGGAGCCGGGGAAGACGCGGTAGTGGATGCCCACGCGTAGAGGAGTATGAGGGTTCACTGGTTCGGCTGCGGTGTGAGGCTGTCGTCGCCGCAGGCCCTGGCTAGCGGTGGGAGTAGTAGGGGGTGATGAGGCCTCAACGGCAGCACAGCCGGCCATTGGAGGCAGGAGCAGGCGGTCTCCCCGGTGCTGGTTTGGGCGGCTGGTGCAAGAAGAGCAGCGATTGAAGAAGCAGCAGGACCGTTCGATTCGAATCCAACGATTACTGCTGCTAGAATCGCTTGTTGACTAAGTTGACAAGCCGTGCGTACGCATCAACGTAGTAGGCCCATAGGTCAGCCTCCAAACCGGTCCGCCCCAGATGTCAGTGGGAGGAATCATTTTTTTTCGCGTAATAAGGAGGCAGTTGATTGCGTGCAGCCAGGCCAGCGGAGGGAGTAGGGTGGGCCGGGGAAGCCTGCGCGGCATCACAGTGGGCCACAAGAGGAGGGAGCAGGCAGTCCCGCCGGCGCTAGTTTAGGCGGCTGGAGCAGGAAGATCAGAGATTGAAGAAGCACGTTGGTCGTTGGATGGACATCCAACAGTCACTGCTGCTAGAATCGTGTGTTCACTGACAAAGCCTTGTGTAAACAAGTCAGCCTCGAAATCTGTGGCGTGCACAGCCCATTTGCTATTATTTTTATAATTTTTACTCATTTTCTAATTCATATGGAATTTATTGCAGCCCGTTTTCCATTTTTAGAATTGCTGGCCATTTTCTGGTCAGAACCAGGGTCTAAAAATTAAATTAACTAAATATGTGGTAAATTTTGAAAATTCGCAAATTTTTGCTGGGGAACGAAATATTCTTAATCCAAAAATTAATAGCCATATTAAAACAAATTTAAAAATAAATTAGTAGTATGTCATGTTAAATCCAATGAAATACGTATAAGATATCAGTGAAGAACAAAATTCAAAAAAAACTAATATCCCATTTGCTATAATTTTTTTGGAATTTTCAACCCCTTTTGATATTACTTTTAACAGACATTGACCATACTTTTTGGCCAGGACGAAATGCATCCCTCCTCGTCTTGAAAGATTTGCAGCCCAGTAATTCGGAGAAAACAAATAGGCCTAGCTTGGGTATTCTTCAAAAAAGAAATACTGGGCTACCTATTTTCCCAAAGAACTGGTGCATGAGCATTTAGCTTTATTTATTTATTTACTTATTTATGTTTAGGGGACCATGAGCATGTACCTGGGCCGGATTCATGTGAGAGCCTCCCTTCCAGTTAATTATGGGCTTCTCTATTGGGCCTTCATCAGTGGGCTGCATGTTATCAACAAGTGGAAAATGTGTTCCGTACGAAAAATAGTATGAGCAACGTACGGTACGGGGCACTAAAGGATCGAACCGTGTAACGACTTCCAAAACAACACATTTATTCAACCAATAGACGAAATATACTACTGATTGTACATTGAAAACAGCAGCAGCAGCAACCAAGGCTGGGGGTGCAACAGAAGCAGTAAGCAGGCCAGAAGAGTGAAGACGCAGCTCTCTCTTCCAAACCAAACATCAGCCATCATTACAAAAGGGCTACCAAAAAAGAACAAGTGTATGCATCAAACTAAATAAAGATCCTACTACACCAAGTGTACGCATCTAACTAACTGGCTCAGTCAGACGTTACTATTTATTAAGCTGTGGAGATTGGCTGACGGCTTGAACCAGATGGGTGCCTGACGGGGGAAACTCCACCCAGCAGGTCGACATCTGATACTTGCGACCCTCTCTCCTACTTTGGGCTGCAGAGCATGGCGGCACATATCAGGGTATGGTGCATGCAGAGGCGCATGGTACGCTGTGTACACACAGTTTTGCCTAATGAATGAAACCGCGCTGCCATCATGATCCTTGCCGTCGGTTATCTCCTGGTTAATCGGATAATTCAGTCCGACAAACAGAGAGCGTGTACCAAGGCTACTTACTAGCCTCCAGTCAAAAATTCCTGAAGGCCCAGAGAAGCTGGGATCCTGCTCAAAGACCTTGCAGTGACTGTGATTGTATTCCACGAAACAACACGTCCGGTACGTGCGAACGATCATCAATCTTTCGCCGTCATCTGATCGAGCCAGGAACCACCTGCAATTGCCATGTCGCTTTTCTTTGAAAGGTTCTGGGATTAGGAAGGGTAGGAACACCAGGCGGGCTACAACATCATATCAAGTTGGAGTCAAATAAAAAAGGGCTCTTGATTTAGTCAATCTTAAGAACAACATGTTATGAGCATGAATATTTTTTCAGTAAATGTTGACAGTAATATAAGCAAGCCATCATGATATCATAGGAAAGTAACATACTGCTATAACAGCCGTTTGTAGCGATGACTGGAGTAGGCCAGCAATACGTCCAGCCATAGAAGGAGTTGACATCATAAATCAAGCCCTTGTGTTCGATGGCATCAGAGAACCATGGAGGATGTATGATCCTACGATGGATGTGCAGATTTATCCACTTACCGCAGTGACCTGTCAGATAGGCGAGACCGCAGTTGAAGAACGCAATTAGCCTAAAATCTTTATAATTTGTAGATCTTGTGGGCACTTGGCAGATTACAACCTTGAGCAAATCAAACTTGGTATCATGTTGGCTACTGTAAGATTCCGAGTATTCTGGGTCGCGGTGCCAAAGCAATGCAGTGTTAATCGAAGGAAGGGAGATCAATCGTCGGGTGTAGACCTCCACGAGCATCCAGCTGCCGCAACCATCGACGAGCACCATCCAAGACGTGTTCATGCCGACCCAGTACATACCGTTAATGTAGCTGAGGCTGACGGGGATCGGATCACAGTGAAGGGGGTTGATGCTCGCCACCCTATGATCGTTATGCTGGGTGACACGCCGTTTTTGAAGATCAGGCGGCATCAGCAAGCAAGGAGCTGTCTTAAAAAGCTCCGGCCTGAGGGCTTTGAGTAAACGGTATAGCCCCGATGAGCACGCGGCGAGCGGCATGGTACTGAGATTGTCCACACGCAAAACAATGAGCTTAATTACCTCTGTGGGGAGCGAATTCCAGCCACTCTTTCGGCGGACGCTGCTTGGTTCTGCCATTGTTAGTGCTTGGGTTTCGGACGAGGGGGGAGGCGCCTTAGCGGGGATGGAAGCTTGGATGAGATTATGTGCGGACAAAGATGTAGAAGCGAATATGTGCTGCGGGAAGTGGACAGGTGATGATGACTACAGCACGCCGCTTGACTTACGAGACACATACCAGCAGCGTAGGGTCATATCGATGCCAGACAACTTGCTTGAGTGATCATAGTACTGGTACTCCCTACAGTACCTACTACAGTACTATGCCCTAGCTTGCTAGAGTAGAGTAGTAGAGTAGGACTCTGCTCTACTACTAGCACCGGAGGAGTAGTATATTCTAATCTAAAATAGTTACAAACTTCAATGCCCGAGCGTGGAACGACTATGAACCGTGCTCAAAGACCGTGTCTACGTGGTGTTTGGACTTATATGCAAAAACAATAGCAAGATGCACGTGCATTGCACGGCACACCATCATCACCAACTCGGTTTTTTTCTACTCCTACTCCTATAAAAGACTCAGTTGGTGATGATGGAGGCGAGGAGGCGTGTTCAGCCAGGCGTGCAGCGGACGGCGTAGCACTATTCGATTTGCTATAAAAAACGTAGTAGAGATAGAGACATAGGGAGGAACACGAGGTTGTGGGAGATAAGAATGAACGAGGCAAGGCCTTATCTGTAAATGTGGAGAGAGGTGCGGGTATCTTTTGTAAAAGGGATAATTAGATTTATGCCCCTAGTTGAGTCCCACTTGGCTGTTTTACCCCTAATTTCCAAAAGTCACAGGTTTTATCCAAGTCACTTCGCTCATCTTATGCTTTTGCCCTTTGACCTTTTGACCATCAGCTTGAAAACTTCATAACTAATTCATACTAAATCAGAAAAATGCAAATAGGATAACAAAATATTTGTAAAAACATCACCTATATGTCAGTATCATTTGCATTCATGAAAAAAGTGTTGGAAAGTGTCCATCCGAGTTTTAGCTCTTATGATACCACCATGAACAGTAAAATCTAAAAGAAATCAAAAAAATCAAAAAAATGTGGTGGCAAAGAATGACAAATGTTTTAAGTGCTTGCCAAGTTTCATCAGGGAATGACATTCGTGGATGTCGTGGCAAAAAAACAATTAGAACTCCAAAATAGATTATCTTTTTGCCATGACTTCCATGAATGTTGTTCCCTGATGAAACTTGGCAAGCACTTAAAACATTTGTCATTCTTTGCCACCACATTTTTGTTTTGAATTTTTTAATTTTTATTTTATTTTACTATTCATGGTGTTATCATAAGAGCTAAAACTCGGATGGGCACTTTCCAACACTTTTTTCATGAATGCAAAGGACACTGACATATAGTTGATGCTTTTCTGAACATTTTGGTATCTTATTTGCATTTTTCTGATTTAGTATGAATTAGTTATGAAGTTTTCAAACTGATGGTCAAACGGTCAAAGGGCAAAATCATAAGGGGAGTAAAGTGACTTGGACAGAATTGGTGACTTTTGGAAATTAGGGGTAAAACAGCTGAGTGGGACTCAACTAGGGGAATAAATCTAATTATCCCTTTGTAAAATTGTCATAGTTGGCTTTATATCCGTCAGATATAGATCAGACGGTCTATATTACAAGATGGCAGGCATACCATCATCACCAACTCGGTTTTCTATAAGAGTAGATATATATAGATATAGATAGATAGAGACTAGGGAGTACTAGTAAGGACACCATCTACTGCTTCATGTGCTACTCCTACGCTCCATTCGGCGGCCGCAACGTCCCCTACAGCTACTCCCTCCTGCGCTCCATTCGGCGGGCGCTGTTGAAATCTGGGGAGCGCACTCTCGCGACTGCTGGCAGCCACGACTTCACCGACGACGACTTCTTCCCTGACCTCGGCAACCTCTTCCTCAGCGACATGGGAGACAACCTCAACGCCAACGGTGCTGCTCCCATTGCACCGTATGTGTTTCTGTCCTTCCTGTTCGAAATCGTGGTAGAATTCATGTTTCTACTCTGTATCCTACTACTATGCTAGTCCACATAATTAGTTTCATCTCTGTTATAGCCGTCATTATTTATTTTGTGCTTATACAGATTAAATCTGTAGTAACTTGCTCACATATTCAACTGGCGCAACGTCCCCTACAGCCACTCCTGTTTCATAGATGGCCTGGTCGATGCCTCCAAGGAGCCCTTCGTCCACTGCTGTGAGTGCCCGATGCCGTTTTGTGGCTCGCCGGCGGACATGGTGCATCACCTCACGGATGCGTGCAGCAGTCACTGTTGGCCCTTGGCGGAGAACATCAAGTACGACACGTGCTACCGGTTCACCATGCCGGAGTCGCTGGAGGATCACCGCCGCCTGCTAGTCTCGGAGGAGGACGGCAGCGTCTTCCTCTTGATCGTGGGCACCAGCGAGGCCCGCGCAGGCTGCCGCCCTATCTCTGTAATGTGCGTCAGGGGCGTCGCCGCTGACGCTGACACTAACACGAGGCAGATGTATGGGTGCGTGGTCAATGTTACTACCCCTCCGGGCGCGTGCGGCGAAACTGGCCTCATCGGACAGACTTGGACTCTGAGGAGCTGGGACTATCCCGCCAATGTGGACTTGGAAAACCCATGGCATCCGTTTCATCCTTTACCAGCCGACTCGGTGCACGGGGACTCCAAGGAGGTTCACCTAGACATACGCATTATCAAGTGCACTTAGAAAACATGTAGTGTGTGTGTGGGCGCTTATGGCCCGTGTCTTTGCCGCTTTTGATTTTGTAAGCTTGTCGTTAAACTTGAGTGGCTTTCGCCGCAGTCCTTCCTTTGAACTGCTCCTCTCAGTGAGTTGATGTAAGACACTTTGGGTTTCATTTGATAATGGAACCGGGGAGGAGCCTCCCTGTTCTTCTAAAAAAATACGCATTATCAAGTTAAATGTTGATCATTAGTCTTTGCTCAATGTAATCCGCTGTCTAAGCATGTGGAGACTTCCATGCAGGATCTTGCTCTATTGGAGTATCGCGCATGAATAAAAGTTTATCCGTTTATGGTTTAGTCTAGAATCTTCCATGTATGAATTTTTACTACAGTACTGGTGAAAGACTTACGATGAACCATTTCTTACATCTCCTCTGCCCCCTTGCAAGTCATCCTGATTTAATCCCTCCGTCTAGGTGTATAAGGGCATGCTTAATATTACTTAATAGTATAGCCAACTATTGACTATAAGAAAGTGCCATGTCATCTGTAGCCAACATGTATAACAATCGATACTCAAAAACTAATTCTTAAAGATCATTTCTTGCAAAGCACAATAAGTGTTATTTCTTCACAAGTTTTGGATGCAGGTTGAACAGTTGAAAGCTTTTGTTTGCAAAAGATACCTTTTTATCTATTTCACCCGAATGTTTGTGAGCTCTAGAGATGAGATAATATCCGAAGAAACCTATCGATACCCGTTACACATGAGATGAACCCCACATCCTTTGTCAAAATAAACAACTCCCCGATCAATGCATTTCACTCTTCGGTGCAATGCACGGGCACCTTACTACTATAGATTAGTACGACAAAAAATTGAACTAACGTTATATATAGTACGATAAATTCTGATGCATGTCACCTAAAATTATATCATTCGAAACTATGTTCAAATACGAATCCAACGATATAGTTTTTGTTGACATGCACTAACATTTTGTCAGTTAAATCTTCAGTCAAATTTAATGGGGGACTAATAAACCACGACCGATGTAGTACAAGTGTAGAGGGCGGCGCTGCACGGGAGTCTCACCTCTCACTCATGGCGCGGCAGTAAAGCCGTCATATCACAAAACCCAACCACTCCCAGTAATAAGTGGCCTGGTAAAATAAACGGACGAGTAACCATCACATCCCTCCGTCTTTTTTGCATTTCATCTCTCTACATTTACTTTCTCCGGTTCATCTCCCACACTCGATCCCTAGCTACTACTCCTAGGGCCAGTTGTTTTGGCGGCTTCCCCAGCTTTTCCCACAAGACTAGTCACAGTGGAGAGTAACAATAAGGCGCCTCACTCATTTATTTGGGCTTCTAAACTACTACTCCGTCCTGGTTTATTCCTCACCATTGTAATTTGTGCTAAATTTTGACCAAAGATTTAACTGATAAAATGTTACTCAAAACACTTAGGCGCGGTGCATCTAGGTGTGTAAGTCATCTTACGAAAACCAAATAATCCCAAAACACTTAGGCACGGTGCATTAACTTCTACCTTGTTTCTTGTTTCTTGACATATCAACCAATAAGAGATAAAGAGTGTGCATGCTTTTAATGACTTGAGATATCAAACACGACATGCAATGGTTAGTTCATTGCATGCAATACTATTAATTAGCAAATAAACATTAGTGTTTCTCGTTTTCTCCTCCTCCTTGGTCACGGTGCACAGCCTAAGATGACTTACTCACCAAGACGGATGGAGTAGTGCATGTGACATGCACTAACGTTTCATTAGTCAAATTTATGATGAAAATTTGACACAGATTACAATGGGGACCAATAAACCAGGACGGAGGTAGTAGTTACGGGATTACTAATCTAGAAGCCTAAAAGAACTGGCCCCTGGTACTCCTACTAGTAGTAGTACTCACGTTGGAATCGTTTCACAAGCTTGACTAGTGTTGTTTTTCAACTTTTACAAAAACCGCATCATAATGTTAAAACGTGCATTTGCACGTACATAAGTAATAGTAGTACTCCCTCCGTCTTCTAGATGTACAAATCTTCCCTCCTTCTTGGTCAGTGTCCACAACCAAAGATGACTTATTGACCTGGACGGAGGGAGTAGAAAAGTTTGCAAGCATATATCGAGAGAGACGTGTAGTCCGATAGTACATAGTAAAGTTTGTGCTATATGCACGTACTTGCAAAATGCGTAATAATACACAATGTTTCCAAACTTTCCCTTTTACATAATTAAGGACGCTAAAAATTCCTGAACGTTCGGGATTTATCATTTGCGTCCCAAAACTAATGAGATCGCCTTACGAAACAAAAACTATACTCCTCCTAAAAGCCACGGCGCTCGCAGGAGCGCTTGCGGCGCGCCACGAGAGCCCTGGTGCGCGGCCGTTTCCCAGCGCGCCGACACAACGCCTCTTCCTCAGCCTCGCAACTCGCGAGGTGCTGATTGGAGGCTTGCCAGCAGGCAAGCGCGATCTCACCGGTGTGGTGATCCGGCGCCAACAGGTACTCCTCCTGGCTGGAAGCGTGCACCCGGTCCACGTACCGCCAAGCGTAGATGAGGCGCTTGGGCCCGACTGCACTCAGGGCGTCGGCACGGGCGTCCTCCGCCACCCTCACGGCCCTCACACGAGCATTCTGCCAAAGAACCAATTGCTTGACTCTCTCAGACGCGGCATAGATCTCCTAGAAAGCTTGTAGCGCGGTGCGCTTCTCTTCCTCGGCCTTCTTCTCCGCGTCTATTTTGGCGCGCTCTCCTGGAGGCAAAGCCTCCCACAAGGCGAGATCCATTTCTTGCCAAAGCTGCTCAAGGCTGGGGGGCTCGGTGGGCAACGCGGCATTCTCCTCATAGCGAGGAGCCGACGAGTCCTCCAATGCGCGTGCTGGCGAGATTGGGAACGCCGACGCGTCCACCTCGACGTGTCGCGGCGAGGAGCGGAACACCGACGCGTCCTCTTCGACTAGTGGCGGCAAGGAACGGAACGGCGACGCGTCGCGTCGTGGCGAGGAGCGGAACGCCTACGCGTCCTCCTCGACTACTGGCGGCGAGGAACGGAACGGCGACGCGTCGCGTACCGGCGAGGAGCGGAACACCGACGCGTCCTCCTCGACTAGTGGCGGTGAGGAACGGAACGGCGACGCGTGACCGTCCGCGCGGTGCAGCGAGGGGCTCCTAGGGCTTAGGAGGGGCGATGCCATGGTGGTCGACGTGAGAGGGAGGGGGAGGAGATAGCGATGAACATGAACGTGAGGGGGAGGAGATAGCAATGTCGTGGGAGGCACAGTATTTATAGCGAGCAATGGCACACCTACGTAAGATATGGACTGAGCTGCACTGACTTAACTGCAGGTCTAGTTGCGTCACTGACATGTGGGCCAGTACACTGCTGGGCCCGTATGTCAGTGACCCAATGCACCTGAAGTTAAGTAAAAGCTACGTGGGCATATTTGTTGGAGTAAATTACGGGGGAGCGAAGGGGTGTAAATATTGTTGGTCACAACGAATTAGACGAGCGTGGGGGAGGAGGGTCATGCATGTAGATTTTTTCACACAGGGTGGAGTGGTGGGACCGCCGGAGGGAGAAGGAGAGTTTGGCAGGCATATTGTTTCCACACATGGAGAGGAAAAGATTTGGAGATGAACGGGCTTCCTGCAGGTATGGGGAATGGTGCATAATAAGTCATCTTGCATGCCGGGCTAGGTATAGTCTCAAGTCATTAAAAACATACACGCCCCACACATGTTCATATTTCAAGGTGCACTAAATTATTGCATGCGATGATTAAGGCTGGCCATAATGGTGGTATCTTAGCTGGTATCATGCACACGGGAATAGCAAACATGCTGATGTGGGAAAGAATTAAAGAAGAGAGGGGGGTTAGAGTAACTAGTGTTCATGCATGCATTGGTAAACACATTTTTTTGTGAAGAACGACAGCATTAGTTGAGTACTTTTGCAGACTTCAAAAACTATTCCACCGCCTCTACTATCTTGCTAAGAGTAGGTGAAATTTTGAGTCGAGCCCTTTAAACAAGAAGGGAGGTAGTTGTACTCTAATAGCTAGGTTTGTAAGTCATCTTACGAAACCCAAATAATCCCAAAACACGTAGGCACAGTGCATTAACTTCTACCTCATTTCTTGTTTCTTGACATATCAACCAATAAGAGATGAGGGTGTGCATGCTTTTAATGACCTGAGACTATCAAACATGACATGCAGTGGTTAGTTCATTGCATGCAATACTATTTACTTAGCAAATAAACATTAATGTCTCTCGTTTTCCCCTCCTCCTTGGTCACGGTGCACAGCCTAAGATGACTTACTCACCTAGACGGAGGGAGTATCAACATTCACAATGTCAAATCAATATTTTTACACTCATTATAAAACGTAGTTCTTATACTCATTATAATCAGTATTGTAGATATTGATATTTTTAGTATAAATTTGGTCGTGGGATTTCATTGATGCCTGTCAAAAGCGTGGAGGAAGTGGAGCTTAGGGATTGCATTGCCGGTCACTACCTAGGTATTTCTCTTCATAATCCTGTAATTTTAGAGACTGATTGCGCTTTTGTGGTAGCGTCTCTTGCATCGGGGGACTATGACAGGTCTGCTATGCGTGACCTGAAGATGAAAGCATTGAGCATCTCGAAGTTGATCAACAATCTTCAATTGTCAAAGATTAGCCGTTCGGCCAATAAGGTGGCACACTTAATCGCTAAGTATAGCTTTGACAATAGATTAGATGGTATTCTTGTAAATAACGTACCGCCCTGTGTGGTGAATCTTGTACCGAATGAGTGTACTGGTGTGGCTGGTTAATTAATATAAGGTGGTGTTCAAAAAAAGTATATATTTGGTCAAACACTTTGCAAACGGTTGACGGGAGTAAAAAGGACCAGAGGGAGTATCATGCATGCGGAGTAGGCAAAAAAAATTGCTCATTTATAGCCGGTTGAAGTCTCAAAGGGCGCGACCGCGCGAGGGAGGCGAAGGTCGTGGGAGGCGCAACGGTTGACGGAATTAAGTGAAGTTACATCCACGCACCGGCATGGCGTGCGAACAGGCAGAAGCTATACCGTTAGGCCTACGATATGGGTCTAGTAGACATGACATCTAGTGGGTCCCGCATAGTTCTTGAGAACTCTTTGGGGGCTTGCAGCCGTTTATCCACCGGCAAGCCAGCAACCCCACGCCGTTCGCACGCCCTACTCGTCCCCGTCTTCTACCTCACAACAGTTCGCTCCCACTCGTCCCGTCCTTTCACATTAGTTCGCTCCCAGTTTTTGCGGGGTACAATAGTTCAACTTCTCCTAACCCTCCTCCAAAATCCATGGCCTCCCAAATCTCCATGGTCGCCGCTGAGTACCAGGTTAGAGCCATCACCGGCGATCAGTTCATCGTCATCTACACACGTGGATCCGCGACGGTGAATGCATGGCTTGCTCGCTTCCTACGCATGTTCAACAGTTCAACGGATGAGTGGGTCGCTGGGCTAGATATTGAGTACACCACAGTCCTGGGACGAGAGAAGGATCTAAAGGACGAAGAGAGGAAGAAGCCTGCCGTGATCCAGGTTTGCGTACATAACATTTGCTTGGTCTACCACATATGCCATGTCGACGTTGAGTGCCAGGATTTTAAGAACTTCCTCAAGGACAAAAGAGTGAAATTCGTTACTGTAGGCTTTAAGAACGACAGAGATGTCCTGCGTCGGATAGGTCTCGTTGTAGGCCAGCCCTTCGATCTCCAGAAGGCAAGCCTGGTGTCCTCATCTCAACCTTCAATGCTGACCCTGGCAGCAGCCATGATTGATCCTTCATACGCTAAACTGAAGAAACCTCATCACGAGTTTCATCATGCATGGGAGTCGAAGACATTAGATGAAGATCACATCCTGTACGCAGCAATGGATGCCTACCTTTGTTTAAATATCTACATGGGTTGGATGAAAAAGCAGAGCCCAGTGTCCGGTTCAAGCAAAGAAGTGTCGGCGAAGAGGAAGAGGAAGAGGGACGAGGACGAAGTCGAGGACGTGGACTCGGACTCCGAGTAGGTGGTAGTGCTGTCGCTCATGCTGGTTCTACTGCAGTGTCAAGCGGACTAGTTGCTTAGTTTATTTTCTAGGGTCTGTTGTGCTGAGGCCCCAGCAGAACTATGTTTATGTTCTTTCTCGTTATTTGAACTCTTTAGTATGTAGAGTAGTACTAGTACTATGTCTTACTACTGTTCTTCTTGCAGTTGGTACTACTGCTCGTATCTTCGTGTTCCTACTGTACTTAATACATTCGTACTAGTAGTATAATTTGGGTCAGTCGATTTGTGAAAGAAGTTCGACGGAGCGAAGGAAGAAGACGGCAGAAGAGGTGGAAGAAGCCCTTCTAGCCATCCATGTTGCATCAAACAGCTCACATGAGTCGACTGACCCAAATTGCTCCTTCAGATTGTAGTATCCACGTGGCATTCAAGGTCTCGAAGGTAGATTCCGCGTCCGCACCTGGTTTGCAGGCTCGACGCGCGCGCGACCGGCTTCCACCGCGACAGCCACCATGCGCGCCTCCTCCGCGCGGGCGGAGAAGACAATGACATGCTAGTTCCTCCTCACCGGCGTGCTGGAGCACGCGCTCGTCCTCCTCTTTGTACGTTGCGTGCATAGACGCGGATCCACCAGCTGCTCGCGTGCTTGGCAGCGCGGCGGCATGGAGAGGAGGGACTGCAGACGACGTGAGCGGGCGAGCCTTCGGCTTCATGGCACAGGGATGGCGGCGACACAGCGGTGATGGGCGAGAAATTGTTGGCCGGAGCAGGCGGGCGCCGGCATGCGCAACGGCGGTGGCGGCATATTGATGAGTGCGCGTATGGGAGCTTAATTTAGTTTTATATAAGGTTGGTCAAACTTAAAAGAAAACCGTACTAGTACACGTAAACATTAGACTTAGGCAGCGCTTTTATTAAAAAAATTGAAGTTAGTACCACAGCCACGATACGGAATCCTGTGCAAGCGCGTGAACCGCGGCCGCGCGATCGATCGAACGATGCGTCACCGTGTCGCGCTCGAAGGACATCCACCGAACCTTTTTGTGTGTGTGAAAACAATCATCAAAATATTACCCAAGTTTTTTTCCTGGGAAAGTTCTTGACGTTGCAATATTTCCATATATTTGAATTTAGCTCCAGTTTGTGTTTATTTGGATTTGGACGTTTTAGGTGCGCCCTAGTTTTTTTTAATACTTATTTTGAGTGTGTGACTGCGAGAGAACGTGTGTATGTGTCCCCCGTATGTGTGTTGTGGCGGAAGGGCAATGTGGAGACGGTGTGCGTGTGATACAGACATAGAGAGGTGTGAATGTTCAAATGATCATGCATTAGTGAGACATGGATAGATGCCGATACGTTGTGTATACATGAGAGAATGGTATTCTAGTTTAATTGTGTGTGTGTGTGAGAGAGAGAGAGAGACAGGAGCATCTGTAACACAACAACCATCTCTCTCGATTCGTCCGTCCCTCGCACAATCGCATGCAACACATGCATCAACGCGCACATTTTGACACCCTCACTCGGCCCCTGCCCACCTCAAGGCCCGCACAATCTCTTCCTGAATACCCATTTCTCTCATTAGGTTTGTTTTGGCTCAATATCTAACACACACACACACACACACACACACGCAACACAACACACACATACACACACTCCCCCGAGCACACAATTCATCCCCATCCAAGGTCATACGGCGACCACTCTCGCTTGTGCTTCTTTGCACCCCAACATGCACAACACCTCAATCTTCAAAGAGGGCATCGAGCAGATCGAAGACGGCGACCAGACTGCGCTAGAGAATGCGGGGTCATTTGGAAGCAGGGTGATGTGACGACGGCTGACTGACTCCTCCCCCCACCCTCTCTCTCTCTCTCTCTTGCACAAAATTACCAATCCCTCTCTCCCCCGCACAAAATTGTCAATCCCTCAACCCATGAGATCCTTCCCCTCTCATCCATGTTTTTCCAGCTCTCTCATCAAACATGTTGTCTCTTCTCCTTCCATGTATACAGAATCCGGATGCACACACATCTCACGTATATTACATGTCTCCATCTTTCTCACAGACCTAACTTCTTCCTCTCTCTTTCTCTTTCTCTCTCTCTCTCTCTGTCTCGTTAGGTTTGTCTCCTACTCTGTCGTCCACATACATACAATCTTTCCCACCCTATCTGCTCCATCTTCAAAAGCTCTCTCTGCACGTTTCATTCACACAATGGGATATGTCAAAATGTTGCTTCTATAATGGCTGATGTAGAGTTTTGGTTGTTTTTGTTGCATCCTACAAAGTAATAACTATGAAATGCATTTAGATTCTTATTTGACTGGGATTATGTGAGTTTGAGCATGTTGTGAAGTACTATAGACCTTGTATACATCTTGGGATTCGACAATGATTGTAACTATTGAATTGTATAGACCATTACATTCGAAGTCAATAGCCTAATATATTTATTTCACAATTTCAACAAATGATTAGTTCACTACAAACTAAGAAAACAAATGTGTACTCCCTCCGTTTTTACTTAAGTCCGCGTATTAGCATTGGTCAAAGTCAAGTTTTGTAAACTCTCAGAAAGCTTATAACAAAAAATATTAACATATACAATAACAAATAAATACCATTAGATTCATTATTGAATGTAGTTCCACATCATACATATTTGTTATGGTAAATGTTTATATTTTTATATAAACTTGGTCAAACTTTAGGAAGTTTGACTTCGGTCAAACCTAATATGCATAGCTTACTACTATTACTCGCTAGTTGCTTAGCCGAATCACTCAACACACCACACGGGGAGTCCAGAGTCACAAAATTTTGAGGTCAGCGGGAAAATCTCCCGCGACCTTGATTCGAGTAGTGGGAAGTTACCATCATAGCCTTCGGAACAGGCCTACAGAAGACGCTTGGTAGGGGGCTGTTTTTGTAACTTCAGGTTCACCCTACCCAGCCAACCCCACCCCGGCACCCAGAGTAGTACACCTGAATACTCTCCATTTTCTATCCCCACCGCAAAATAGACTTCTCCATGGCACCGCAGCCTTCGTGCTCCTCCCCTTTACATCGGCGCACTCGTCCACCACAGCGCATCTGCCTCATCGACGACCTCGTACGCCGCACTGGAGCCGGTCCACCATCGTCGTTGTAGACAGAGCCTCTTCCCCGGCATCATCTTCCACGGTCTCGGGTCTGCTTCTCGGAAGCCGACGCCAAGCGCAGAAGTACCACCGTCATGGACAATGAACTGACTCCCGTTGCCGACCATGACTCACAGAGGCTGCCGCGACCATCGTTCTCCTCCTCGATTGGTAATGTGTGTATTAAATCACTTAGCAGTACATGTGCAGTTCCAATTTTGTTCATACATACCCATCAATTTTCCTAGGTGCTATTGTTCCCGTAAAAGTAATTGGTTATAGCCTCCATTGTCCAACAGAATATCAGCTTGTAATTGTGCGTCGCTCCTGTATCGTGCTGTGCTTGGGTAGGTTTTTCATCTGCAACCTGTAGTGTGGCAAATGATGGAAAGGTTTTTATAACTAGCAAGATGCCCATGCGTTGCACGCATCAAGATGCATTTGTATGAGTAGTTTATATTGTGGGAGAAAAGGATGAACGAGGGAAGGCCTTATTTGCAAATCTGGAGAGGGGTATGGGTATCTTTTTGCTAAATTCCCATTTGTTTCCTTCCTATCTGTCAGATATAAATCGGACGGCCTATATTGCAAGAAAAAAAGTATAGAGAAAAAAAAGTAGACGGTAAAGGAAGTAGAGAAAAATATTAAATATAAAATATAAAATAAATATAACCGTAGAGAAGAGAGTAGAGATAGCAGAGACGTCAGGAAAGGATCGCGCGCGGGGGGGGAAAAGCGGCCGGGCGTGCGCTAGTTTTGGCGCGCGCCGTCCGGCGCGCTTTATAAAATCCAACGCCCTCCCACCGCTCTGTGCCTCGTCATCGCTCTCTCCCCACTCTTTTTTGCCTCACCGCCGCCGCGCCACCATGCCGCCGCGTCGCCGGGAAACTTGGGGATACCACGGCATCCGCGCGTCCCCCCTCCAGCGGCTTCTCCGCCGAGATCCGGTTCCGCGGGATGCGCCTCGGCCTCGGCAATTTCGACACCGCCAACGAGGCCGCCTGCGCGTACGACGCGGCGGCGTGGCGCCTCCGGTGGCCTCATAGAACATTGAACTTCCCCAACGTGCCAACACGGGAGCGGGCGCGGGAGCTCGCGCCTCTGCCGCGGCTTAGCACCGACGAGGATCGTCGCGACAACCAGAGGCGGGAGCACCATCTTGGCATCGCCAAGATGGACGAGGAAGCCATGGCGCTGTGGCGCCAACACTTCCTGCAGGACATCATCAACGAGCGTGAGTTCTACGCGCAAAGGAGGGTGGAGAGGGATAAGAGGAGGGCGGAGCGAGCCGCCTATCGCGAGGACAAGCGTAGGCTAAAAGCGGATGCTCAATTCAACATGAGGCTAGGAGTAGCGTCGCCCTGGGAATCCAACGACGATCGGTATCTTCACGCCTACATTCAGACATCAGAGGAGGACACCGCCGAGGAGGAGTTGGACGACAAGGAGTAGTTGAATTATCTTTTTTTATCTATCTATGCTGAGAACTATCCTCTACTCTCTAGTATCTACTTCTCGATCTCAATACTGTAAACGCTTTTTTAAAGTGCCGCGCGTTGCGATTCTGTTGGAGATGCTCTAACATGGCAGGCAAGTGCTTTAATGTTGCCCACAAGATGCGCGAGTATTACTAGTAGTATTTTTCTTGCCATGTTGAGATTTTAAAACCACAAGTGTGAACATGCAGAGGAGCAATGAAGACCAAACACGGGATATTCAGGACATCTTCAAGGAGCGTGGCAAGTTAAAGAGGAGTTGCACCAAACCGGTAAAACGAGCTTTGGTAAGTAACACCCTTTCAATTACTTTCGTTTAGCCTCGTGTTCTTCGATGTGTATATGTTGTAGTTTCTGTTTCTCTTAAGCGTGGTGTTCTTCGATGTGTAATAAGATGGTAGAGTTTACATTGTTGTCTAGGTATTCATCATGTTTATTTCGTCGCATTAGTTTCGGTCATGCATTTAGTCTAAGCTGCGGCAGGTTGTGTACGTCAAGTTGTGATCACGTACATGGTGCAAAGCTGGTTGATAGAGTGAGTTAGTTAGTTGAGTTAGCATCAGCTGATCAGTAGCATGAACGTCGTGTAGTTTGCATGGATATGGTTGTTAGCAACATGCGCGTACAGCTCCGTGGAGTCAGAGCGGCCGAGTCTGGTGGCAGATCAGCGTGGAGCTAGAAGCGGACGCATTCAGTTGAGACGTGCGTCAAGTGTGCCGTTGTGGGCAAGCTCAAGTCTGTTGAAAACTTGGATCTGACTCAAGCCTGTACATGCAAGAATAATCGGATCAAGCAGCTGGCTTGGCCGTCGCGTGTGCATGCAACGTAGTGGGGTTAGTGGGTGCGTGTGTGATGTGTAGTCTGGCTACGTAAACGCATGTATCCGGTTCATTTGTGTTGAGAAGAAACAAAGAAAAGGCACAAGTGTGTGCGGTGCCGCAAAACTCCCTGTGCGCTCTTCTTCTACCTCAAGCTCTTGTGTGTGTCCTTTCTTCTTCCTCCTCAGGTTGCTCCAACATTTGGTATTCAGAGCCATGGTGACTGAAGGTTCGCGCACTCCGTTGCCGGGTCGCCGCCATGTCTCGGCCTCGTCGATGGTGCGCCGAGGCCGGAGCCCGACGTGGCGTGGCTGCCGCGAGGTGGTGGTGCAGCAGGAGGTCGTCCACCAGGCCAGTAGCACCGTCGTCTACCCGCCGCTGATGGCGATGAACTACTTTGAGTGGTCGCTGATCATGAAGGTGAACATGGAGGTCCAACGCGTGTGGGACGCCATCGAGGGAGGCGGGAGTTTCAGCCAGGACAGGGCGGCACTTGTGGCAATTCTGCGAGCCGTGCCGAAGGAGATGCACTCCACGCTTGCCGTGAAGGCGACGGCAAAGGAGGCATGGGATGCCATCAAGATCATGCGGGTCGGTGATGCCCGTGTCTGTGAGGCCAAGGCGCGGACTCTCCTCAAGGAGTTTGATGCCGTCCGCATGAGGAGCGGCGAGACCCTCGATGAGCTCGCCATGCGCATGAACGGGATCGCCAACAAGCTGCGCACGCTCGGTGAGAACCTCGACGAGGTGAAGGTCGTCAAGAAGCTTCTCCGCATCGTGCCGTCCAAGTATACCCAGGTAGCTATTGCCATTGAACAACTTCTTGATCTTGAAACCATGTCCATGGAAGAGCTTCTGGGAAGGCTCAAAACGGCGGAGGACCGGAGCGACTTGGACGAGGGCGCCAGCAACTAGACCAGGGTGGTGGGAGCCGCCTGCTCCTCACAGAGGAGGAGTGGCTTGCTCGCCACCGCAGCGGCGCCGGAAAGAAGAAGGGCAACTTCGACATACGCAAGCTGCGTTGCTACAACTGCCAAGAAAACGGGCATTACTCCAAGGACTGCACCGAGCCAAGGAAGCAGCGGGCGCTTCTTACTTCAGCGACGGCCGACGACGAGCCGGGGCTGCTTTGAAGATCGACATGGAGGTGTTCGAATAAACGACAACAAGGTTAAGGGGGTGATTGATAGAGTTTACCTTGTTGTCTAGGTATTCATCATGTTTATTTCGTCGCATTAGTTTCGGTCATGCATTTAGTCTAAGCTGCGGCAGGTTGTGTACGTCAAGTTGTGATCACGTACACGGTGCAAAGCTGGTTGATAGAGTGAGTTAGTTAGTTGAGTTAGCATCAGCTGATCAGTAGCATGCACGTCGTGTAGTTTGCATGGATACGGTTGTTAGCAACATGTGCGTACAGCTCCGTGGAGTCAGAGCGGCCGAGTCTGGCGGCAGATCAGCGTGGAGCTAGAAGCGGACGCATTCAGTTGAGACGTGCGTCAAGTGTGCCGTTGTGGGCAAGCTCAAGTCTGTTGAAAACTTGGATCTGACTCAAGCCTGTACATGCAAGAATAATCGGATCAAGCAGCTGGCTTGGCCGTCGCGTGTGCATGCAACGTAGTGGGGTTAGTGGGTGCGTGTGTGATGTGTAGTCTGGCTACTTAAACGCATGTATCCGATTCATTTGTGTTGAGAAGAAACAGAGAAAAGGCACAAGTGTGTACGGTGCCGCAAAACTCCCTGTGCGCTCTTCTTCTACCTCAAGCTCTTGTGTGTGTCCTTTCTTCTTCCTCCTCGGGATGCTCCAACATAAGAAGAGTCTTAATCATCCTAATGCTTTCATCTCTAACTTGATGTAGGAAGTGGGTGTTCTCACCTTGTAGTCTGTTTTTATATTTCTTTTCCTTTTGAATTCACTTCTCCGAGTTCTGTTTATCTGGCTTCTACTAAATGGATCTAGGTTTCTCTGAGTATTGATCTAAAAAAGGAGTAACTTCATGTCAGGATGCAGTTCCTGCGAGGAGGGAAGTACGGTCAACCTCGAGATCATGTTTCCAAAATGAGGCTAGATTACACACAAGGTGCCGGTTCCCTAATGATGCTGGATTAGACACAAGGTGCAAATTCCCAGATGATGCTGGATTACACACAAGCCAGGTGGAGTCGTCAGTTGTTCGTGTCCTCGTGGCATTAGTAAAAGTTGAAATAAAGCATGCAGCAGCCCTTGAGAATGTAGCTGAGTTCCTGAAGAAGCGAAAAGAGCAATCAGATGCTCTCTTCACCCAAGCCAAAGAAGAGATGGAAGAAGCCAGAAATAAGCTAGCAGAGGCAGAGCAGGCTAGGCGTCTCCTGCTATCTAAAACTGTTGTCAATACAAAATTTCCTTCATAATAGCTAGGTTCAAATGTTTATCCAGTCAGCATGCCTGTTGTGATGTCTGCGCATCTACTGATGTGGCACAAAATGTTTTTTTCCGGGTCATGTAATAACAGCAATTACTTTCCAAACAATAACAAACGAAGCATTGGACATGGTATAGTTCACGCGCAAGCCCGACATTCCAAGTTCAACTTCCACATCAAACTCATGTTCACAGATATCTGCACATTCATACATAATGTCCACAACCATGATTCACTTCAAAGCCAAAAAAATGTGAGGAGAGTTATAAATAAAGAAAAACCTCTACTAGTTCCTGCTACCAGTGCGAGCACAACAAGTCAAGACCATGCGTAAATTAATTATATTTTAGTCATGTTTTCTGTTCTAAAATGCCTGCCGGCTCGCGGAAGGATGTGTTGCCGGCACACACGCGGATTCAATGAAGGTAGGCGGGGCAGTCTTAAGCTGGTTGCACGTGGCGAGGAGGAGTGCTCAGCCGGGCCTGCAGCGAGTGCGGCCCTCTTGGCCGGTGCGCCGGTTCAATGCATGCGCTATGAGAGGTCGCGTCCGTGTCAGAGCAATCACTCCCTCGAGTCCTTTTTTGTTTGGGTATAACAAAATCTCGTTTTCCATTCACATTTTACAAGTAAAATTCATGGACAAACTTTGACCCAAAGTATGATGGGGACTAGTAAACCAGAATGGAGGTACTAGTTTTTTTTAATCAAAGAAGGGTTTCCCCTTCCGATTACTAAAAACCAGCATCTAAATCTAAACCACAGTATTTGCCCTAGAACTACCAGGTTCAATATCTCGCAACATAAACCCATACAACCATATGCCAAGGAGGTACGTAGTACTATGAATTCCATTTTCGCTCCATACCAATCGTTCTAAAAACTACTTACTACTTATAACGTGCCATTGAAAATTGGAACTCTTAACCCCGCTAAAAACTGATATTTTAAATGTGACTACTCGATCTGTGGCAACTGGCGAGCCACCGCGCTCCAAGTCGTTCACCTGTGGTCCCGACCATCAACTCCTACAAAGGTGCTCCACCACGTACCCGGTACCCGCGAATGCAGCAATCGTGCGCCTAGGGTTTTAGGGTTTATTTGTTAACGTCGCCTTTACGTAACACTCATGTGTGCGAGACAGCGAGAGGCTGACTGTGTGTGTGCGCCTCTTCTATTCGTATATGTACTCCACCGTTTGTCTGGTGTCCAAAAAATTATAATAACTACTAGCAATGTGCCAATGCGTTGGCACATGATCAAAGTAGATTAATACATATTCACCGATTTGATAGAAAAAAGTCTAGTTTTGAAATACGTATATCACTAAAAAATATGTTATGTTTCACTCAAAATATATTCCTTTTGGCAGTTTTGATGAGATAAGGGAGGAATGTTGTTGGTTTCAAGATTCGAGAAGTGGTATATGTCTAATTTCTACTCTTACTAGCAAGATGCCCGTGCGTTGCACGGAACATCAAGATCTTGTGGGAGAAAAGGATGAATGAGGGAAGGCCTTATCTGCAAATGTGGTGAATTGCCATATTTTCCTTCCTATCCGTTAGATATAAATCGGAAGACCAACATTGCAGGATGGCAGGCCCACCATCATCACCAACTCTATTTTTTATCCCTACTCTTATAAAAAGCATTGTCAGTGATGATCGTGTGCCTGCCATCCTGCAATATAGGACGTCTGATCTATATCTGACGGATAGGAAGGAAACTATGGCAATTTCTCAAAAAGATACCCACACCCCTCTCCACATTTGCAAATAAGGCCTTCCCTCGTTCATCATTTTCCCCCACAAGATAAACTACTCATACAAATGCATCTTGATGTTCCGTGCAACGCATGGGCATCTTGCTAGTTGTTGCAAAAAGCCCATGTGTGTGTGAGAGAGAGGGAGAGTGGAGGAGGACGGAGTGCATGTGTGACAAAGACACAAGTAGTGTGTGTGCAATAGGTATCAGCTTAAAATGAGGTGATAGTGTGTGTGTGCACGATCGAGAGGGCGTGTCTCAAGAAGGGAAGAAAAAGCTAGATGGATACAAGGAGCGGGAGAGAGACATGTATGCGATGGTGGAAGCACGAGTGTGCGGGTGTATAAACCTATCTAGAGGCTAGCTAGTCGATAAAAGTTTGTGAGAGAAATACGAGTCGTGGTGCGAAAGCGAGAGTTTTGTGTGTGTGTGTGAGACGGTAGTCGGGAAGGGGAGTGGAAGCAGGAGTTGTGTGTGTGTGTGTCTGTGAGAGAGAGATAGAGGAGACGGTAGTCGAGGTTGTCTGATCGGTAAACAAATGAATAATGTCAGTCTGGGATGGAGACGAAAAGGAGACCGCAACAAATGTTGTGTCTACAGGACAGAGAGAGTAATTTTAGTGGTATGAGTCATATGTAGAGACATATAGGGTGTGTGAGAGAATCCCATAGAGAGAAAGACAAAGTGAAAGACGAGTGGAGACTGTGTGTGTGGCGGTGAAAAAGAAAGCTTAGGTACCGAGTGATACCAGAGAACAGTAGAGACGTGAGAGATAATGAAAACCGTGTAATGTATAATGATAGGGAGAGTGTGACACTTCTTAAGGGAGACGTCGAGAGACCATGTTTGCGAGGATAGGAGAAACATGAAGTGAGCGTGCGGGCGAGCTGGAGAAAAGAGAGTGATAGCTACCTGAAGGAGCATGCATGCGAGAGAGATGGGCATGAAAGGAGTGAACAAAAAAGGGATTCAAATATTTGAATTCGAGATGATGATACATGTAATCCATACTCGAACCAAAATTGATCTATCAAACATGCATACTCATATGAATTTACGCACATCTATGTTATTTAATATGTAGATATTACTGATCCATACATTTTAGTAGAACATAATTTGGTTAAATTTTTTCGAATTCAACCTTCAGATTTCGAGATCGTTGTATTTGTAAATCATATTATAAATATAAAGGAGCAGAATTCTTTGTTGTGCTTTTGAAAGTATATATAAAAAATGATGTATATAGAATGTAATTCCAATTGAAAATGGATCCCGCCCGAAAAAAATAGTAGAATACAAACGGGATTCGAATTGAGTTGGCACGGTAAACGTGCACTGTGCAAAATTTGAACGAAGCGGGGAAAGTCGCAGTAACCCCGCCCGAAACCAAATTCTGCGAGATGGAAATCACTACTGCCTATCCCTGCCGCGAAAAGCCTATCTGCTGGATTTCTATAGGTTTCAATAGGGGTAGGTTTGTAATTTCACCCAAACGTGACGTAACCGCCTCACACCCAGATTCATACACGGTGGGCGCCAAAACACAGTGTGCCCTCGGCCGAAATCGACTCCCTCTCTAATTCATATTCATACACGGTGGGCGTCAAAAACAAACTCTCATCGGCAAATATTCGGTGTATGCGAGATTACCGTCCTATCCCCAACCGACTAATGTTGCTGTGATGTAGTAGAAATTTGAAACGGGGGCTAAGTTTGTAAATTTCCTCGCATTTGAGACAAGCGCGCCCTGAATACATGGTTCCCCCTTCCTCTCTACCTCCCTTTTCCCCATTCGTACTCCGTGGGCGCCAAAACACCCTCTCCATCCCACCCTCCTCAGTCCGCTGCCGTCTGCCACCCCATCCACCGCCGTCCTCCTCCACCATGCCGGAGCTGATATCCCGACGCGCCGTCCATTACAAGAGATCGACGTTTCTCATCCACGCCTTCGGACCGGGATCCTTGCATCTCGTCCTCTCGCTTCATCCCCGCCGTCGTCCACCTTGCCGGCGCCGCTCCTACGACTGTCTCGTCCATCGCGCCCCGCCGCCACCGTCTACCCTCCTAGATCTGCTTCCACGCCGCCGACAGCCATCGCTACCGCAGCACCGTCAAATTCTCAGCAGATGCGTACACGGTGTCGCACCAGAGGAGGTACTCTTTTGTATCTGCTCAACTTATTTATCGCAGCAAGAAAATAGATCGCCACTGCTTTACTCTGATTTCTTGTCTTGGTTGCGAAGTTGCCTTTGTCCGGTTTGCACATTCAGATCCGCCATGGCACGCTCAACACTATACTCCCAATTCTTATGGTTTTCCCCTTTTATATTCCACACTAGTTAAATCACAGTAGACTAAATTTCAAAATTGGGTCAGTCGATTTTTCAGAGCTCGCCGGAGTTCGCCGGTGCGATCCAAGGGGCTCGGGTGGTTGTGGGGCCTCGCCGAACGAAGAAAACTTGACGCGGGTGGGGGGTGGGGGTGGAGGAGGAACACAGGCGGTGGGGGCCGGTGGTCCGGCCGGCGGCCCGTGCGGTGTTCTGTATGGGAAGAATTAATAGACGAGGAAGAAGGGTTAGGAGATGTAGGATCTTCATCCAACCGCCTGAAATGGAAGATACAGCTGGGAGTTGCATTCTTAATGCACTCTGGTTCATCTTGTGTGGGCACTACGCAACCAACATTTTATTATCCAAAATCTGCTTGCTCTTCTTTACCATGTTCCTCTTCCGTTCTTCTTTAATATGTACAATCTCCGTTCCTAAATACAAGTCTTTGTATAGATTCCACCATGGACTACATATGGAGCAAAATGAGTGAATCTACACTCTAAAATGTATCTGGATACATCTATATGTGATCCATAGTGGAAATCTCTACCAAGACTTATATTTTGGAATGGAGGGAGTATGCTAGTAGTACAGTATGTTCCTTGTACTAAAGATGAGCAGGGACATTTGCAGTGTAGAGGTCTATACGGTCGGTTGTGATGGACACTTTGAGCCTCTTTGATTCGTAGGATCTTGTAAACATAGGAATAGGACTTGTAGTGGCCTGCCCACTTGAATCCTATAGGAATAGCAAGGAAATGTGCGGAGCTGTGTCGCCTTTGAGAGTTACACTGATATTAACAGTACCGCATCTTCACTTGAAGAGAGCTGGTATCCGAAGCCTTTCTAGCTGTACCGGCAATACTAGCACATATATTCCAGCAAGTTCCACTTTGCTGATTTTACTCTGATGCTTAAGGTTTTCCCGTGATATCTACACTATGATCTGTGTAGCTGCTTTGTTGTCGCACTAGCAGCAGTCCACTCTTGAAGCTAAACACTGCAATGACTTACAAAATTGGCACCAAGGCATTGAGTGCCATTCTGGATGCAATGAAACTCATACGCTCCCCACCTGTTGACTCTTGTTCAGAATATGATCCTAATGACTATTCTAACCTTGAGTCAAAGGCAGATGGCTTGTCCTGTTCACCCATCAAGGTGCCTGTTCTAATTTGGCAATGTTTTATTGATTGCGGGTATCTTGCATATGTTGTCTTGCATTTCTTCTACTTTGTTGCACCGCCATCTACTTAGTTTACTCATCATATATGTCGAGATGCCATGCCAATCCATTATCAATACATATTCCATCTGTCATCATACCATGTTTTCCCACTCAAATGTTGTTCGTGTGCATCAGACATCAAAAAGGAAGAGGGTGATTGCCGAACCTGAAGGAGCACCAGCAAAGTCCTTGAAAAACGTGGTGGTGCCGGAGAAAATAGACAGCACCCCACTTATATTGGCTATAAAACCAGTGACACAAAATGTAGGACCGACTCCAGTAGACTGTACCCATACTTCACTAGCCACACCACTAGCCCCACCACACAGGACTTGCACTCCAGCAGAAGGTATACCGATTTCATTTGCCATAGCACCAGTTGTACCACAGAAAAATCCCACTCCAGCAAAAAGTACAGCAAGTCCACCGGCCGAAGACCTATCCCAACTGCAGAGACGGCCAATTCCTGCAGATTGGAACCCCATTCCATTTTTTCCCAGTTTAAAAGACAATGTTTTCAATGTTGTTAGGGACTACATGCATATATTCCCATCATGGGAAGATTATTGTGAAGACAAACACCATTTTCACATCTTCCTGTCCAACTTACGTGTAAGTGCTATTACTCATGGTTATTATTTTCCTGTTTTCTGCTGATTGAACACATCAGTGATTTACATTACATTGTTATAACTAGGCGAGGGTCAATCTAGATAGTCATGACGAGCAAAGCTTGCTTGTGCTTTTCAAGGAAGCATTGCAGCAGTATCGGTGTTACCTGAGGAAATCACACTTTGGTGGAAAGTCTATAAACGAATTTCCGGTGAAGTCTCCTGTGCTAAATTTAGAAGACATTGAATGGAAAAACCTTGTTATGCACTGGTCTCGTTTCCAGGATGAGGTACTCTCTATGAAATCACATGACAATTTGAACTTCTACTTTTCCGCATGTGCCTTACGGATCTTTTTTGCAGGAAATCTGCTCGAAGAAGAATTCCGGTTTGAAAAGAACGACAGGATATCGCAAATATGCTGCCCGCTGCTTTGGTCTTGTTAGTACCTGTTGTCCTGTATCACTATACTTGCATACATACCTGGTTCATTATGTGACAGCAGTATGCATGATAGCTTGCTTATCAATTGTTCGCTCCAAATTATCTGATCTATATGAATGGTTACATTAGTGTAGAATATATCCAATGCCAATGTTTTTTTAGCTCTGCATTGTTCTTGTAAGTACATGCTGTCCTTTATCAGTGTACTTATAATGACAGGTAGTTGTTCATGTACCATCACTCTGCAGCTTATTTTCCTTTGCCCTCCATTTTCTACACATCTATATTTACTCTTACCATAAGGTTGGTACTGAAGAAGTTTAGTTGTGCATTGCTCTTGGCTGTACCTTTTGCCTGTATCGCTGCACTTACATTTATAGCTACTTGGTTATGTAGCATCACTCTTCATCTTATCTTAAATATTCTCCATTTTTTCATATATTATCACATCTATATTTACTCTTAACAAAATGTAGAATAAAGGCAATGCTTATGAAGAAGATTTTGTGGTAAACTTCTTGAATTGCCCCCCCCCCCCCATCAGCATGGACAAGGCCTTTATACAGCCTGTCTTCACCAATAATGTAAGTTTGTCCATCTCAAGCCTTCAAACTTTGTTGTATATATTTGGTTAGGCATGACTGCAACAGCTGTTTATTTTTGGTGTTTGCATCAAATTGCATGTTTAAAGTTTATTATGTAGTTCATAAACAAAAGTTTGTCCTTTCTCAATTTAAGTTTTCAGTTGTACAACCAAGTTCCTTATTCATACCATGTAAATTAAATTATACAAAGCAAGTGATCTTCTTTTGCACTGCATGTATGCTTCTGTTCTTCATCCGTAATCCAATGGTGTGGTGAACCTACCCACTACAGCACAATGTCATATTCTGCAATTTGTTAACTATGAACAATGTCATATCATTCTACTACTCCCTCCGTTCGAAAATACTTGTCATTGAAATGGATGTATCTAGATGTATTTTAGTTCTAGACACATCCATTTTGATGACAAGTAATTCCGGACGGAGGGAGTATTATTTAAACCATCTCTTTATTTGCCAATCTGAAATGGGATAAATTGACATCACACTAACCATTGATGCTTATGAGTTCTTGATCTGTAATCCAGTGGTGTCGTGAAGCTGCCAACTCCTTCACAATGTCATTTCCTGCCATGTCTTGACCTGAACAATACCATATTGTGTTAATGCAATTTTAAACTGTGTCACTTTATTCGTCAGTAAGAAATGTGATGAATTGTCAGCACTTATACTTTTATGTGCAAAACCTGTCATTTGTCTGCTTGTTTATCTTTCAGAGTGAGGAAGATTTAAGTGTTGAACAAGCGCAGTCTCATCATCTTGCTCAGCTGCTTGCGCTGCAGCTCCCCAGCAGGGCTAACCTTTCTTGAACTCTATTGAAGTGCTGCCGTTTTTGTATATTATTTTGTCGGCATGTTTATTTGCACTGGTGGCGATCTTTGATGCCCAGTGTATGTAATCTGCTGTCTGCTTGTGCTTTATTATCATAGTGGCGAACTTTGATTCCCAGTGGATGCAATATGTTGTAATTTCTTTATTGTATAGTCTAGGTTTTTTCTTATTCATGATGCTGTAGTTATTTTACTATATATATATCCTGTCTTCGCAGTAAACCGGCCAAAACCGTGAAATTACGGTACATAATCGGGCCGTCATGCAACCACGATGTAGGTTAGGCCTGAAACATGCCGAACAGCTAACGGGCTGGCAGCAGCCCGAAATGAACCCCGGCCCATGATTGTGCGAATCAAATCACGGGCTTTTAACAGGCCAAAATTGTATCGGTCCTTGTTTGGCCCAATCAGATATCAGCTGCGAGCAGGCCGGATGCAAACCGGGCTGTAGTTAGGCCCAACTACATGACGGGCATTTAACAGGTCGAAATTAATATAGGGCTGAAATGTTAAACGGGCCATTAAGAGGCCAAAACTAATATCAGGCCGAATTACTTAGTGGGCCTTTAGCAAGTGGGCCCTAAAGCATAGTGCCAAGTTGACGGGCCGAATCTGATATGGGCCATAATTGAGCCCATAGCCTCTTAAAGGGTCGGACCTGATCTGGGCCGTAATTTGGCCCAGAACGTGGTAGGCTTTTAACGGGCCGGATCTCATATGGGCCACTATTAGGCCCGGAACGTGGCAGGCCATTAATGGACCGGATCAAATATGGGCCGGCATTTGGCCCAAAACATGGCAGCCAGTTAATGGGCCGGCCTAGTAGGGTCCTCAAATTCTTGTGGGCCTACGGCTGGGCCAGCCCATTAATGTCGGCGAAATCTCGTGGGCCTTTAGCCGGGCCAGCCCATTATGATCCGCAAGAATCTTGTGGGCCTTTACCTGGGCCGGCCCATTATGGCACACAAAAATTTTGTGGGCCTTTACCTGGGCCGACCCATTATGGCCCGCAAAATCTTGTGGGCCTTTAGCTGGGCCAGCCCATTATGGTCCGCAAAATCTCGTGGGCCTTTAGCTGGGCCGGCCCATTATGGTCCGCAAAATCTTGTGGGCCTTTAGTTGGGCCGGCCCATTTAAACTTGATGGGCCGGTCCACGTGTCAACATATCATAGGCGCGTCTTGCCCATTGGATGAGTGACACCTGTGCCAGCGCGGACTTGACATGTATCTCCTCCAGCCAATGATGATTTTACACGTGGAAAATCCCCACTGGTCGGGGCTGTTAACGGGTTATCGGATCCAAAACCCGACCCGATAGCTTAACGGTGTTCCGTTACGGTGGATGCCACGTGTCGGTCACCCTTGACGAAAGCACTTCTGTGACGCGTGATTTATCATCATGGAAGTGGACACTTCCATGATGATAATTTTGGTAATGTCATGGAACACTTCTACGATAGCACAGGTATGACTATCTTGATTCTGTCATAAATTTGTCATGGATATACATGCATGACAAAAAACGCGACCTACTGTGACAATCATGTATCATCACGGAAGTGTATTTTTTTGTAGTGAAATCTTAACATTAGGCATAACCCAAACAATATGGTTTGTTTGCCAACATGACAATGCACACTGTTGGAACAACAATAATCAAGAACATCATATTATAGAAGCATGTTCAAAACTAGGGTTAGGAACCAATGAACAAAACAATCCAAATAGACAAATCCAACCAATAAAAATTTGTGAGATTAAGAAGGTTACCTCGACGAACAGAAATGACACCGGATCCACGGACCAACCCAATCGATTTGCAAGGATTTGAGAGGGGCAATGTGAGGGACACAAAGAGGAAAAATGGCAAGAGCTCGGGATAGGCCAATGGGGGAGAAGAGAGTGAGTGGTGAGTGGCGGGTGAGAGGCCCATGGCCACCTAAAATATCTGGACCAGAAACGCCACTGACCCTGGCGTTTCTAGAAACGATGTCGAGCTCGGCGTTTTTGGCCTGCCACATCAGCGAGCAACGCGTGCTCGGCCTGGCAGTGGCCAAGGCAAAAACGCTAGCTAGCTCGGCGTTTCTATGTCGGGCAGAAACGCCGCGGGCTGTGGCATTGCTAAAAGGGTCAGATCGTGAAATACGTTCATGACGAGTTTAGTTTGCGACAAAGATCGCTGACAAGGTCAAAATAGTGATTTCAGCCACAGCAGCCACTAACCATAGCAACTGTTAAGAGCGTCTCCAATGAAAGATGCAATTTGGAGATGTAAAACAGAAGTTGTAAAAAATTTCATCTCCAAAAAGTGCCTTCTGCATCTCAAAAAAAGTGTCAACTCCAACAAATGATGCAAAATGGAGATGTAAAGCAGCTACTCCAATAGTAGATGCAAACTAGAGATGTAAAACCGGCCGCTGGCTGCGCTGCTGCTGTTCAGCCACTGCACAGCCGCATTTGCACATTGAATTTTCATAATTCTTGCAATGAAAGTGCATCATCAACCATAGTTTTAAATCCTACATGCAAAAGTCAAGTGTCTCAAACGAAGTTGTTGGTCCAACTAATGAAAATGCACGCAGATATCACTCAGTTTGCTTCCTCTCTGTTGTCACTAGTGCCACTGTGGACGATGGTATGATCATCATCATGTTGGGGAACGTTGCATAAAATTAAAAAATTTCCTACGGTTTCACCAAGATCCATCTATGAGTTCATCTAAGCAACGAGTGATAGGAGTGCATCTACATACCCTTGTAGATCGAGAGCGGAAGCGTTCAAGAGAACGGGGATGATGGAGTCGTACTCGCCGTGATCCAAATCACCGATGACCAAGTTATGAACGGACAGCACCTCCGCGTTCAACACACGTACGGAGCAGATGACGTCTCCTTCTTGATCCAGCAAGGGGGAGGAGAGGTTGAGGAAGAAGACTCCAGCAGCAGCACGACGGCGTGGTGGTGGTGGAGAAGCAGTACTCCGGCAGGGCTTCGCCAAGCAACCGCGGGAGGAGGAAGAGGTGTAGCAGGGGGAGGGAGGCGCCAAGAGTCAGGGGTGCGGCTGCCCCTCCCTCCCCTCCCTTTATATAGGCCCCCGGGGGGGCACCGGCCCCTGGAGATCTGATCTCCCAGGGGGGCGGCGGCCAAGGGGGTGGAGTGCCCCGCAAGGCAAGTGGGCCCCCCCCCTCGCCCCCACCCTAGGGTTTCAACCCTAGGCGCAGTGGGTGGGCCAAGGGGGGAGCACAAGCCCACTATGGGCTGGTTCCCCTCCCCACTTCAGCCCATGGGGCCCTCCGAGATGGGTGGCCCCACCCGGTGGACCCCCGGGACACTTCCGGTGGTCTCGGTACAATACTGGGTGACCCCGAAACTTTCCCGATGGCCGAAACAGCACTTCCTATATATAAATCTTCACCTCCGGACTATTCCGGAACTCCTCGTGATGTCCGGGATCTCATCCGGGACTCCGAACAACATTCGGTAATCACATACAAGTCTTCCTAATAACCCTAGCGTCACCGAACCTTAAGTGTGTAGACCCTACGGGTTCGGGAGACACGCAGACATGACCGAGACGGTTCTCCGGTCAATAACCAACAGTGGGATCTGGATACCCATGTTGGCTCCCACATGCTCCTCGATGATGTCATCGGATGAACCACGATGTCGAGGATTCGATCAACCCTGTATATAATTCCCTTTGTCAATCGGTACGTTACTTGCCCGAGACTCGATCGTCGGTATCCCAATACCTCGTTCAGTCTTGTTACCGGCAAGTCACTTTACTCGTACCGTAATGCATGATCCCGTGACCAAACACTTGGTCACTTTGAGCTCATTATGATGATGCATTACCGAGTAGGCCCAGAGATACCTTTCCGTCATATGGAGTGACAAATCCCAGTCTCGATCCGTGTCAACCCAACAGACACTTTCGAAGATACCTGTAGTGCACCTTTATAGTCACCCAGTTACGTTGTGACGTTTAGTACACCCAAAGCACTCCTACGGTATCCGGGAGTTACACAATCTCATGGTCTAAGGAAAGGATACTTGACATTGGAAAAGCTCTAGCCAATGAACTACACGATCTTGTGGTATGCTTAGGATTGGGTCTTGTCCATCACATCATTCTCCTAATGATGTGATCCCGTTATCAACGACATCTGATGTCCATAGTCAGGAAACCATGACTATCTGTTGATCAACAAGCTAGTCAACTAGAGGCTTACTAGGGACATATTATGGTCTATGTATTCACACGTGTATTACGATTTCCGGATAATACAGTTATAGCATGAATAAAGACAATTATCATGAATAAGGAAATATAATAATAACCTTTTATTATTGCCTCTAGGGCATATTTCCAACAGTCTCCCACTTGCACTAGAGTTGATAATCTAGTTACATTGTGATGAATCGAACACCCATAGAGTTCTGGTGTTGATCATGTTTTGCTCGCGAGAGAGGTTTAGTCAACGGATCTGCGACATTCAGATCCGTATGTACTTTGCAAATATCTATGTCTCCATCTTGAACATTTTCACGGATGGAGTTGAAACGACGCTTGATGTGCCTGGTCTTCTTGTGAAACCTGGGCTCCTTGGCAAGGGCAATAGCTCCAGTGTTGTCACAGAAGAGTTTGATTGGCCCCGACGCATTGGGTATGACTCCTAGGTCGGTGATGAACTCCTTCACCCAAATTGCTTCATGCGCTGCCTCAGAGGCTTCCATGTACTCCGCTTCACATGTAGATCCCGCCACGACGCTCTGCTTGCAGCTGCACCAGCTCACTCCTCCACCATTCAACATATACACGTATCCGGTTTGTGACTTAGAGTCATCCAGATCTGTGTCGAAGCTAGCGTCGACGTAACCCTTTACGACGAGCTCTTCGTCACCTCCATAAACAAGAAACATGTCCTTTGTCCTTTTCAGGTACTTCAGGATATTCTTGACCGCTGTCCAGTGTTCCTTGCCGGGATTACTTTGGTACCTTCCTACCAAACTTACGGCAAGGTTTACATCAGGTCTGGTACACAACATGGCATACATAATAGATCCTATGGCTGAAGCATAGGGGATGACACTCATCTCTTCTTTATCTTTTGCCGTGGTCGGGCATTAAGCCGAGCTCAATCTCACACCTTGCAACACAGGCAAGAACCCTTTCTTGGACTGATCCATTTTGAACTTCTTCAAAATCTTATCAAGGTATGTGCTTTGTGAAAGACCTATGAGGCATCTCGATCTATCCCTATAGATCTTGATGCCTAATATGTAAGCAGCTTCTCCAAGGTCCTTCATTGAAAAACACTTATTCAAGTAGGCCTTAATGCTGTCCAAAAGTTCTATATCATTTCCCATCAAGAGTATGTAATCTACATATAATATGAGAAATGCTACAGAGCTCCCACTCACTTTCTTGTAAACGCGGGCTTCTCCGCTTTGATCATCTCATCAAAGCGAATGTTCCAACTCCGAGATGCTTGCACCAGCCCATAAATGGATCGCTGGAGCTTGCATACTTTGTTAGCATATTTAGGATCAACAAAACCTTCTGGCTGCATCATATACAGTTCTTCCTTAAGATGTCCGTTAAAGAATGCCGTTTTGACGTCCATCTGCCATATCTCATAATCATAGTATGCGGCAATTTCTAACATGATTCGGACAGACTTCAGCTTCGCTACGGGAGAGAATGTCTCATCGTAGTCAACCCCTTGAACTTGTCGATAACCCTTAGTGACAAGTCGAGCTTTATAGATGGTAACATTTCCATCCTCGTCCGTCTTCTTCTTAAAGATCCATTTGTTTTCTATCGCTCGCCGATCATCGGGCAAGTCTGTCAAAGTCCATACTTTGTTTTCATACATGGATTCTATCTCGGATCGCATGGCTTCAAGCCATTTGTTGGAATCTGGGTCCGCCATCGCTTCTTCATAGTTCGAAGGTTCGCCGTTGTCTAACAACATGATTTCCAGGACAGGGTTGCCGTACCACTCTGGTGCGGAACGTGTCCTTGTGGACCTACGAAGTTCAGTAGCAACTTGATCCGAAGTACCTCGATCATCATCATTATTTTCCTCTCCAGTCGGTGTAGGCATCACAGGAACATTTTCCTGAGCTGCACTACTTTCCTGTTCAAGAGGTAGTACTTCATCGAGTTCTACTTTCCTCCCACTTACTTCTTTCGAGACAAACTCTTTTTCCAGAAAGGATCCGTTCTTGGCAACAAAGATCTTGCCCTCGGATCTTAAGTAGAAGGTATACCCAATGGTTTCCTTAGGGTATCCTATGAAGATGCATTTTTCCGACTTGGGTTCGAGCTTTTCAGGTTGAACTTTCTTGACATAAGCATCGCATCCCCAAACTTTTAGAAACGACAGCTTAGGTTTCTTCCCAAACCATAATTCATACGGTGTCGTCTCAACAGATTTAGACGGTGCCCTATTTAAAGTGAATGTAGTTGTCTCTAGAGCGTATCCCCAAAATGATAGCAGTAAATCGGTAAGAGACATCATAGACCGCACCATATCCAATAGAGTGTGATTACGATGTTCGGACACACCGTTACGCTGAGGTGTTCCAGGCGGCGTGAGCTGTGAAACGATTCCACATTTCCTTAAGTGTGTACCAAATTCGTGACTTAAATATTCTCCTCCACGATCTGATCGTAGGAACTTTATCTTTCGGTCACGTTGATTCTCTACCTCATTCTGAAATTCCTTGAACTTTTCAAAGGTCTCAGACTTGTGTTTTGTTAAGTAGACATACCCATATCTACTCAAGTCATCAGTGAGAGTGAGAACATAACGATATCCTCCGCGAGCCTCAACGCTCATTGGACCGCACACATCGGTATGTATGATTTCCAATAAGTTGGTTGCTCGCTCCATTGTTCCGGAGAACGGAGTCTTGGTCATTTTGCCCATGAGGCATCGTTCGCATGTGTCAAATGATTCATAATCGAGAGACTCTAAAAGTCCATCAGCATGGAGCTTCTTCATGCGCTTGACACCAATGTGACCAAGGCGGCAGTGCCACAAGTATGTGGGACTATCGTTATCAACTTTACATCTTTTGCTATTCACACTATGAATATGTGTAATAGTACGCTCGAGATTCATTAAGAATAAACCATTGACCATTGGGGCATGACCATAAAACATATCTCTCATATAAATAGAACAACCATTATTCTCGGATTTAAATGAGTAGCCATCTCGTATCAAACGAGATCCATAAACAATTTTCATGCTCAAACTTGGCACTAAATAACAATTATTAAGGTTTAAAACTAATCCCGTAGGTAAATGTAGAGGTAGCGTGCTGACGGCGATCACATCGACCTTGGAACCATTCCCGACGCGCATCGTCACCTCGTCCTTCGCCAGTCTCCGCTTATTCCGCAGCTCCTGCTGTGAGTTACAAATATGAGCAACGGCACCGGTATCAAATACCCAGGAGTTACTACGAGTACTGGTAAGGTACACATCAATTACATGTATATCAAATATACCTTTAGTGTTGCCGGCCTTCTTGTCCGCTAAGTATTTGGGGCAGTTCCGCTTCCAGTGACCCTTCCCTTTGCAATAAAAGCACTCAGTCTCAGGCTTGGGTCCATTCTTTGACTTCTTCCCGGCAACTGGCTTACCGGGCGCGGCAACATCCTTGCCGTCCTTCTTGAAGTTCTTCCTTCCCTTGCCCTTCTTGAACTTGGTGGTTTTATTGACCATCAACACTTGATGTTCTTTCTTGATTTCTACCTCTGCCGACTTCAGCATTGAAAATACTTCAGGAATAGTTTTCACCATCCCCTGCATATTATAGTTCATCACAAAGCTCTTATAGCTCGGTGGGAGCGACTGAAGGATTCTGTCAATGACCGCCTCGTCCGGGAGGTTAATGTCCAGCTGGGACAGGCAGTTGTGCAACCCAGACATTTTGAGTATGTGCTCACTGACAGAACTATTTTCCTCCATCTTACAACTGTAGAACTTGTCGGAGACTTCATATCTCTCGACCCGGGCATGAGCTTGAAAAACCATTTTCAGCTCCTCGAACATCTCATATGCTCCGTGTTGCTCAAAACGCTTTTGGAGCCCCGGTTCTAAGTTGTAAAGCATGCCGCACTGAACGAGGGAGTAATCATCAGCACGTGACTGCCAAGCGTTCATAACGTCTTGGTTCTCTGGATGGGTGCTTCACCTAGCAGTCCATCTAGGACATATGCTTTCTTGGCAGCTATGAGGATGATCCTCAGGTTCCGGACCAAGTCCGTATAGTTGCTGCCATCATCTTTCAGCTTGGTTTTCTCTAGGAACGCGTTGAAGTTCATGTTGACATGAGCGTTGGCCATTTGATCTACAAGACATATTTGCAAAGGTTTTAGACTAAGTTCATGATAATTAAGTTCATCTAATCAAATTATTTAATGAACTCCCACTCAGATTACACATCCCTCTAGTCATCTAAGTGTTACACGATCCGAGTCGACTAGGCCGTGTCCGATCATCACGTGAGACGGACTAGTCATCATCGGTGAACATCTCCATGTTGATCGTATCTTCCATACGACTCATGTTCAACCTTTCGGTCTCTGTGTTCCGAGGCCATGTCTGTACATGCTAGGCTTGTCAAGTTAACTCTAAGTGTTTTTGCATGTGTAAAACTGTCTTACACCCGTTGTATGTGAACGTAAGAATCTATCACACCCGATCATCATGTGGTGCTTCGAAACGACAAACTTTAGCAACGGCGCACAGTTAGGGGAGAACACTTCTTGAAATTGTTGTAAGGGATCATCTTATTTACTACTGTCGTTCTAAGTAAACAAGATGCATAAACATAATAAACATCACATGCAATTATATAGTAGTGACATGATATGGCCAATATCATATAGCTCCTTTGATCTCCATCTTCGGGGCTCCATGATCATCTTTGTCACCGGCATGACACCATGATCTCCATCATCATGATCTCCATCATCGTGTCTTCATGAAGTTGTCACGCCAACGACTACTTCTACTTCTATGGCTAACGCGTTTAGCAATAAAGTAAAGTAATTTACATGGCGTTCTTCAATGACACGTAGGTCATACAAAAATAAAGACAACTCCTATGGCTCCTGCCGGTTGTCATACTCATTGATATGCAAGTCGTGATTCCTATTACAAGAACATGATCTCATACATCACAATATATCATTCATCATTCATCACAACTTTTGGCCATATCACATCACAAGACACTTGCTGCAAAAACAAGTTAGACGTCCTATAATTGTTGTTGCAAGTTTTTACGTGGCTTCTATAGGTGATCTAGCAAGAACGTTTTCTTACCTACGTTAAAGCCAAAACATGATTTGTCAACTTCTATTTACCCTTCATAAGGACCCTTTTCGTCGAATCCGCTCCAACTAAAGTGGGAGAGACAGACACCCGCTAGCCACCTTATGCAACTAGTGCATGTCAGTCGGTGGAACCTGTCTCACGTAAGCGTACGTGTAAGGTCGGTCCGGGCCGCTTCATCCCACAATACCGCTGAAGCAAAATAAGACTAGTAGCGGAAAGAGAGTTGACAACATCTACGCCCACAACAAAATTGTGTTCTACTCGTGCAATAGAGAACTACGCATAGACCTAGCTCATGATGCCACTCTTGGGGAACGTTGCAGAAAATTAAAAATTTTCCTACGGTTTCACCAAGATCCATCTATGAGTTCATCTAAGCAACGAGTGATAGGAGTGCATCTACATACCCTTGTAGATCGAGAGCGGAAGTGTTCAAGAGAACGGGGATGATGGAGTCGTACTCGCCGTGATCCAAATCACCGATGACCAAGTGCTGAACGGACATCACCTCCGCGTTCAACACACGTACGGAGAGGATGACGTCTCCTCCTTCTTGATCCAGCAAGGGGGGAGGAGAGGTTGAGAAAGAAGACTCCAGCAGTAGCACGACGGCGTGGTGGTGGTGGAGAAGCAGTACTCCGGCAGGGCTTCGCCAAGCAACCGCGGGAGGAGGAAGAGGTGTAGCAGGGGGAGGGAGGCGCCAAGAGTCAGGGGTGCGGCTGCCCCTCCCTCCCCTCCCTTTATATAGGCCCCCAGGGGGGGCGCCGGCCCCTGGGGATCTGATCTCCCAGGGGGGCGACGGCCAAGGGGGTGGAGTGCCCCCCAAGGCAAGTGGGGCGCCCCCCCCCCCCCCCCCTAGGGTTTCAACCCTAGGCGCAGGGGGTGGGCCAAGGGGGGTGCACCAGCCCACTATGGGCTGGTTCCCCTCCCCACTTCAGCCCATGGGGCCCTTCGGGATGGGTGGCCCCACCCGGTGGACCCCCGGGACATTTCCGGTGGTCCCGGTACAATACTGGGTGACCCCGAAACTTTCCCGATGGCCGAAACAGCATTTCCTATATATAAATCTTCACCTCCGGACTATTCCTGAACTCCTCGTGATGTCCGGGATCTCATCTGGGACTCCGAACAACATTTGGTAATCACATACAAGTCTTCCTAATAACCCTAGCGTCACCGAACCTTAAGTGTGTAGACCCTACGGGTTCGGGAGACACGCAGACATGACCGAGACGGTTCTCCGGTCAATAACCAACAGTGGGATCTGGATACCCATGTTGGCTCCCACATGCTCCTTGAAGATGTCATCGGATGAACCACGATGTTGAGGATTCGATCAACCCCGTATACAATTCCCTTTGGCAATCGGTACGTTACTTGCCCGAGACTCGATCGTCGGTATCCCAATACCTCGTTCAGTCTCGTTACCGGCAAGTCACTTTACTCGTACCGTAATGCATGATCCCGTGACCAAACACTTGGTCACTTTGAGCTCATTATGATGATGCATTACCGAGTGGGCCCTGAGATACCTCTCTGTCATATGGAGTGACAAATCCCAGTCTCGATCCGTGTCAACCCAACAGACACTTTCGAAGATACCTGTAGTGCACCTTTATAGTCACCCAGTTACGTTGTGGCGTTTGGTACACCCAAAGCACTCCTACGGTATCCGGGAGTTACACGATCTCATGGTCTAAGGAAAGGATACTTGACATTGGAAAAGCTCTAGCAAACGAACTACACGATCTTGTGCTATGCTTAGGATTGGGTCTTGTCCATCACATCATTCTCCTAATGATGTGATCCCGTTATCAACGACATCTGATGTCCATAGTCAGGAAACCATGACTATCTGTTGATCAACAAGCTAGTCAACTAGAGGCTTACTAGGGACATATTATGGTCTATGTATTCACACGTGTATTACGATTTCCGGATAATACAGTTATAGCATGAATAAAGACAATTATCATGAATAAGGAAATATAATAATAACCTTTTATTATTGCCTCTAGGGCATATTTCCAACACATCAATGGCTTCTTTGTCAATGTTTTCTTGCGTTGAAGACTCGTTGTCATGAACTCCACCGAAAGCACCTTCATTGCCACCTCCATGTCGCTCATGTTGCCACCGAACCCACCTCCCATGCCACCCATCATGTTGTCGCCAAATCCACCTCCCATGCCACTCATCATGTTGCCGCCAAAGCCACCTCCCATGCCACTCATCATTTTGACGCCGAAGTCACCTCTCATGCTGCTCATGTTGCCACCAAAGCCACCTTCCATGTTTCCACCAAATGCACCATTCATGGCACCACCCATCATGTTCATGTACCCTCCCATTCCACCTCCCATGGCACCTCCCATTCCTTGCATGGGATCTCCCATTCCTCATCCCATCATGCTTCTCATGAGCATTTGCTTCTTCATGAGCATTTTATCGCGACAAAGTTCGACATACGCCTTTTCCTTGGCATCAAGAGTAGATGTGTCCATGAACATAAACTTGAATGCCTTCTCCTCAACCATATTCATCTCGTCGGCCGCCACTTTTCTCTCATCAAGCTCAACCTTTCTCTCCTCGTCCGCCTCCCTCCGTCGCTCGGCTTCACTCCCCTCCTCAATTTATTTGAGCTTCAATAATTTTTTTCTTCCGCATATTCTTTCCTCGCCATGACGATGGCATCAGATCCTTCCTTGAGATCATCATCTCCGGCCTTGGTTCCCTTGACTTTCTTAGTTTCATCAGGCATATATGATTTTGTTGCCGAGTGAGGAGTTGGGCTCCTTCTCTCATCACCGGGGACATCTTCTTCATCCTCCACCACCACACTTTTCTTCTTCGAAGCATTGAAAACTTCTCATCCTTGATCTCTTTGTAGCAATGATGAAAAGTGAAATATCTTCCTTTCTTCTTACTCTTCTCTCTTTTGTTGTTCCTATCTCGAAATAAACCTTGTGAATCATTTTCTACCCAAAAAAAGCACCCAACATGTCATCATCAAACTAGTCAACATTTCAACAATTGCAGAAAGTAGAGAAAGCATGGAAGAACAAACGGTTATTACCAAGTCACTATCAACGCAACCACTCGGGTTCATGTGATCAATATTTGCCAAGAAACCCGCCTACTTTTGACATTTGGCGTTGATGGTGCCCCAACATTGACGAAGGGAGCCACTTGAGCGATAGTGGCCGCTAGTGTTGCGCGCATCGAAGTAATCCTTAATGTGTTGCCAATAAGTGTTGGCTGCCGGGGTTACGATCCTAACAATGAGTACTAGGGGTACGAAAGAGGGGCAGAGCCTAGCTATGGCGCAGGTGTAGCACTCGTTTTTTATGGGTTCAGGCCCCTCTCGGAGGAGGTAACATCCCTCGTCTCGTGCCCTAAGGCTTGTTTTCTCTTGGGTGTGTGATTACAAGGAATGTTGAACCCCTGCCAAGGAGGAGGGGGCGACTTATATAAAGTGCATCGCGTCCTCTTTACTCCCATGTTACAAGGGTGGTTTAATGGCTATAACTACGACAGTTACAGGTAACGGTAGCCATGACTATGCTTAAAGTCCGACTTAGGACTACTCGACCGTTGCAGCTCCCAACGTCGCCCTTGCGCCTTCTTTTTTCGAGTGGTGGTGGCGCTAGGCAGACTGGAGGGAAGACATCCAAGTGTCGTCGATGGATCCGAGTGGATTTCTTGTCATGCGCATCCGAATGCATCTATGGTCCAGGGACCTACCAATGATGGTGTGGGACCCCAGGTGGACCTTAGATGTCAGGTCCTTAACCCCACCAGTAGTAGGTGACCCCATCATTGGTGGATTGTTCGGTCCCAACGGTTGCATCTTGAGAGACTTTCATCCATGCGATGCAAATCAATACATCTTCGGCTTTGGTATAATTTGTTGTTCTTCCCTTCATAACGAAGCCCTCATCATCCATCTCGAGATTGTCATCATCATATTGTGGAGTTTCATACTCTTGCGATGCATACTAATGTGAATACTCATCATTTGTCACATTTGTCACGTGCATGAAAGCTTCATCATCCAGACTACAAATGGACGTACACGCAATCAACTTCACATTATATTGGAATCGACAATTGAAACAACAAAAAGATGCACCGTTTTTTTTAACATTTGTGACATATCATCGAACACGTTGGATGCGGTTGCCGTCGGCGTGGACACATCTTCCTCCGTGGCCGGCGGCGGCAGCGGAGGAGGTGGATAAGGAGCTCCGTGGCCGGAGGAGGACGCCAAGGTCGGCGACGGCTGCAAATCGCCCGATGTAGCCGCGTCCGGCCTCGAGATTTTTGCCGGCCGAGGTTAGTTCCACCCCGGTTGCGCTCGCGCTGCCGGCCGCTTCACGCCTCCACCGTGAGGCTTGGCAGCCCACAGCTTCTTTGCAGCCTCCGGCGCAACGGCGACCTGCCGGGGTGGGGTAAATCCAGGGCGGCGGCGACATGGAGGCGGAGGCGGCCGCATTGGGCAAAGTTGGCGCGGAGGCAGCGGCCGCGGCGGGGTCGGTCGGGGCACCGGTGGCGGAGTCGGAGAAGGCGGCGGGGTCATCGGCGTCGGCCATGGCGGCGGCGGGCGGGAGGCGAACAGACGGGAGTCGTTGCGTCCTTTCATCTCGTATGGTGGAGATGCAAATTTACACCGCGGGGTGTTGCAGTTTACATCTTCGAAAGGCAGAGATGTAATTTTTTTTTGCATCTACACCATCTGTTGAAGATGTGTTTTCGACATCGAAGATGCAAAAGGTAGTTGTTTTTTTCATATACGAATAGATGCTCTAATCAACTGTGCCCTCCCGCTCCATGCACAAATGAACCTCACACCTTCCCAATTACTATTGCAAAACAGCGTCGAATCACCAGAGAAATTATTCCCACAGCCACTAAATCAGCGAGTATCTCCAACACCACCTAGGATGAAGATCAACCCCCCAGCCTCCACCCTCTCGCCGTACTCCAGTTGCATGGATTTACCAGTTCCATCTGTACTGCAGAATACGTAGGTGGCGCCATAAAACTTTAAAAAATGTACTGCTCATCGACACTGTGTAAGACGAGCGTGCAGATCTGTGCACTGCAATGTCTGTAGCCTGACTGCCGTGGAGCCGAGCAGGTCGGCACGCGCACGCATAGGGCACCGGGACGTGAGGACACGGCCTAGTGCAGGGCAGAGGCAGGCCCAGCGGCCCCTTTTGTTTAATCGAATCTCCGCCGACTAGTTTCTTTCAGAGTTAGTACGTGTACCCCAACGCTTCGTGCTTGGGAAATGTCTGCCTTTTGACAACTTTAAATCCATGCAATGGAGTGCATCCGTCATCCGTGAATGATGGGGATGCAAATATTACTTCATCCGGTTTAAAATAAGTGTCAGAATTTTAAACTATGGTTAGTTTAAAACTACTATACCTATTATAGATTGGAGGGAGTACTACTTCTAGACTTGTTTGTAGACAAATTCATATAGGTATAGGTATATATGTGGGATTTTCCTTCTGGATAAACTACTTCCAAATTGTGTTCGGATTCATTCCCTCTGTAATTGCAAACACATAGTACATACCTTAATACAATCCATACATTAATACACCACAATCTATAGTTCTACAGTGTTACTTAACTTAGGAGTGTGAGATTAATTAACACTTACTATACGTGGCAAACGCGCCAATGCAAGTTGTTTAATTATCAAAGACCGAAGAGGAGTTAGTTGCACCAGTGCAGATTGGGTCCTTGCACACGGCTAAAACCTCCTATCGCAAACACAATTTCTAATCGTCACCTTGCGACGGTGCGCATAGGGGTGCATAGCATACGATAGAGGATAGTATGTGACAGGTCGGGTCCCTTGGGGGACATTCGATAAAATTGAAACGATACAGAGAAGATTAGCATGGCCCCTGCGCAAGGATGACACGCACAAATCCAAAAAAAAAAGTATGTGACAGGTCGGTTTATCGCACACATTACACCTGATAGCAAAAGTGTGTGATGGAGCGAGGTTTATTAATTCGGCATATTTTCCCCCTAAAGCATAGCACAAGTAGAACTAGAGGGAGGGAGCACATGTGTCAAAAAAAAAGAGAAAACCGGACGAGAGAAGCGGTGTGAGACAGAGAAAAAAAACGCTAAGGAAGAAGTGATGTGGGGCAGAAAAAATTGGGGCGAAGCTAGGCGCCGGTGTACCGGCCGAAGTTTTAGGCCGGTCCGCTGCCAGGCGTTGGATCCCGTACAAAATAACGGTCTGGATAGCGCTATTGAGTCGTCTTCTTCCTTCCACACAGGCTTGAAACAAAAGAAAAGGGAGGTCTCCATGCTCGCCGCCTGTCTCGCGCCATCCATGCTCGCCGGCCCACCCTGCGCCGCCCGCGCTCGGACCCGTGCTCGCCGGCCATCCTCGCGCCGTCCGCATCCGCGCCGGTGCTCGCCCACCCTCGTGCCGTCCGTGCTCACGCCCATGCTCGCCGGTCACACTCGTGCCGTCTGTGCTCGTGCACGTGTTCGCCGGCCACCCCCGCGCTCGTGCCCGTGCTCGCCGGCCACCCCCGCGCCGCCCGTGCTTGCCGGCCACCTCCTAATCTTCGTCGAGCCTGCAGAAACACCATGAAAAACTGGATGTAGCAAAAATCCTCGATGGACGTAGCAAAAACTACAAATGGTTCCAGCAAAAAAAAGGGTCGCTACCGCCACGGGACGCAGCTCGGCCATGAATGAACGTAGCAAAATATGTAGCCGGTTCCAGCTAAAATCGTCGCCGGTACCAGCAAGAAAGAAAAATAGCATTGTAGCACTGGTGTTGTAGAAAAAAACTCTCCTCCTTCCTCAGGCGATCTGCTCGACACCGATTGCAGCAGAATGAGACACCGGTTGTAGCAAAAAACGCTGGATTACCGTGGCTACAAACTCCGGCAAACTCGGGTTGCAGCTCTGACTAACGTGGTTGCAGCTTTTCTGGTGAACGGTTGTAGCATTTGTCGGCACCCCTTGCCGGTTGTAGCCCCGGTGTGCGTACGCTGTAGCATTTTTACAAGCTGGTTGTAGCTTTTGTAGTACGTGGTTGTAGCATTCGCGACCCCGGCCCGTCATCTCAGCATCCTCGCTCGTCGTTGTCGTCGCCGCCGTACACTCGCCGTCGCCGTGGCCAGTTGCAGCACCGACATCCGCCAGTTCCAACTTGTGGGCGTCGCGGTTGCAACACTCGCCGGGTCGTGGCTGGGTCTGGTGAAGTATACAGAGCTCCGGTGCGCGGATCCGAGCGGATCTGGCCGAGGACGAACAGACCGACTGATTCCCGTGGTGGCGGTGCCCTGGAGGCCTCCATGCGGCGATGGTTGACAGCGTTGGTGCGGTCCCTGAGAAAAAGGACAGAGAGAGATGGAGCGATAGGAGAAAAAACGGAGGAAGAGGAATATGCATTGCATGCTGGCCCACTGTGTGGTGCGTGCGTGGCAAAGGCGCCGGCCAAGCGTTTGGCCGGTGCGCCGAGGCGAAATGTTTTTCAAAAGATTGTGAGGGGGAAGCATTGTGGGACAAAAAAAGAAGCGAAGCGGGCAGAAAAACGGTGAGGGAAATACTCCCTCCTTTTCAGAACATAAGATGTATTAGTTATTTAAGAAATAAAAATGTACATGTTTGACCAGGTTTTTGAAAAAATACCAATATCTACTATATCAAATTTGTATAATTAGATCTATCATGAAAATTATTTTTATATTTTATTTTTTGTATTGTAGATGTCGGTGTTCTATTTTATAATCTTGATTAAACATACATAAGTTTTACTTACATGGAAATAGATACATCTTATATTCTAAAGAGGAGGGAATAGATCTGATCGAGCGCTACACGGCTACAAGACGCGGATCAAGCGGCGAGTTGCTCAGTTGTAACAAGACTCCCGACGTTCGCTAGATACATTATATGTATATATATGCGTTGCTACAACACGATCAATAGTTCTACAGTGCTACTTAATTTTATGTGTCTGCAGTTATTTGATACTCCCTCCTTTTCGGTTTATAGAGTTTATATCAATTTTTTTCATTTTGCCAATTTAAATGGGCCATCTTCATCTCCTTTTGAGATTCCGAGGCACATTAAATCTTTGCATGCAAGAATTAAAAAGAAACTCACCAATGCATGTAATGCTATTACTCATCTAGTGGCCAAGCATGCATGCACTACAATTAATCCCAATTAATGCAACAATTTAGCTTGAGTAATTTTGTAAAGTACGAGATACATTCCTCCACTCACCATTTGTCTTGGAAAAAATATATGAGACCGGGTCTCATATAAAGCAGATGAGACCCACCCTGATGGATGACACATGGGGGGGGGGAGAAATTCTCATCTACCCCACCCTCCACCTGAAATCAGGGGGGAGAAATTAGATACTTTGTGATTTGTGAATGCCACGTGTTATCCATCAGGATGGGTCTCACCTGCTAACCCGTGAAACCTGGTTTCATAGAATTCTTTTCCGTTTGTCTTGGTTGATGAGATTTTAGATTTGAGCCCTGTAAACCGGAAGGGGGGAGTACCTACTATTCCTCAGGTCCAAAATATAATGCGTCCTCGGTTCCCGTGCTATAACTTTGACTATAAATTTAACCAACGAGATCAACTGCGGCGGGAGCAAAAGTTATATCAGCGAATTCGTATTCAAAAGAAGTTTTCAATTATATAATTTTTGCTCCCGACGCATTCAGTCTTGTTGATTAAATTTATGATTAATATTGAACCTTGAGAAGCGCGGGCGCACTATATTTTAAAACGGAGTATAATATGTTCATCCCTGAAAGGACAATGGACAATATAATATGTCTTTTCCATTCTGGTACATTGTCCGTTTGTCGATAGTAATAAGATATTGAATTTATAAGAACATCAAATCTAAAGCCTAGTCAGTAGTCACCTAGATCTGTCATACGTACTGTGATAAAGTCAAAAAGCTTAATCGAGATGGTGATTGCACCACCCATTCCAAGCCCACGTAAAAATTAGTGTTTGCACGTCATTGATCGAACTTAGCAACGCGAACATGCGTCGTTATTTTGTTGAAGGCTTTGCCTCTTAGCCATTATGCTGGCCTTTATTGGTTGCATTCGGCAATCAGAATGAAAATTCTCTTCTTTGTTATCGCCGGATGAACGTGGCGACGTCAACATGCATGAGTGTATTCCTTCTTGAAGGCATTGTGATGTAGGGCTCGATCCTTGTTTGCCTGATCTTCATGAATTTGAGGTGGATTTGGGGAAGAATATGGGAAAAACATGTGGAAAGCAAAGGGAAAACACTCTATTGAATAAAATCCGCAACAAGTACTCCTTAGATCACAAACAGTACATGGATGCATCAAGATCCAATAACAACAAGGAAAATGAAGATACACGGGTATTATTGAGAGAGAGTTCTTCGCTAGATCTCATGAGAGAGAGGAAAGTCTTGATGATCCTATAATGGGGATTCTTCCCCAAAGGAGCCTTGAATTCCTAGAAGAATCTTCTCCTAAGTGGTATTGAATCCACTTATGGATCTATTGCCAAGAGGAATTCCACTAGGGGAGGTAGATGAGCTAAGCTCTCTCTTTTCTCTTTATTCTAGCTAACCCTAGAAATGAGGTGGGGGAAAGTATATATAGTGCCAGCAACGAAGGGATAAGTGTGGGAGAGAGATAGGGGTACATGGGCCATGGCCCAACTCACTGCACGCAGGCACATGTCGGGTGTTCCGACTTGGGGTCAGACATTCTGACCATGTGAATGGTTACCTCGGACATTCCGACTTGAGATAGAGCCGAAAATCATTAGTGGAGGCTGGGTTGGAGGTAAGGTCGGTCATCCGACTTTCGTGCAACTTCTGGGGCTTGTTTCTCGCCATTCCTTCTCCAATTCCAAGCTTCCATCTTGGATGGTGTACTAGTTCTTTTACACTTGAACTTCTCCTCGTCATCCGTGAAGCTCCGCTCAAATCTATACATGCACGATGGAGGGTCAAGTAGTATACTATCCTTGAAGGGGACAAAAAAGACATGTGTAAAGGAGAAGATTCACCTTTGCATATTTGCAAAGGAGTTCCTAGCATCGTCGATGGGCATATGGAGGTGTGTCTCCGTCAGATATGTCTTTGGTGGATTTGCTCGGATCTGATCGTCGTTTGTGTGATTTCAGGTTCGATCCTTCCCGCTCTTCATCGGCGGCGGTTGTTGTTCTGGTGCGCTGGTCCTGTGGGGCCTTAGCATGACAACTTCCCAACTGTCTACTACAACAAGTTTTGCCGACTCCGGTGAGGGAGGAGCGATCACGGTGGCGCACCTTCGGCTTGCTTAAGTGCTTGTAATCGTCGCTAGGTGGTCTATGGATCTGGATGTAATTTTTATTATTTTTTATGTTTGTTGTACTACCAATTGAAGATAAATAGTTCGGAAGTTCTTTTGCAAAAAAGAAAATCATCTTTGAATACTTGCAAGGCGTCCTTTGCACTACATTTGTTTCTTTTTTGGATAAGAGGCTATTGTTCGGCCTTAGAATAAGGACACATTTTAGACATTTGTTTCTTCTATATGATGTATCTAAACAAAGTCCAGTGCTCTATATTTATTTTTTGAAGAAAGTCTTGTATATATTCAATTGTAGGATTCAGATTTTTTTACGGCTTGTACGATGCCCATCATTTGGGTTGAATTTAGTGGATTTCATTCCTGAATTCCCAGGCTTATTCATTTGGCTGCCACGGAACTGACCTTCATATTTCATTCTTAAATTCCAGAGGACAGAAACTTTGCCAAGCCCCAAAATCACAGGCCTTCACTCGTCATTTTCTGCGATTTCGGTCGCTCCCCTCTGACGACTAATTCTAGGCCTTCACCCATGATTATAAGGTCAGGCGAGGGCGGGGGCGGACCCAGAACAAAAATGACCCGGTGTCCACATATACACAATACATGGGTGGGTACCAAGCAATAATATACATAAGAGTACTCCCTCCGTAAAGAAATATAAGAGCGTTTAGAATTCTAGGGTAATTTATGAAAATGTTTCTTAAAAGGACGAAGATCTTAGCACAAGATGACAATATTTGCCCATCAAGGCATCAAATGAACTAAATGATGTTTCATCAACTAGTCGTTTACTCTTTTTTTTAATTTTGGTATTGGCTGGCATTTTACCGCTTGGCATTTTTTATTAATCTTGTGTGTTACTCCTTCGTAAATAAATATAAGAGCATTTAGATCACTAGTTTAGATCACTAGTTTAGTGATTCTTATATTTGGTGATCTAAATGCTTTAGTGATTCTTATATTTAGTGATCTAAATCGCTCTTATATTTCTTTACGGAGGGAGTACTCTTATGTATATTATTGCTTGGTACCCACCCATGTATTGTCTATATGTGGATATATTATTGCTTGGTACCCACCCATGTATTGTCTATATGTGGACACCGGGTCATTGTTCTGGTCCGCCCCTGGATGTAGCTAGTATTTTGCCTTCCAAACCTTGCCTAATACAAACTTTGAAGCTTTGAACCTTTGTCTTGCTTGTGTCAGGCTACATTTTGTGCTTTATGAAGGTGAACATGTCAGTCATAGTTAAATTTTAAGATGTGGATTGTGTTTTATGGAGCTTCTGTTTATATGAAATATGGCGTGCCGCAACTTGTTTCATGTTGGCATGAATGTTAAATATTTGGAAAGATGATGTCCGTGCATTATGAAGTTCATTTTTGAAGTCGGATTATGTGTGGATTTATCAAGTGTTGCCAAAATGGTAGCCAAACAGGATATGGTAGTTATTTCAGTCTAGAAATCGGTGTGGCAGCCAAACATGATTTTTGCATCTGGATTTCCATTCCAACCAAACGAAATCCCCATGGAGAGGGTGCCAAACGAGCTGTTAGGGTAATTATAGGATTCAAATAGGCATGGCGTACAATCATGGACTTTTCCAGTTTTCTTTTTTTTTTCAAATATATACTTGAACCAAAGTGGCTCTAAACTCGGGCCGTTATGTATACTTTGTTTTTTCTTATAATATACTGTATAAAAGAGAGGTCTTCCCTCCGATCATGTATACATTTTACATAGTACGTACCACAAAATAGTAGTTAAACTGTAAATCCGACACTGCACGGCTGACGACGGTACGACCTCGTCGGTGGAACGCCACTGACGATCGAGCTTAGCTGCAGCATTATTCAACACTAGTAGGTGCAGCAGCTACGTACTACAGTACGTTACTAGGTAGGCGGTCGATCGATCTATCATCTATGGGTTGTAGTAGATGATCTTGATCTCGGTGACGCCATGGCAGTTGCCGCCGGGGACGGAGTGCTCGAAGCAGTGGTTGCCGCTGTTGCATCCGGCGGTGGGGCAGTGGCCCTGCAGCGGGCTGCCGTGCGGGGTGACGGAGACGCGGATGGGCATGCTCGCCTGGTCGGTGCTCACCTCGTAGTACGCACCGCCCTCATGGCCGATGTGGAACTTGGCCACGGCGGCGCCCTGCGCCGACACGCTCCCCGACCACGCGCACACGTCGAACGACTCGTGCTTCCCGTTGGGGAGCAGCCACCCGTTGGGGAAGAGCATCTTGCTGTTCGAGACCGCGTTGATTCCCAGGTTCAGGTCGTGGCCACACAGGTTCTGCACCGTCACCTTGTGGCCGTCACAGCCTTGACCGGCGGCGGACATGGCCGTCGCCGACAGAGCCACGAGTAGCAGGAGGGCAAGGGACTTGGAGGACGCCATGGCTAGCTAGCTACTACCTGTTGGTGCTAGGAAATCGGGATTCGAGGAAGAAGAGAGAGTGGGTTGAGGTTTATGGCTCAGGGTGGCGGGGGTATTTATAGGTTAATTATGGCTTTGGCATGAAGGTTCGAGATTGTAGCCGCGTCTGATGTTCACTAGGTTAAAGAACTTAAACCTATCATTGATAGTGCGACGAGCTAAAGACGCCGGTGTCGACTGAGAAATGTTCTCTCGGTGTACGTTCGTTCTGGCCGGGCTAGCATGTGTGCGTGACACGTTACTTTGTGTGTGTGTGTGTGTGTGTGTGTGTGTGTGTGTGTGTGTGTGTGTGTGTGTGTGTGTGTCACATGTTACTGTTACCGTGCCAACGGTCCAGCCGGTGGCTCGCAACAAAATTTGGTGTGGTTGAGTAGGAGTAACATGTTGTGTGGGTCCTTGGATACACGAGATTAAGTACACGCCCAATTATGTGTCGCGTTCAACTTAAAAAAGAATAGGGAGTACAACTGTTTTATCTCTCGCTCTACTGCACTCGCGTGCTCGTGTCATCTGTGCACCCGAGACGGAGCATGAGGCAGTACCAACGTGATGCCTCCATATTTTACCCCATAGTTCATGGCCTGAAGCATCTCTCCGTAGCCTGACTCTACTGAAAAGCCGAGCAGGACGGCACGAGCTTTGCCCCCCGAGAAAAGGACGGCACGAGCACGCACAGGACACCGCACCGGGGCATAAAGACACGGCCTAGTGCAGGCAGGGCAGGGGCAGGCCCAGGGTGGCTTTTGTTTAATCGAATCTCCGCCGACTAGTTTCTTTTCTTTGAATCCAGAGAGCTACCCCTACGCTTCGTGGTTGGGGAATGTGTGCTTTTCCCTAACTTTAAATCCACGTACGCATCGCATGCAATGCAGTGCATCAGCGTATGGCCACATGTTTCCAGTTTATACCGGGCGTGCAGATATTAATTCTAGGCCTGTTTGTAGAAAGATCGCAGGTATAGGTTGGATTGCAAATACTCCCTCCATTTTCTTGTACAAGACCATTATAAAAGCATCTCCAGCCGTTGGCTTCCCAGAAGCGCCTAAAATCGTCGTCTGAGGGCGAGCCGGCGCAAAAAACGGTTTGGGGGCGAGTTGGTCCCCAGTCGCCGGCCCCAGGGCCGCCCCTAGACGCGTCTAATTTAAAAAAAACGTCCGGCAAAGTTCGGTTAAACAAGGCTAAATTTCGGCAAAGACATGTTCGCGGCTTACATAGCAAATATATCTAAAAAAGGAAATCGTTGAACCTGGAGTAGTCGTCGACGCCGTCGTCGTCGGCCTTCTCCTCCTTGACGCGGCCGTCCCTGCTGGACCCCTGCCCGGCGTCGCCATGACGGACTGGTGGCGGCAGCGGCGGCGCGTCGTCGTCGTCGAGGACGACGACTCCTCCTTCGTCGCGGCCACGGCGGCGCTGCTCGAAGGGCCGCGGGACGGCGCACTGGCGCTCCCTCTCCATCTTCAGGAAGTCCTTGCGCGCCCATTTCATGGCCGCCTCGTCGTCGAGCTCCACGTCGCCGTGCTCCGTCTTCACGGCGGGGAGCCCCGGCTCCGTCTTCATGGCCGCGAGCCCCGGCTCCGTCTTTGGCTTGACGAAGCGCGGAGGAGCCGACGAGGAGGCGCGCCGGCCGCCCTCGTTGATGACAATTCCGACGCTGCGAGTGCGCCGGCCGAGCGGCGTCTCCGCCGCGGTCTCGGCCTTGACGCCGAGCAGCGCCGGAGAGCCGGAGGAGTGGCAAGAAGATCGTGAGGAGGAGTGTGAGGAGAAGACGAGGAGGAGCCGAACCTCCTGGGCATCCATTGCCCGGCGCATCGGCGGTGGGTCGGGGCGGCCACCGGGGGAGGGTATGCTAGCGGCGGTTCGTTGCCGCCCTAAAGGTGCGCCAGCACGCCCTCGAGCGTGCAGCCAGGGACGCCCCACCAGACACGGCGCCCCTCGCTGTTCTTCGTGCCGCCCACCACCGGTGCCCCGTTGGTGGACGCCATCCTCTGCTCCTGACGGCGCTCGAAGTACCCCGCCCATGCCGCGTGGTTGTCGATCTGGTTGTCGGCGGCGTACTGGGGGAGGGCAAGCTGCTCGTCGGTGAGGGAGGCGCGCACGAGCTCGACCTCAGCGGCGAAGTAGGGGGGCGCGCTGTTGGGGATATACATAACAGGTAGGCCCACGAAGGGTCGAAATATCATGAAGCATGGGGCCCACACAACATGTGGGTCCAGGTCAATTTCATACAGACACACTATCCACTCGGACAAGCAGCATACTATCCACTCGACCAAGCAACATACCATCCACTCGGATGACGGCTCACCACTCGACCGTACGACTCACTCGGTTATACGAAGACCAGCAGGCAGCAAGGCAGTCAGCATCTTTCTAATAGTGAGGGCTTAATAGCGGGCTGGCATTACGGCATTCATACCCCACTTTGTAACATAGGAGGTGAGGGGGTGGCGCACTCTATATAAGCCACCCCCCACCACTAGACAAGGGGGTTCTTTTCTTCCACCTCTCTCTCTTTTCACCATTAGTCTCATGACTTAGCTCAGGCCTGGGGATCCGTTCCTCTCTTCCACACACACACATTGTAATCTCCGGAGATATACTCAGATAAAACAAAGCCTCTCCGGAGCACGAGACGTAGGGTTGTTATCTCCACCGTGAGAGGCCCGAACTCGTTAAAACCACCGTGTCACCCATATGCATCTCGATAGATCATGCTCCGTTATCCTACCCCTATTCTACTGTCAGACTTAGAACCACGACAGTTGGCGCCCACCTTGGGGCATGGCGTCTATCGAACCATGATGCAAATGGTTTTTTCTCCAATCTTCAACAACAAATCAACTACCATCGCCAGAGAAATTGGCCGCTAGAGCTCTACTCATCGCACCATTCGTATAAACAAAAGGACCAGGGAAGTATCCATTCGATCTAGTCTCTTTACAATACATTGTCTAACAATGAGTTTGTCTTTTCCTCCTATAGGATCAGACACACCCATGCATGAATAAATCAGAGAAGAGACGAGGAAGGGAAAAGGGCATCAACACGGTGCGCCAAGAGTCGTGGTCATCCGTCCTCACGCACGGCCGCCAGCGCGCCGGACCGCACCTCCTATTCTCAATCGACTTCAAACCGCTCGTCAGCCGGCTGCAACGATCGCAGGCGCTCGACAGTCCATCTGACAACACGGGCGCTCAACTGTGGTCACTATGACGCGTGCGCAGGCCTGGCGTTGAAGCCGCCTCTCCGCGATACCCTGACACGGCACGTTGCGGGGGCGTCCCTCGTGAACCGCCGCGCGGCGACCTCCGCACTGGATGCACGGGCGGCACGCGGCACCAACGCCGGAGCCGTCCACGTCTCCGATCAGCTCTGCCCACGCGCGGCCTCGTAGGAAGACGCCGCCCCGCACTCGGATCCATCGCAGCCAAAAACCGCTGCTGCCGTGGGTCATACGATGGATCTTTCGAACGGAAACAAATAACACACAGCTGACGCCGAGCAGCTCCTTACCCGGCCCCGATTGTCTCCTCCCTCTGGTGCAGAGTAGCTCTTCCTTCCGGCGTCAAGCGACTCCTCCCTCCATCATCGGGACTGAACACAAATAGACTCGGGAGAACGACCCGGTTACTCGGGAGAATCCACTCAGATGCATTGCACTCCCGGACAGCTTCAGGCACTCGGTGGTCCCTCCCTCCGGCATCGGTTAGCTGGCACATCGCGCGGGCACCTGCGGCTCGACGACGGCCCCAGGAGCACCTCCTTCCGGCATCGACTGAACGGGCACGCGGCAGCGACTCCTTCTGGCTTCAGCTGCTCGACAGTACTACACAGACCAGTTCCAGTACACGACGGTTTTACTCGGACTGAGACTAAAGCTCACTGGAACAACGGTCCACTCGGGCAGTCTGCTAGCACTCAAACACCCGCGCATCATTGCCACTCGAATGTTCGCGACTTCATCAAACTGTCTGACGGCCGCCCCGTGCATCACCACTCCGTGGGACGCGTCTACATCACTCGAACGCCTTGCGCGTCGCCACTCCGCGGGACGGGTCTACTTCACTCGGACGCCCCGCGCGTCTCCACTCTGCGGGACGGGTCTACTTCACTCGACCACCCCGCGCATTTCTACTCCGCGGGACGGGTCTACTTCACTCGGACGCCCCGCGCATCTCCACTCCGCGGGACGGGTCTACTTCACTCGACCACCCCGCGCATT
>NC_041389.1:122779994-122780329 GCF_002162155.2 Triticum dicoccoides
CCCGTGCATCACCACTCCGTGGGACGCGTCTACATCACTCGAACGCCTTGCGCGTCGCCACTCCGCGGGACGGGTCTACTTCACTCGGACGCCCCGCGCGTCTCCACTCTGCGGGACGGGTCTACTTCACTCGACCACCCCGCGCATTTCTACTCCGCGGGACGGGTCTACTTCACTCGGACGCCCCGCGCGTCTCCACTCCGCGGGACGGGTCTACTTCACTCGACCACCCCGCACATTGCTACTCCGCGGGACGCGTCTACGTCACTCGGATGCCTCGCTCGTCGCCACTACGGCACGCGCCTCTACTTCACCAGGACGCCCCGCGCATCATC
>NC_041389.1:122781957-122783479 GCF_002162155.2 Triticum dicoccoides
ACCTCATAACCACTCGGCCGCTCCGCGCGTAGCCACTCGGTTGGTCACCTAATCACCACTCGGCCGCTCCGCGCGTCGCCACTCGGTTGGTCACCCCCGCGCGTCGCCATCGGTTGGTCACCTCATAACCACTCGGCCGCCCCGCGCGTCGCCATCGGTTGATCACCTCATCAGCACTCGGCCGCCCCGCGCGTCGCCAATCGGTTGGTCACCTCATCACCATTCGACCGCCCTGCGCGCCTTCAGACAGCTAAGTCATTTTACATTCTGTTATTTTTGTCTTCCCGAGTATTCCATTATTCACACATCAGGTTCACTCGGAGGCCACACCACCGAGTGTACCTCTACGCTCGACTGCTTATTTTCACATACTTGCTTAGTACTGGTTATGTGACTCCGAAGTCCAACTTCCTTTTTTTTTCGCATATATCATTCACGAACACCATGTGTCGTTCTTCATTTCGAGTTTGCATCGGTCCTCCGGGGCTGCAACTCAGTCAAAACACTACACTTCCGTTTTATTTTAGCCACTCCCAGCGGGTGTCTATGGGTGTTATTCACACAAATCATTTCAGCACACATCAAATTTCCTCAAGAAATTATTGTGTTGACTTGTGCCATTTTTTACAGAAGTTACCGCGATCACTCGACGGTCCTACGCGCAAACTTCATCGCTGCTCGGACTCGGTCTCCATACTGGTCCTAGCGCACCACAACACTGACTTTGTCGCCCTGTTGATTTCAAACACGTCCGGCCAACCCCTCTATGGAATTCTCTTCATCGTATCAATGATATAGACCTCGTCGGGCATGAGACAGATAAGTCCCTTTCATAATTAAACTTCACACTTCACTCTTTTGCGAGTTTGCTTCTTCCGAGCATCACTCGGAAGCTTCTCCTCATCTTTAACCAAATCCGACTCGATGAATTACAAATCATCCATTCAAAACTATATTTCTCATATTCCGACATGTCCGTTGTCGAAGCCTGTAGTATGCTCGGGGGCTACGCCGCACTCGGGGGCTGCATCTCATTTGGAATGACACTCTCCTAAGTGGTCGAGTACTTCATCACCAATCAGACCCTTCACTTCAACAAGTACATTCGATCCGTCACTTTGACAAAATTCATAATCACCCAGACACTCTGCGTGCCATCTTCGTTCCTACTCAAATTCAGTTGTCGCACCGGTCTTGTTGCGCCACAGCCACACTACACCGACCTTGTCGCTGCATCAGCTTCAAAAGCATCTGGCTAACTCCTTCAATGACCATTTTTGCCATTCAGCTGGACACTTAGCCCTTCACCCGGCCGCCCCGCGCGTCGCCACTCGGTTGTGCGCGTCTTCACCACTCGGCCGCCCCGCGCGTCGCCACTCGGTTGTGCGCGTCTTCACCACTCGGCCGCCCCGCGCGGCGCCACTCGGTTTTGCACGTCTTCACCACTCGGCCGCCCCGCGCGTCGCCACTCGGTTGCGCACGTCTTCATTACTCGTCCGCCCCGCGCGTCTCCACTCGGTTG
>NC_041389.1:122783881-122799175 GCF_002162155.2 Triticum dicoccoides
CGTCGCCACTCGGTTGCGCACGTCTTCATCACTCGTCCGCCCCGCGCGTCTCCACTCGGTTGTGTGCGTCTTCACCACTCGGCCGCCCCGCGCATCGCCACTTGGTTCTGCACGTCTTCACCACTCGCCCGCCCCGTGCGGCGCCACTCGGTTTTGACACGTCCTCGCCCCTCGGCCGCCCCGCGCGTCGCCACTCGGTTATACACGTCCTCGCCCCTCGGCCGCCCCGCGCGTCACCATCAGTTGGACATGTCTTTACCTCTACACCCCCAGCACGGGAACGGCTAAGTTACTCATATGGTCAAACCTCATATCACACTCTGTAGCAAGCTTACCTCCTTCGAGCATCACTCGGGGGCTACGCGCGGCAGTTGGCCATGTCACCCTCAGGGGTTACGCCCATTTGGTCAACCTGTTGATCACATCAAGATATTCTTCTAACCATACATGCTCGGTTCGCCGAAGATCTATAAGTGAAGCACGTCCACTTGGATAAATACCCCTTTTCATGCAAAAGGGTAAAAATGAAGCGCCATCGCTGAATCGTATAGGCGACCTTACTCATCGGTCGTACAACCACCTCGTTATGCATCCATCCGATTGATTCAATTCCAGACAAAGATATTTGCCATGCCAACTGCATGGAGGTTTACCGAGAGACTTAAACCCTCTGCCAGACTCATCTAGTCCGATAGAGGCTCGGGGACTACACCCAGTGGGTGCACTCAGCGTGCCCCCACTGGAAGAGGACTCAGAAAGAAACATTTTGCTCGATGCAAACCTATCTCCAGTATTACTCGACCTCCGAGTCAGAGAAGAACAAGTTCGATCAGTACCAGCTAAGAAGAGTTTTAGTTCTCTCATACTCCCGCCGACTGCCCGCAGTCGACAGCAGTCTCGGGGACTACACCCAGTGGGTGCACTCAGCGTGCCCCCACTGGAATGGTATCCACTCGGAACGGTCCGCCCAACCCGAGTGACGGCCGAACAACAACAAAAAGACAGGCTCTAAGACTCCCGCCGACTGCCCACAGTCGATAGCAGTCTCGGGGACTACACCCAGTGGGTGCACTCAGCGTGCCCCCACTGGAATGATATCCACTCGGAACGGTCCGCCCAACCCGAGTGACGGCCAAACAACAACAAAAAGACAGGCTCTAAGACTCCCGCCGACTGCCCGCAGTCGACAGCAGTCTCGGGGACTACACCCAGTGGGTGCACTCAGCGTGCCCCCACTGGAATGGTATCCACTCGGAACGGTTCGCCCAACCCGAGTGACGGCCAAACAACAAAAAAGACACGTTCCAGGCGTGAAGAAATTCCGAGTAATCGGTTACTCGATGTAGGCCCAGCTCCAAATCACTCCAAAAAATTCTATAAGGCGAGTTTAACGCTCCTCCATGGACCTGTTTTGAACCTTCTTCTAGGACTCAAAGCGTGAAACTCACAAGTGTGGATCTGAAACCGACTCGTATTGGCGTTCCTCCGGGATAAGAATGGCATCTCTCTAAAAGAGCAGTCCATGTGTCAATCTGGTTGCACGGATTTAATGACACGCCCATACTCAGATCACGAGTTAAACCTCTCCCGAGAGATGAACGAATGTCACCAAGTTGCTCCTCACAGACGCTTACCTCGATTAGTCGGGAAGCATGGTGCCGGAATCCATTGAGATTTTGTTCAAACCTTGGTTGTCTGAAAGCGCAGCGACATGTACCGAGTATTTCTGTAATCACTCGGACCAAACTATGTCTTACACCAACTCGTTCTGCAAAATCGCAATCGATTCGGGGGCTAATGTTGGGGATATACATAACAGGTAGGCCCACGAAGGGTCGAAATATCATGAAGCATGGGGCCCACACAACATGTGGGTCCAGGTCAATTTCATACAGACACACTATCCACTCGGACAAGCAGCATACTATCCACTCGACCAAGCAACATACCATCCACTCGGATGACGGCTCACCACTCGACCGTACGACTCACTCGGTTATACGAAGACCAGCAGGCAGCAAGGCAGTCGGCATCTTTCTAATAGTGAGGGCTTAATAGCGGGCTGGCATTACGGCATTCATACCCCACTTTGTAACATAGGAGGTGAGGGGGTGGCGCACTCTATATAAGCCACCCCCCACCACTAGACAAGGGGGTTCTTTTCTTCCACCTCTCTCTCTTTTCACCATTAGTCTCATGACTTAGCTCAGGCCTGGGGATCCGTTCCTCTCTTCCACACACACACATTGTAATCTTCGGAGATATACTCAGATAAAACAAAGCCTCTCCGGAGCACGAGACGTAGGGTTGTTATCTCCATCGTGAGAGGCCCAAACTCGTTAAAACCACCGTGTCACCCATATGCATCTCGATAGATCATGCTCCGTTATCCTACCCCTATTCTACTGTCAGACTTAGAACCACGACACGCGCCACGGCGTCGAGCAACGGGGGAACGGGCACTCCCCCATTGCTGAGCCTCCACCCCGTCGGCCCGGCGCGCATGTCCGGCGGCGCCAGGATGTTGGCCTCGAACAGGAGCCACGACTCCTGTTCGTGGAGCGAGCGGCGGCCGAAGCCGTTGGCCACCGCCGCGTCGCCGAGGAAACGTGAGGCCATCGGGTGTCGGAGTGAGGGAGAAGGAGGGCTCGGCGGTGGCGCGGGGGAGAAGGAGAGCTCGGCGGCTAGGGTTGGTGTGGCCACAGGCAAGGGAGGCCACCGGCTTTATATAGCCGCACCCGTGTGTACGCGTGGCGGGAGGGGAGGAGTCGCCGCGCCGCCCCGTGATGCGCCGCCCGTGAGGAATCAATGGCAAGGCTGACCGGCGGCGACAACCTTGGCATTGATTCGCGCGGGAACCGAGGCGATGAGGGCGACGAAGCGCCAGTCTCGCTGACTCGGCGGGCCGGCGGCTGCTTCGTGCCAAAACCACTCGCCCCGGTGCCCCCGGGCGCCCCCAGTGTGCCGGGTTCGGCCTGGGTCCGCCGGCGCTGATTTCGGTCCAGGCCGGCGAAAATCGGCGCCGGCGCGAAAAAATCGCCTGGGAGGCCGTTCTGGGTGCGCGGATGGAGATACTCTAAAAACTACATTTTACATCTATACAAGGTCATTAATATTAATCGAGGCAAAAATTAATGATGTTTTATCATAATAGAAACTTGTTTAATACTTGCATGCATGTAGTTATTATAACACTGCTACTTCCTTCATATTTTTTCTTTGCATGCATGCAGACATATTAAATTAGTAGTAATCTCAATTAACGAAAAAAAAAGTTTTCAAAGTAGTCATTAAGTTTTATCTTGGTATTTGTATATGAATTTGTGATCTTGTAGTACATGTTACTGTGGTGTCCGACTCTCGACGCGCGTCCGTGGTACGCTGTCTTATGTCGGCAGTAGGATATGCATAGTTGCGAGAGCATCAAATCTTAGCCTGGTCATCTAGCATGTCATACTTACTGACATAAAGCCGGAAAACTAAATGATGAAAAGCATGTCGACACCTGCTGACTGAGACGTGAAAGCTGTGGCAAAGTGAACAAAAGATTTGCTTTGATCCTACTTGATTTAGATTTTTTTTAAGTTACTTGTAGGATTGTTTTGTGTGATTTATACGATTTAGTCCCATAAAATATTCTGGAGGAATATTTTCACTGCGTTTATTTTCTCTACAGTGTGTTTAAACATTCGATTATCTAGGATTCACGTAGCCACAACACTAGACAATTATCGCACAAAACCTAGCCCCCACCAAACGAAATGAAGGCTCTCTCCTACTGCAACCCTAGACGCCGCCATCAGCCCCTCTCTCCTGCTCCTCTCCCTCGCCGTCGCTGGAGGTCGCTGATGGGCAAAGCCCGTGCAGTGAAGGCAGCAACGGGGCCTCTCTCCCGGGGTGGTCTGCAGTGGTGAGGAGACCGATGGCTAAGTGGCGCTCATCGTGTAGAGGGTCGGCGATTAGGGGTGAGTCGACTTTGTGGCTTGCAGGAGGCGACTCGAACAGTTGTGGCATTGGTCGGCTTCCGGACAGGCGGGGGCGGAGGTTGGATCCTGTGCATGTGGCGGCTCATTCCTCTGGCATGGTGGTGCGGCCTCCGGCCCTAACGATGGTGGTAGGTTGTTGTGGCAGCCACTGCCTGTGATGACGGATCTGGGACTCCCCAGACTTGGCTTGCGATGGGTGGTGGTCGGTGGCTTTGGTCGATGGTATCGGTGGCAAGACATCGACTATCTGTGTTGTGCGGCAATTCATAATTCGCAAACATGACGTAAGTTCTGTGTGATGTCCATGCCTAGGTCCGCACGCGGGCGACTCTCCCCAAGCCCGTTTGCCATGGAATAGTTTGGATTTCAAATTCCCGTGATTAGGGTGTGTGGAAGTGCCTCTCCAGGCAATATCGTCTTCTTGGGCCATTGGTGGCAGCAAGACATGGTGCCCTCTGAGTATCAGGTCCCGAGCTCTAGGATGAAAACCCTAGGTTTGTCCTTTCGTGGCCACACCTAGCGGTGGTGGTGTTTTTGCGTCATTTTCTTGTTGAAGCATTGCTTTGGAGATTCTTCAAATGTACCCCCTGTCTGTGTCAAAACCGGCGGATCTCGGGTAGGGGGTCCCGAACTGTGCGTCTAAGGCTAATGGTAACAGGAGACAGGGGACACGATGTTTTACCCAGGTTCGGGCCCTCTCGATGGAGGTAATACCCTACTTCCTGCTTGATTGATCTTGATGATATGAGTATTACAAGAGTTGATCTACCACGAGATTGTAGAGGCTAAACCCTAAAAGCTAGCCTATGATTATGATTGTTCTTATCCTACGGACTAAACCCTCCGGTTTATATAGACACCGGAGGGGGCTAGGGTTACACGAAGTCGGTTACAGAGAAGGAGATCTACATATCCGAATTGCCAAGCTTGCCTTCCACGCAAATGAGAGTCCCATCCGGACACGTGACAAAGTCTTCAATCTTGTATCTTCATAGTCCAACAGTCCCGCCAAAGTATATAGTCCGGCTGTCCAAGGACCCCTTAATCCAGGGCTCCCTCAGTAGCCCCTGAACCAGGCTTCAATGACGATGAGTCCGGCGCGCAGATTGTCTTCGGCATTGCAAGGCGGGTTCCTTCTCCAAATACTCCATAGAAGATTTTGAACACAAGAATCGTGTCCGGCTCTGCAAAGCAAATTCCACATCCCACCGTAGAGAGCACAATATTCCACAAATCTAATTTGCTGACAACTTTTCATAGCGTGACGTCACGCCACGGCCCAGTCTTTATTCGAACCGTTTTTCACAACCATCAACTACACATAATGCGAGGCAGTTTCCTTGAAACGTCTTGTCGAAGCAGAGATCGTGTCCCCTTATCGCGGGATTCTCATCAATACGGGCATGGGTAACCCAACCATGCCATCAATCATGGCGCTTGGGGAATAAGCGATTTTAACAGGCAAGTGGGGAGGCGCACAGTTTCTACCGCCTTTATAAAGAGATAGGGATTTCCTTTTTTCACCCACGCCTTCTTCTTCCTTCACTCATCCATTCTCGCACGCTCGAGCTCCAGCGCCCCAGTTCTCACCTTCTCCGTACAACCATTCCAAACATGTCCGGAGCGGGAGGCAAGTGGATGGCGACATTACGAAGCTCTGGGAAGCCGGATACTTGGCCGCAGACATCGCGCACAGGCTCCCGGGCGCAAGGCAGATCGTTTTGACTCTGGAACCCCACGAGAGGGTTGTGTTCCTCGCCCACTTCGTCCGTGGACTGGTATTCCCCCTCCACCCATTTGTCCGCGGGTTCATGTTTTACTATGGGCTAGATTTTCATGATCTGGCCCCTAATTTCATCCTCAACATCTCGGCGTTTATCGTCGTGTGCGAGGCTTTCCTCCGCATCAAGCCCCACTTCGGGCTATGGCTGAAGATCTTCAACGTGAAGCCAAAGATAATGGTTGGCCAGCAAGCAGAGTGCGGAGGCGCCATGGTGGGCAAGATGCCCAACGTCACCTGGCTTGAAGGCTCCTATGTGGAGACCGTGAAGGGGTGGCAATCAGGGTGGTTCTACATCACCGAGCCGCACGACTCCAACTGGGCAGCAGCCTCCGAATTTAGATCCGGCATCCCCATGCGGCTTACCTCTTGGAAAAGGAAGGGCTTAGCCTGGGGTGTGCCTGCGGAGCTGACCGGACTCCAGAACTGCATCAAAAATATGATAAGCAAGAAGATCAAGCTTGTCAACATGGTCCAGGTCATGGTCTTCCGCCGGATCCTCCCGTGCCAAAGACGGGCATTCAACATGTGGGAGTTCGATTCGGCCAAACACCAAACGCTGCGAGAGCTCTTTGACACGACGCACAAAGACGTCTAGAAGGTGTTGTTCAAGGCCGCCGAAGTACCTCCTCCCACCATCGAGGACCGTGGACTCAGAACAAAGCGCCCCGCCAATCCGGTAAGCTCTCTATATTTCACAAGATGCGCCTTTCCTCAGTATGTTCATGGGAGGGATCTAAGCCATCATACTGATTTAACAGGACTATGTGGCGACAGCAGAGCAGATCGACTGTCCAGCTCCGTTACCTGAAGATCCGGCAACCGCTCTCCTGACGGAGATGTTGTTTCCCGCGCCCTATGAGGTGCCGGAGAAGAAGGCCAAGAAGAAGGCCACGGGGACTAGGAAAGGTCTCCGGCCAAGGTTGTGTCGGACTCATCGTTCGAAGACACCAAGGCGCACTCCTCCAACGACAACAAGGAGGAGGAAGAGGAAAACCCCCTCCTCCAAATAGAGGGGGGAGAAAAGGAAGGCCGCCCTATCCAGGGAGGCCGAAGGGTCCAAGAAGGGAAGGAACCTCCCTCCAGACCACTCCACAACAGCCGCCTACAGCGACGAGGAGTGGCTACCAAGGGACAAGCCCCTAGCAAAGTCGTAAGTATCCGGATACCATAATACTTCTGGCATGTTTTAGCTTGATGGCTTCTTATCATGTCAAAATATATTTGTGCAGTCCTTCCAAAGCCCGCATCGACTTATCCTCCTCGGATGGGTCCTTGAGCTCGTCGGTGATGAACAGCTATTCGCTCCCGACGCCCTCCACTCCCCGGCCCGCGAACGACACCGAAGTGTTGTCTTAGAGGAACCGGGCCAGGGAGAGATAGTTTGGGAGGCGCCTCAAGGTGAAATTCCTGATGCCGGGCTCATGGGAGGGGGGAGATCCCCATGGATTCTGATGAGGGGGGTCACAGTAGGCTTGGCCCCCAGCCGGATACTACGCCGGAACCTCCAGTGGTTCCGGATTCAGGCAGGTAGCCCCTCACTAAGGGGGGCAAGCCGCCTGTGCCGATGACCTATGTCCATCCAGAGGCATCGGATAACTTGGTGGAAGCGCTTCAGAGTGCTTCCCTTGATGAAGAACACCGTACTCTTATGAGTATGGTGATTGCAAAGGTTCAGTCCGCCAAAAGCGGATTGACTGAAGCCTGCGCCAGCTTCTGACAGGCTTTGAGGTAAGTAATTAAATTATGAGGAAGTATCACAGTATAGACAGTAGCCCCTGATACTCTGTGTTGGTGTTCGGAAAGAAAGGCCGAACAGAGGACCAAATATTATTCCCAGGAGTCTAATCATAGTATGTCTATGTGAATAAGCAGGCGTCACTGCTGGCCGCCGCCGCCGCCACTGCGGAGGTCTCCGGACTGAGGCAGAACCTGGGGCGACCCGAAGAAGAGCTCGGACTCGTGAAGAGGCAGCTCGAGGAGAACAAAGGTAAGTGATACCCCTTCTGAATGTTATATAAAGGAAAAAATCGTTGATGCTAATGGAAGCATGATGAATTTTAATAGGGGCCACGACCGAGGTGGCGGCCCTTAAGAAGGCGCTGTCCGAGGCCGAAGACAAAGCGGCCCGGGAGCGCACCGAGCGCGAAAAACAAGAGGCTCTGGTTGATGAGGTCCAGCAAGAGCTCCCGGATCTCGTCAAAAAATTTGAGTCCTTGGAGCGTGACTCCAAGACACAAGAGTCAGAGCTTGCGAAGGCCCGTCAGAGCGCGCATGGCGCCAAGGTCGAAGCCCAGAAGGCCCTCCAGGAGATTGAGGCGGCCAAGAAAATAGCGTCGGGTAAGGCTTTCATTATTCAAAGCAAGCATGTGAAGAAGACTTTCCTTTTACTTACCTGAATTCGGAGCTCTCCAGGAGCATTCGCAGATCTGCCGCACAGTAGTATCTCTGATGCCGCAGAGTTCTATCGAGCTAAGGAAGGGAGCTCGACGGATAAGCTGTTTTGGTCCCAGTATATTGGGGCCGAACATCCGATGCCCTTGAGCGACCAGCTGAAGCAACTGGTCGAACTCCACAAGGGGGCCGAGCTGGCCATGAAGGACCTCATAGTCCGGCTGTGGCCTGGCGAGCCCCTACTGATAGCTACTTCAGCCTTGTCAAGCGGATGGTAAATGCATGTCCGCGTCTTGAAGTCATTAAGCGGTCTGTCTGCATTGAAGGTGCATGCAGGGCCTTGGCCCGTGCGAAAGTGCACTGGGCAAAGATGGATGCCGAGAAGCTGGTGACAGAGGGGCCGACGAAGCGCAAGGAGCATTGCCACCCCAAACAGTACTATGACAATGTCATTAAGGGTGCCCGCCTTGTGGCGGATGAATGTGCTAAGGATGTAATATTTGAATGAATGTATTCATATCATCCTGTAATATGAAAACGAGTTTATGTGCTCTATACGACGCTTGTTAATTAAAAAATATTACCTTCTGTGCGGCCGTTTATAAAATCTTGAGAGTTGGTCAGTCGTCGGCTTCTGCCCCCATGTAACTAGTACTGGGGTGTTCGGGATAAATATAAACACTCTTTATCCAAATTTTTGGTCCTTTTAAGGAGGTATTTAACGCAACGAACAAGGCAATCGGACTATACAACTTTATCACTCTCACTTGGCCATAGAAGTCTACAATTTTAAATTTTGGTGAAGCCCCTAGTATCCGGAAGGCCGGACCTGGGGCGCTATACACGCCTAAATCGGACGAGGTCGATTCCTCGCCTGAAGCGGAAAAAATCTTTAAGGATTTGAGACCTCTCGAACAGCGACTGGCTCTCGCCTTATCATGACAGTTAGTTTTCGGCTTTCTCTACAGAGGTGCTCATCCGGAAGAACCGGGACACAATCGCAGTAGTTCTCCCTGCGCTACCTTAGCCGATATAGCGGAACGTAAGGTACCAAAACATAGGAGCCGGGTAAACCCAACTATTGACCCAAGACATGATTCAGAGCTGATGCATATAATGCTATAAGTTCGGGGTGCCGCACTGTCAAAAGTGTTCGGACTTTTCTTACCATGTTATGGGGTACACTGAAGCCCCTGGCAAACTGGGCGTACCAAAAAATGCACGGGTGTAATAAATAAGCAGTAAAGGAAAGGGGTAAATAAACGTAATAGTAAGCTGACGTTGTACACTATTTTCCCTTGTTATTCAAATGATACGTAAGAGCGTACATATACAAGTAGTGTGATAAGAAAAATAGGACTGTTTGACACATCCTGACCAGGAGCGAGCTGTGTGCGGGTATGTAAAACAGGTATAATGATCATTATTAGAGACCACCTGAGGATTCCCTTGGACGCCCCAGCTTCTTGTATTCTTGGTGTGTCCGTCCCGCTATGTGTCCGATAGTCGGTCTATCGGAAGAGCCTCCCGAAGATGGTGACCTGAAAGAAAAAAGGTGTAAAGATGCGTGGGTCCTGGGGCGGTCGAACCGCATTGTGGACCGTGTCATAGCCGTGCCTCTGCCTATGCCCATGGTATTTTAAGTGCGTAATTATGTACGCGTGGCACAAATTTTGCCGCTTGACTGAGGCTGAGGCGGAGGCCGAATTGCTAGTCAAGTTTTGGTTGTGCCGGATAATCCTGTTGCGGGGTACTCCGGACTCGCTTGACGGTGTCCGAGTTTTTTATCACCGAATTGGTTGTTTGCCTAAGAAGGTTGTTTTGTACTTCTGCTGCGAGGGCCGCAGTGTGCTCTTCCGTATGGAGCGAGCGCTCTGTGTTTCCATTAACTGTTATAACCCCGCGAGGTCCTGGCATTTTAAGCTTGAGGTATGCATAATGCGGTACCGCATTGAATCTGGCAAATGCGGTTCGTCCAAGCAGCGCATGATAGCCACTGCAGAAGGGGACGATATCGAAGATTAGCTCCTCGCTTCGGAAATTGTCCGGAGATCCGAAGACCACTTCCAGTGTGATTGAGCCCGTGCAACAGGCCTCCACACCTGGTATGACACCCTTGAAGGTGGTTTTTGTGGACTTGATCCTTGAGGGGTCGATGCCCATTTTGCGCATTGTATCCTGATAGAGCAGGTTCAGGCTGCTGCCACCATCCATGAGGACTCATGTGAGATGGAATCTGTCGATGATGGGGTCAAGGACCAATGCGGCCGAACCGCCATGACGGATGCTGGTAGGATGGTCCCTGCGATCGAAAGTGATCAGACAAGAGGACCATGGTTGAACTTTGGGGCGACTGGCTCCATCGCATAGACGTCCCTTAGTGCACGCTTCCGTTGCCTGTTGGGAATATGGGTTGCATATATCATATTCACTGTTTTCACCTGGGGAGGGAATTTCTTCTGTCCTCCTGTGTTTGGCGGCCGGGGTTCCTCGTCGTCATCGCTATGCAGCCCCTTTTCCTTGTTTTCGGCATTCAACTTGCCGGCATGTTTAAACACCTAGCATTCTCTGTTGGTGTGGTTGGCTGGTTTATTGGGGGTGTCGTGAATTTGACATGAGCGATCAAGTATGCGGTCCAAACTGGACGAGCCCGGATTGTTTCTTTTGAATGGCTTTTTCCGCTGTCCGGATTTAGAGCCTCTGAATCCGGCATTGACTGTCGTGCCTTCGGCGTTCTTTCCATTATTGCGATGCTTGTGGCTATTGCGTCGTGGCTTGCTGTTGCTGTCTCTGGCGTCTGAATCGTCGGAGTTTTTTGGTGTGATGTTGCTACGAGCCAGCCAGCTGTCCTCGCCCGCGCAAAAGCGGGTCATAAGTGTCGTGAGGTCTGCCATGGATTTTGGCTTCTCTTGGCCGGGGTGTCGGGCGATCCATTCGTCACGGATGTTATGCTTGAAGGCTGCTAAGGCTTCGGCATCCGGACAGTCGACAATTTGGTTCTTTTTAGTTAGGAACCGAGTCCAGAATTTCCTAGCTGACTCTCCAGGCTGTTGGGTTATGTGACTTAAGTCATCAGCATCCAGTGGTCGCCGTAAGTGCCCTGGAAGTTGTCGAGGAATGTGTCTTCCAGGTCCTCCCAACTGCCAATGAAGCTTGCTGGAAGGCTATTGAACCAATGCCGAGCCGGTCCTTTGAGCTTAAGTGGTAGGTACTTTATGGCATGTAAGTCATCGCCGCAGGCCATGTGAATGTGTAGGAGAAAATCATCAATCCATACTGCGGGGTCTGTTGTGCCATCATATGATTCAATGTTTACGGGTTTAAACCCTTCTGAGAATTCATGATCCATAACTTCATCAGTGAAGCATAGGGGGTGTGCGGTGCCTCTATGCCGGGCTACATCCCGACGTAGTTCAAATGAGTCTGGTCTATTGTATTCGGCCCGGCCAGACTTTGATTTATTGTATCCAGCGTGACGGTCATCGTCACGTGTTGTGGCGTGCCCCCGTGATCCGTAGATCGATCTTGACTGTCTTGCTTTGTTTTCCAATGCATCTCACAGGTCCTTCGTGTAGCGCCGGGCCTTAGTATTATCGTTTGATTGGCGACGGGGTGCGGTCTAGACTTCGGGCTGGCACGCTACTTTGTCTCGGCCACGGGGTGGCCGGTCAGCCGCATCATGCGCTGGTAGTGTTGGCTTTAACACCTCCTCCTCGAGTTGAGGTAGCAACCTGCGCTTTGGGTAACTTTTGGTAGGGTGCTCGAGTCTGTATTCCTCGGCAGCCAGGACCTCGGTCCATCTATCAGTTAGCAGATCTTGATCAGCTTGAAGCTGTTGCTGCTTTTTCTTCAGGCTTTTTGCAGTGGCTATAAGCCGACGCTTGAAGCGCTCCTGCTCTACGGGATCCTCAGGCACGATGAATTCTTCGTCGCCAAGGCTTGCTTCGTCTTCGGAGAGAGGCATGTAGTTATCGTCCTCTGATTCTCCATCTGTTGCCTGTTCCTTAGGGCTAGCTTGCCCATCCTCTTGCTTGGCCTGCTCGAAGCCTGGCTGGGCAGGATTGTTTTCGTCTTCGGCACCATCCAGATTGTTATCTCTTGTGCCGGTATCACTATTTTTGCTATGGCGGAGCTTGGAGCGGCGCCTATGACGTCGGTGCCTTGATTGCTTCTCCAAGGGGTTATCTTCTGTTGCCTCATCGCCATTGCTTTCTTTGGGGGTGTCCACCATATATATATATCATATGATGAGGTGGTTATCCAGCGCCCTATAGGCAGTGGTTCCCGTTCTTCTCCTGCATCGTCGTCCATACCGTCGATGTCTTCGGAGTTGAAGTCAAGCACGTCGGTTAAGTCATCGACAGTGGCTATTAAGTGGGTGGTGGGTGGGGAACGAATTTCTTCATCGTCCGCTTCCCACTCGAGCCGGACATAGTTCGGCCAAGAATCTCCCGACAAGGAAAGAGACCTTAATGAATTTAGCACATCACCCAAGGCGAGTGCTGAAAAATATCCGCGGAGGTGAACTCCATGACCGGTGCCCAATCAGATTCGATAGGCATGGACGTGCGCGGTTCGGATCCTGTAGCCGGAGACGAGTCCGGGGGTCTGATGACATCATCCTCACAAGAGGTGGGATCAGTGTTCGGCTCCAACGCCGATAAGTGTGCAGCCTCCGTGGCGGGGTCCATCCACCCGTCCTCGGAAGGCGCGATCTGCTCCGGATTGATTCCCGGGGCCGCCGCAGGTGCGATCTCCCGAACACTGTCTGATGGAAGATCTAAGTCAGGCTCGTCACGACAGTCCGACGTACCTGACATGGGCTCGAATCCGTCGAAGATCAAGTCTCTGTGGATGTTGGCAGTATAGTTCAAGCTTCCAAACCTGACCTGATGGCCAGGGGCGTAGCTATCGATCTGCTCCAGATGGCCAAGCGAGTTGGCCCGCAGTACGAAGCCGCCAAATACGAAGATCTATCCGGGAAGGAAAACCTCCCCCTGGACCGCATCATTGAAGATGATTGAAGGAGCCATCAAGCCTTTCCGCGACGACACAGTGGAACTCTCAATGAAAGCACCAATGTCGGTGTTAAAACCGGCGGATCTCGGGTAGGGGGTCCTGAACTGTGCTTCTAAGGCTAATGGTAATAGGAGACAGGGGACACGATGTTTTACCCAGGTTCGGGCCCACTCGATGGAGGTAATACCCTGCTTCCTGCTTGATTGATCTTGATGATATGAGTATTACAAGAGTTGATCTACCACGAGATCGTAGAGGCTAAACCCTAGAAGCTAGCCTATGATTATGATTGTTCTTGTCCTACAGACTAAACCCTCCGTTTTATATAGACACTGGAGGGGGCTAGGGTTACATAGAGTCGGTTACAGAGAAGGAGATCTACATATCCGAATTGCCAAGCTTGCCTTCCACACAAAGGAGAGTCCCATCCGGACACGGGACGAAGTCTTCAATCTTGTATCTTCATAGTCCAACAGTCCGGCCAAAGTATATAGTCCGGCTGTCCGAGGACCCCTTAATCCAGGACTCCCTCACCCCCATGGGGTGAAAACCCAAGATCTGAGGTTGCGTGTTGTTACTTTTCTAAAGGCGTTGCTTAGAGAGAAGCTTCCTTGTGGCTCATGTATTGTCAAAGGATGCTGGTTGATCTTGTTGCTTGTTTGCTCATTACGTGTCTATTATCTCTTTTTATTTTTCATCTTTTGGTTGTGTGCAACCTCAATGTCTCTGACTAGGTATTGATAGTGTGTCATTGCAGAGACCGTGTATAAATGATATCTTCTTAATATTAGTATATTACACTTCGTGTCGTGGGAAACGAACACCTATGGGGCAGGGCCCCTTTTCGGTCCGGCAGGGAGCGGAGGGCGCACGAAGAGCAGATCGAGGCGAAGCACGCGATGGATTTTACCCAGCTTCAGAGCTCTCCGGAGAGATAAAACTCCTACTGCTGCTTTGTGGTGGTATTATGTTCTTGCTCGAGAGCGTGAGCGTTCTGTAGTTTCGAATGAGTCGAACCCCTTCTACGTTGCGCATGGGCCTCCTTTTATAGGCTAAAGGGGTCACCGACAGGTGGCAACGCAGTCAGGGGTAGAAATGTAAAAAGAGGGGTTGGTACAACTGCTGCTACATCGTATCCTACCTAACTCTGACGGCAGGGGACAGGGGCATTTAATGCCCGTCCGGTCGCCCAAACAGTGCAGAAAACGACCGTTTGGGGCGCCAGCGCTTGCCACGATGGCCTTCTCATCATCTCCACTCACCTCGCAATGCTTGGCTGCACAGCTTCCCGCCACGTGCGCCTGGAACGGTCCCGCGGCGACACGTCGACGGATGCGCTGGAGCGTAGGCATAGAGTGGTGGCTTCGCCGCGGCAAGCGCCTTGCCGCGGTCGTTGTCTTGTCGCGCCCGGAAGCTTGTCGCTCGCCGGGTCTTGCCGGGACGCGCGGCGCGTCGCGGCAAGTTTCTTGAAATGCCTTGGTTGGCCTTCCCGGCAAGCTCCTCTTGTCGGGGCCTTGTCCTTCCCGGCAAGCTCCTCTTGCCAGAGTCTTGTCTTCTCAGTTAAAACACTTTGTTCTTGAATGGCATAAATAGGAACTACGGAGGATCTTGGCGGACACCCGGCAAGCCTTGCCGCGGGGCGCTGCGACTGCCCGTGCACAAGTTCGGGATACTAAGGTACCCCTACTTTAGTACACCGACAGGAGCCCCCGAGCCTGGGCCACACACGGTGCCAAGCGCTGTTGGGCCAGGCCCAAAACAGGGCACGGACACACGCAGCCTGGGTCCACACCAAATCTAACTCCGTATCCACCGCGCCCTCCCATAACGACACGCGTCGAATGCGGCGTCGTGGGAGAGATTGTGGGTGATTCTTTAATCGAAAAAGGTGTAACGTTCGCCTCTCCTCTTTATAAGCAGGGGAAACAGGGGCCGTTCCCCCACCTTCGCCACTTGCGGTTCCTTCCTCAGAAAGCTCCGCCGCTCCCCTCCGCTTCCCAAGCCGAAAGAGAGCAGCGCTCCGCCGCCCGTCGCCGCCGCTGCCGCCACCGCCCTCGCTCTTCCCCACCGCCTCCGCCATGGCTTCGAAGACCGGGAAGAGCGCGAAGTCGGCCG